>NC_137500.1:14360000-14705000 GCF_041902795.1 Electrophorus electricus | reverse complement strand
GTCTTGGATCACTATCAGCAATACTGTCTGGAAAACAGGCCCTATAAAGGCAATAAACATGTCTAAGCTGTGTATGGGGTGTGACCAGTGATGTCTGACTCTGAATCTCTGCAGATAAAAGAGTGGTTCCTCTGTTTCAGGAGGAGGATCTCCCACAGAGGATGCTGGTGGGTCTGGTGAGTTACTGATTGTTCTAACATCACGTCACAGTGAGAGTTCTGCTAACTGCTGCTCTAAGAACCATCACCAGCAATGGCTGCAAGTGTACTCTTGTCGCATAAGAAACAGCATCAGGATCGGCATCCGGGTACTGATTGTTTAGTTTGCCAGCGTTTTCTTGGGAAAGGATTTGAGATCCAATTCGATGTATTTATTTATCTATCTATTTATTTATTTATTTAGATTTTTTTTTTTTTGGGGGGGGGGGGAAGAATCATCATGTTCATCCACTTCCTTCATTGCATGCACCATCTATTGTTTGACTGCAGCATCAACACCTACATCAAACAGCTAATGCAGCCCTTCTGATGGATACCAAAGATGACTGGTTTCTAAATGCAGCTAATACCAGTGAATAAGTGTAATTGCACTTTGCAGATTCTTTAGTGCAGCACACGACATAGTGGGGAAACCGGCCCTTTATTTTATCCCATTACAAATATTGGGAGCCTTGAGCTACCCCAAATTTAGTCGGATTGGGCATTTGTTTCACCAGGTGTGTGTTTTCATCATGAACCATTCTCTGGGTTAAGACCTGAAGATTTCATAACTTGGAAAAATAAGGAGCACCCTAATGTTAGATGTATATTTGTTACTGAGGTAAACCTAAATCCTCTCTTCTCCTCTGACAGCTGTAATATTGAGTATTTGACTCATGGACTCATATTATTCCAAATGAATCTGGATCATTCCTTGTCTCTTTCCTTAAATAGTTTTGAGGGCATCTGTATCAGAGTTAACAGCAGTGGTAATAGTAAATTCCTTTTAATTGTCTGAATTCTTTTGTTAGAAGAGCTCAAGCGGTTGATTAAAAAATAAATAAATAAATAAATTATATATATATATATATATATATATATATATATATATATATATATATATATATATATATAAAAATTTTTTTTTGCTAATATGTTTAGTTAATCTCTCACATTTAAGGACAATATTTTGGTAAATATATGTGTAGTTGAAAATGTATGTATTCATGAATTCTTGTGTAGGAAATGACTGAGGCTTTGTCGTAGAGACATTTCTCTCTTCTCCTATTTCAGGACAAGTAAAGGATACAGTGCAACAAGTATTAGAAATCAAGAAAAAGCTTTCTTACAAAGATTCCATGCTCTGTAACAAGGAGCAGTTTAGTCTTGAGAGGAAACACTAACATTTAATCATTTGTGTTAATTTTAGTACTCAAATAGTTTTACAGAGGGGGAACCTTCTCACTATGTCTGATTGGCTTGCCTGAATTCTCCTCTGATCACTGTTTCTCCCTAATGGCTGATTTAATTAGTCACCTACTCTACCTCTGTATCACCACTAAATGTCCTGTACTTGCTTACATGACTCCTCACACTGAAGAATCTTGAGCTATCTCAGTGTGTGCCAGCAGAGAGGTTTCTCCAGATGCAGGTGCCTATGGTATCTGTATTTTGTCTGGATCACTATTCTCTGAGCTAACCCATAAATTATACACATTACTTGATAATGCCACAAATATATTGTATGCATTATTGTATTGGGCACATATCCAGATGATCTCACAAACAACGATAGACTCCTCAGTCAACAGGGGTACATCTACTCTCCACTTTCAGTTGATATACCTTCCAAAACTGTTCACTAATAAATAGTTCAATGGGGGAAATCAATTCGGGCTGGCTCAGTAACCCTGCCTACATTTAAGCAGTAAAGCCATACAGTTATATAAAGTACCTACAAAACGCCAGAGCTGTCTATATAAATTTTATTCCTACAGAAACGAAAGCTGAATTGGGATCTGAGCTGAATAGAGCTGCTTCTTCCCTTTTTAGTATAATCAGTATTATAGAGGGCTCCAGGTTGTATGGTTTGGTCCTCTTCAATCAAGACAGGCATCAATATCTTCATCTTTCTTGTCAGTATGGATGTGTACTGTCACGGGCGTAGAATGTGCAGGAGAAAAGGAGGAAACCCGAGTCTCCAACTGAAGAGTTTAATGAAATGAATGAAAACAGGATATAAAATTATCAAGATTTCTACAATCTTAATATGAAAAATGACCACAAATTTTTCAGTTATGGTTACAGTAGAGAAAGATGGGAGAGCACCTAGATCTGATCCGGCATTGGGTTCATCTCTGATACTAGTTATAACTGTCATGTACGATGGCTGACACAGCACTGGTACAGAGCCTCACTGAAAATAAAATGCATCTGTGAAGACAGACATTTGGTAGAATTTTCACCATTAATGGGGTGGTGCATGTTCTTGTCTTTTTCAGATGGTGGACAAGCTGCGTGAACACTTGAACAGACATCTGCCCAGGCTGGGGAAGAAGAAGATTGACATGCTGGCATTGAATTACGTGGCCAAGCTGGTCTGAATGCCATTATCTGACTTGGCTAAAGCCCACTTTTAGCTCATGTGTTGGCAGTTCACATTTACCCTGTGAAGCACAAAAAGCTGGATATGAATGGGTTAATAATAGTTATCCCAAATGCTCACACTTCAGTTGTTTACACCAGGAAACATAACACACACAATTTTCTGTTCAACATGCATTGGTCAGTAATGCACTAAAACCCCCCAGAGATCTGTGCTGAAACATGGGTAAAGTGGATATGGATTTAGTGGGGACACTTCCTGTTTTGCACTGCAGAGAGGAACTTGCGGATATGCGAAATCGTGCAGTGTTTCCATGTGTCTGTGCGTGCGCATGCGCGTGTAATTGAGACATCTGCAGCATGCTTAGCTTGTGGTTTGTGGACCCGGATGTGTGTCTTCTTTGAAAACAGGAATTTAGTGTGAATCACTTTGTCTCATGTGTATGCTCATCATGTAAGGGAGCTCTAGCACTGAAGGACAGCACCGCTGAAATTTCTACTGTTCTTTCCTGGCAAGTTGTACCGGACATGGAGAAAGCAGGCGATGATGTCTCATCTTCGCCATGTCAAATAATAATATACCAGGTGTACATGATGCATGTCACAGCCTGTAAGAAGGAATCACTGGAGTACCATGAAGTACTAAACCATACCTGAAATAATATGTGGGGGGGGGGGGGATCCTTTTGGTGCTTGTGAAATTGAGGTCATGTTGATGTGGATTCCCTGATGCTCCATTAGTAACACGGCTGTGTGTTTTGTGTGTAGCTGGAGCTGGTCAGACACATGCTGGAATCGGTGTGGCTGAAGCTGAATCTGGGGCCCAGTGTGGTCTGCCTGTGAGTGCTGCTCTGATGTCAGTGCTAATGCACGAAGCCTTCCACTGATGTCAGTTGTGTAAACAGTGTGTGAACATAGCCACCACCCATGTCCTGTCTACCCTCTAGCAAAGAACAGGGCAGCCCAAAGGACTGGCTGATGTTTCATGTGATGTGCCGGATTCTAGAAGCCACGCAAGGGCTATGCCTGCCCCTCCCACCTGGTGAGAGATGTACCGCCCTAATATCCACACCAGCCCCTCAACCTCCCTATTCAATTCTCAACACCTCTGCTTTTTGCAGGACTTAGACAGTGTTTGACAGACCTCTGTAAAAAAACAAAACCAAAAAAACCCCAACTTTTCTTTTATTTGAAAGTTACAATTGACAGTTAACAGCTGTAGAGTTTGTGTTATGTGAATTAAATGGCAAAGTTAATAATTGCCATTAAAGCTTGGTAACTGCTGGTTTCTTATCGTGTGGACACGTGTAGGTTATTCAACTCTTTTGACTGTGCTGGGGATGCGCTGTCTACCACGCCACACATTCCTGCAGTATGTGGACCATGGCTTTCTAAAACTCACGGAGCCCTTTGTGTCGCGCCTTATGACAGGTACAATACACACAAACGTGAATACATGTAAAGGAGCATGATTTTAGGAAAGAATATGCACATATGCTACATCACTTGTATGTCTTCATTCATCAGAACAGTAAAACTGAACATTCGCTACTAGAGAAGCAGTGATTCGCTGGGCCACTTTCATCAGATCAGATTTTTCCCATGTGCGTCTGCCCTTCTCTAATCTGCTGCAGCATTTATGAAACATTGGGCAGCATTCGCAATGAAAAAAATGCCCCATCTTACTACAGACATCCTAATATGTGCAATAATTGTAACATCCTCTTAAATGTGCGCTAATTTTAATTTCATTCTAAGTGGAATGCTTAAATTTTAACATGCACAGTAACCTAAGTTTAATTTAGATGACTTATCACACAAGCACAGGCGCACGTGCACACACGAGTAAACAAATAAGGTACCATATCAGCAAGCGCTATACCTCTTTGTAAACTCTCGGCATCAGGGTTTAGTTTATGATCAGTGCACACGTTCAGTTGAATCTGCACCGTTTCCTGGCACTGAGACAACACAAGCAGCTGTTGAATGCATGCACAGTGCAAAATTTGGGAGTTGGATTCTGGCAGACTAAGATTGTTAAATTACAAGGGCACTTCTGTTAGCATTCAGAGTATTGGTGCCATAACCATCAAAGGTACAGAAAAGAGAAATGGGTTCTTCAGTCATTACTTACCGCAATATCAAAAGAAAAGGTGATGCTTACTATAACTGTCATTCTCTCTGTGGATTCTCCTGATCTATGTGTTTCTTTCATTTTTATTGGTAGATCTTGATAACAGTGATGGAAACGAAGAACTAAAATTCAGTGTCCTGAAAAGACTTCCTGAGGTAAGGTCTGTGTGATCATATCTGATAGCTCCACTGCAATTGGTTTCTCAGTAAATACAGACAAGTTGTGCTACATAAATTGACATCACTGTTTTCAGTTCTTTCAGTAATTTCTGTGTGTAATCAATGGGATTTGTGAGTGCAAGAGTTCACCTAATGAACTATATTTTTCTGATTCTAATACTGTGTGTGTGTGTGTGTTTTGTTGTTTTTTTTTTTGTTTTTTTTTCCTGTTGAAACCAAAACATCATTTGGACCGACTGAATGGTCTGTGAATGAGCCCGTCCCCATGTGTGCTCATTTTGGCTTTAGTGTTTGAAGCAGAGAGTATGGCAGCTTTGGGATCATCCAGTGAGCTCAGCATGCATCTCCAGAGAATATGTGAGAGCGCTGCTGGAGAAGTACACCAAGTCCACAGTGAGTCTAGACAGTCAAAAACTCAATGAACCTAAAATTCTAGTCAATGAATCAGTCTGGCCATGGCACATAATTAATGAAGATATATAACATGATTCTGCATGATTTTATCATCATAAAATACATTCAAAATAATGCTAAATATTAAAATGTCAGAGAATATGCTTGAGTGGTGAGTGGAAGCAATCACTGTTGTGTGACATCCACTAACCAGGATAAACAATCAGGTCAACTATTTTATCCTGGCATGAAAACTGAACCCACAAAATAGTGGAACTCATTGTCCAACAGGCTCAAGTCTGGTAATATAGTTTCTATATCAGCTTTGCTATGTTTTTAATTATGCCATGATGGGAGAAGTTAAACATTTTTGAGAGCTTACAGTGCGACTAGTTAGTAGACTACATTTCTGTTGCCCTCCACAGTTTAAAGTTCTGTGTATGATGTGTTTCATAGGGCTCAGTGCAGTTGGACAAAGACAAGACATGCTTCCGGCCTGAATTCCTGCCACTAGCCTACCTCGCCAGTGTTCTTTCAGACATGGAAAAGCATGGTACTTTGTGTGAGATTCATTAGTGCTGCTGTGTAGACTTGTCAGCATAGATATAATTGTTTACTGTATTGTAGCTCCAGACCCCTTCCAGGAACAGGAGAATGTGGATGCCAGATTTGTGGAAGAAACTGCCCTAAAGCAGACTCTGATCAAGCTGGGCCTTGAGGACAAGTAACATCAACCCAAATAGAAGGTGCACGAACGAACGAGGAGAGAGCCAACAAAACGTGTCCCATGTCCAAAACACTGAGTCAGCATGTTGGTCCCAGAAAGAGCAGTGAATATTCAGAACTGTGTCATTCTGTAAACCAGTGGCTAATATCCCATGTGAGTTAACCGCACATGTTGGTCAGCACTGCCAAGCTGCCACTTTGTTCTGAGGAGGCCAGCACGTTAACCTGGAAGGCAAGAAGTTTCACATGGCGGCCAAATGTACACGTTTCTGACTATAAAATGTATGCAGATAAAAACTGCATAACTGTTAGATTTTTTTTTCTAGAGTGTTAACTTTTTGTAATTGCATAATTTCCAAAGGCATTTCCGTAACTGGTGATGGATGTTTAAATTGCCTAGTAAACGTGTGTAAGCTTGGTTTTGATTTGTTGTCAGTAAAATGTCACTTCTCATGGTAGGCCAAGGTTATTGTACAACCCTGTTTCTTTTTTAAAGTTACTGTAAAATAGATCCCCATTCAGTGGATTTCTCCACCCAGTACTTCTGCCTGTCCCTCCTTCAGTAGGATTTCCTGAACTGCACCCACTCCCCATCTCTTGCAGTGAGAATTATGAATAGCGTGTGCCTACCCAGAAAGTAGAAATGGGTGGGCTAGCTGAAAGAAGCTTCTGATGACCTTGAGTAATCCTACTGTAACTTCTTCTGGAGAAACATACAGACTAAAACATGTGGAAAGTGCATTTCAGCATTCATTTTGCTATACTTACATCTGTAACAGTAACATGAAAAGAAACTAAGGCAGACCGGAGTCGGCACCAAACAATTGCTCAGAAGCCAGTCAAGTCTGCATGAGCGATGGGGAAAGTAAGAGTGAGAGCGTGATGCTCTGTTTTCCAGTAATGACTTTGACTTTGGGCTGAATTTTTCACGTGAACTCAGTTTTGGCTAAATGACAGTGGGCCTGTGCTCACAAATCAGAAGCAGATGAAACAGCCATGTTTCCTGCCCTCAGCTGCCGATGGCTTTCCAAGGAAAAGGACTGTTCAAGAGAACAGTTATTTAGTGTATTTTTATTTATACTGTGTGCAGTCAGCATTCCCATGGAGCTCTAGATCTCAATGGGCTTGGGTTGAGGTTTGCGGATATGTCGGATGTTGGTCCCGGGCTCGCTGGGTTTGAAGGGGGCCAGAGCACCGTAGGGCTTGGGGAGGGGCAGGGAGCCCACAGCTGGGATGTAAGCATTGGGTCGGGACTCTGCTGTGGTGTACACTCCGTTTGGGTGCTGACTCCATTCTTCCTCCTGAGCAATCTAATATACATATCAGCAATGTAAATGAATCAGGAAGGTGAATTTTAGTACACACCTAAACTGCAGTAGTAGTAATTTTCACTTAGGCAGTAAGTGCTTTCGTCAGTGCACATGAGGACATGATCATTAGAATTTAATTAATTGAATTTTAGAGCTTCTCAAACCTATCTTAACCTGCCTTATCTGGTCAATATGTTTTAGGAATTGCATTAGAACAAAACTGCAGTCTGGCAGGTGGGCACTAAGGTCTGGGTTGAAAGCCTTTGGTCAGCGGTGGAAACCGCTGTGGCATTCACTGAATGCGTGATGCGAGTTTACATATTTGCTTGAGCGCACGTGAGTGGATGGGAGGCTGACCCGGGCTCGCTCTTCCGCGTCTGCCTGCCTTCTGCACTGGTGACGGAGGCAGCGCTGCCACTCGTGCTCGATGGTGTTGGAGGGCGGCAGGCCCTGCTCCAGCCTGCAGCGGCCCGCATCCAGCTGCTGCTCCCGCGTGCGCAGCTCCTGCTCCAGGCACAGTGCCTGCGCCTGCCACATGGCCAGCTCTGCCACCACTGCCATCAGTTGCCTGGTGCATTCCTTGATGCGGCCCTGGAGCTCGTTCACCTGGGTAGACAAAGAGACACACACACACACACACACACACACAGCACGGAATCTCTGTCTGTCTTTCTCCCTCACCCACCCTCCTTTTCTGGCACTCTCATGCGCGCGCACACACAAGCACTTAAGTACTCCACTTGAATGTAAAATTAAAGGACAGCGTTGTTAACCATGTCACCTTAGGGAAACTCACTCTCTACTACCGCACAATCTTAGTAGTAAGCAAGGATGTTAAATTGTTCTGGAGGAATTCTATATAAGAATGTGGATGTGTGTGTCTGTAAGAGATTTGCTCATATAGTTTCAACAGGACTCTGGTTTGCAGAAGGCACAAACCATACGGGTGTCTGCTTGTCCATCACCAAACACATGCCTTTCTGTCTGTTTTCAGAGTGAGACTTGATAATGAAAATGACAGGGTACTCTGAACTTAAGTGTTTGAGTGTATCTGAGCCATTACAAGTGTATGAGCTAAAATGAGTATCATGAACAGTAACTGAAGCTTAGATTAAGTTAGAGTGTGTGTGTGTGTGTGTGTGTGTGCGCGCGTTGAATTCACCTTCTTTGCCAGTATCAGTGTGTCTTCCTTTCCATTCTCTGCCTTGGTGCGAATGCGCTCCGACAACTGGGTTACCTGCTCATAAACCAGCTCCTTCTCCAGCAGCTGGGCCTCTCTCTCTGCCAACTGTACCTCCAACTACACACAGACAGGCACAGAATTCATGAGTTGAACAAGCACAATCATATAGCTATGAGAATACTTAGTGAGAGAACTATAGTGGAGTTTAACTGTACCTGTTCTATCTTCTTAATGAGCTCTACAGGGGATGGATCTTCACCAATCAGCTTTTGTGATCGTTCCTCTAGATCCTGGTCCCCCAGGGCAATGATGCGGTCCTTACACTCTGACAGCTAGCATACACACAGCAGACACACCAGGAGAGGTCCATGAACTCAGAATTAACAGAGAATCCATTTCATCTTTTTAATTGGTCCCGCAAGCCCCCACAAATTAGCCATAATGATGTACTTTTGTTTGTTGAATTCAAAAACCTGCATTTTCCTTTGACCTAGGTTTAGTAGCTTTAGCTGATAATAGATCAAATGCATAGTTATTACTGATGCCTCTGCTAAAAAAAGTATCGTATGGTGGCAAGTAAGATTACGTTTTTATTACTCAGCCTCTTCCCTCTTTTATTAATTTGTGAAAGGAGAGAACAATTCAAATGTGGAACAGGCATCATTCACTTGACAACAACTAGAAAACACCTTCAGGTTGAGACACCTTCAGAGTTTATCTGTAAAAGATTCTTGGGGATTTTCTATTAATGTTTTGTAACAAACATGCTGTGCTTCCTGAAAGTCATACAACAAAACATAATTTTTTATGGGACAGTTCAGCTTTGAACTTATTTACATAAAGTCTTTAAGTAATTAGACTTATTCATAGAATCATGTATTCAAGAAGATCCTATACATTGTGAAGGCTTGGCTCTGAATGTGCACTGATGCTCGTTTATTGCTGAGCAAAGCTCAGTGTCATTCAGCTAATCATATACAGTCAGCCTGGACACACACACACACACACTCCATGCCAGTCACTTAGACAACATTTCAGCTGCTCCATTTATGTTACAACAGAGAAAACATCAGGTGTCGAGAAGAAGCATGAATGTATGTGCATATCAGTTTTGGCATTTAAAAGTGATGAAAAAAGCAATAAATGAATGGAGGCATTTTTTTTTAAAACATCAGCTCAATCCTCAACTTGAAGCAGACCTGACCAGACAACCCAGGCAGTGCTCCAGTCAAGTTCAGTGTTACAATAAAATATGGGAATGATGAGAAGAACAGAAATCTTATTCCTTCACACAATTCTCTGCCCTCTCAATAATAGCAAAGAAATTAAAACAGGTACCTCAGAGTAAAATTAAGCGTGGAACAACCCAAGCAACAAGAAGACAGATTTAGCCAAAAGAGCTGTGTGGTCATGCAGAGCTTCTCGAAAGTTGGAATTTGTTTATCATGCAATCACAAGATAGGAATTTATCCTGCAGTTAGTTTATAATGCATCCACAACTGCAGTGTCGTGACTGAAGTCACTGTTTTCAGGAAATCACCAACATGTGCAAATGACAGGAAGCTTGTGGCAAAACAGGACCAGGCCTTTCCCTAATGGAAGGCTCTCAGGCTTGCATAAGCTGTAAGAAAATCTCTTGCTAAAGTGTTTGTTTTAGACCACTTGATTTAGGAGATGTTGATTTTAAGAAAGCCTGATGTTTAAACATGGCTCAGTATAAAACTGGGTGGATTTCATCCAGTTCATTTATTATACTCGTCTCTCTGTGCATTCTTTCTACTAATGGTCAATGCTGCATTATCAGTGCAGATAGCAGAAATCGAACAGTTTCACACTTTTCATCTACACAACTCAATATTTACATTATTGTACATGACAATATGTTTTGTTTACATTAAATGCAGATACTGATGAGTGTCTATTTAGATAAATGCGTATATGATTTCATCAGCAGATGTTTATGGCAGTGCACACTAAGAAATTACTTAAAGTAGCAAAAGAAAAAAGGCCTGCATATTTAGTATTTGGTAGTAAGTAAATAAACACAATGTCATTACATTTTTCCATTTTAAAAAGTACGTACAATTCAGGCTTTAATGTTACACAGACTTTTGAGAAATTATTTGTAGTGTTCAATAGTTTTAGGAGAGTAAAGAACAAATCAACTCTACATTATATTGTGTGCTCTTATTACCTGAATCTGCAGTAAGGTGCACTGCTCCTCCAGAACTCTCTTGCACAACACCTGTTTCTTGGTCAGGTTGACTTTCCTCCTCTCCTCATTGCTGAGCATTGTGAGGGAACGGATCTCCTCTTCTATGGCCTGCATCTCCAGGGAGCCCTCCTGGATCACACACTCTTGCATATTCACCTTCTCATAATAGATATGCATCTCCTCCTCTCTCTTCAACAGCTGTGCACTCCTGCCAGACATACCAACCAAACACAAACACACACACACACACTCTTACCCAGGCTCATTTGTGAAGATATCTGCTGAAGGGCAACAGTCACATTCCACCCTTGGCTCGAGACCACAGGTTCACCCTTAACCCACCAGATCGCTTTGTTGGCTAAGGGTGAATATCCACTGGCTCAACAGCTCAGCTGCTGAGTTGTCTCCACCACCACCCTCTCAGCCCCTCATCACCGTGGTGGGCCGCATGCTGCCTCACCGCTTTTTCCAGCTCTGGATGACGGTGGCGTGGCTCTGGCGCATGCACAGCAGATCCTGCTTCTGGGCATTGATGGTGTATGTAAGCTGGTCTATGTTTAGCTTCTGCTCATCTCTCTGCCGCCGCGTCTCCTGGAGTGCCAAGGCCACTTTGGAGATGTCATTCTTCACGCTGTCCCTGATCGCATGGCTGTGGACACCTTTCAGACGGGCCTTCTGCAGCAGCCTGTGGAGGCACCAGGAGAATGACGCTGCTGTGTTGTTGTTTTTTTTTTACCCACACTGCACTGGGGAGTAGCAGTACCCCCTGACCTAAGAGCTGATGTTGCAGACTTTTTTGCACATGATGGCTAATACGGTATGCTACCTAGTCAAAATGACCTCTTTGTGTTCGAATATGACACCATGTACCTGAGCTACATTTTATCTAAGCTATCACTCATTTACACCCATGGCGGGGGGTAAACTGTGTGAAAAATGTTTTGTGTCCGTCTAACACCTCACAGTTATGAAAAGGATAGTCTTTACTGACTGAGTTATGAATTTGAGAGAACCTCTCTTTACTGAATGAGTTATGAATATGAGAGAACCTGTCTTTATTGACTGCAGTGGTGCGCAGGATCTCAATCTCATTCTCCAGGATTTTGAACTTCTCCCTCATCTCTACCATGCGCTGGGTAGCAGTCTGGATCAGGTTCACACACTTGTTCCGCTTGTGCTTGACAATGTCGTACAACTTGGCAGACACGCTCAGTCTGGCCACAACAGGGACACAACAGTATATGGTCAGCATATGCATACAGACTCACTGTTATATGAGCAGTCAACATATGTAACGGTTAGAATTTTTATGATGAATAATATTAGCACAAACGTACAATAGGAATACTAGATAGTATTCAAGCTTTTTCAAAAGGTAATGCAATGTACACTATGAGAAGGAAATAGAAGCTTAGTGTGTGATTTTCTATTTCAATTCCCACCCCCCCTTTTTTTTTTAGCAGCACAGTAGAATCACTTCCTTTTAACTCTTTCATTCTTCCAGGAGCTTACCGTGTCTGAATGTCCTGGTACTGCTTCTTGTGCTCCAGAATCTGTAGCTGTTTGCCCCGCACATCCTGTTTGATTCGGCTGTATCTTAACTGTAAAGAGATTGGTGTCAGTTGGCTCATGACAGCATGAGCTAGCTCATACAACCCATATGCACTCCAGAATCCATTTCCTCTTGGTCGATTTTTAAGAAGAGAACCTATGCAGAGCCTGCACAGAAATCAATGGCAAATGTTTTTGTTTATTTGAAATAAAGCCTGACGTGTTGCCTATATAAAAGTATGATAAGACATGCTTCTGGACATTCATAAGGGTGTGACATGGGATGTTCAGAGCAGTAAATCACTAGGTTACGCTTGACCTTTTCTTCAAGGTCGAGCGCTAGCTTTGGATGCAACTCATCATAGTGCACACCTAAGTGGCTATAGGCCCGTATAACTGATCTGTGTGGAGTGTTTTTTTTGCAAAAATTGCAGCTGTGGTGCAGAAGTGGAGTGGGGCACTGTGCCTGAGCTTTGAGCAGCTCGCGGCTCTTCTGATCTCTCTCGTCTGCTTTGATGTGCGTCAGGGCATGAAGGTGGTGCAGTTGCCCTCGGCGCCGATTAGACTCCCCTATCAGAGCCTGCTCCTGCTCTACACACTGCTGCACCACATGGACCTCAGCATCTGTTAC
The DNA here is from genome assembly GCF_041902795.1 of Electrophorus electricus. Taxonomy (NCBI): domain Eukaryota; kingdom Metazoa; phylum Chordata; class Actinopteri; order Gymnotiformes; family Gymnotidae; genus Electrophorus; species Electrophorus electricus. The sequence goes on along the minus strand of NC_137500.1, from coordinate 14,692,096 downwards.
TGACTGCTGCTCTCATGCACACACACGCACACATATACACACACAGACAATGAGCTGAGGAATTGAACAAAAGCTGAACATGTACAATGACATACCTGTGAGAATTTTTCGTGAGAGCTCAAAGGTTTAACTTTACCTGTTTAACTGTACCTTATATCAACATAAATGTCTATCAAACTTTGTGGACTATTAGGCTCTATACAACAGAGGAGTACCTGATGAACTAAGTTCAGTTTGAGGCTGTCTACTTCCTTTTGCAGATCCTTCATTTTCCGTAGCAAGTCATCATTCCCAGGCATTATATCCCTCTGGAAGAAACAAATATGTTTATTAGTGCTATCAAATTTAGAAATGGTATTACTCATGTCTTGCTCTACTGAAATTTATTTTTGTACCATACTCAACCAGTAATACATAAATTATTTTGTTCAATAAGCATATACTATGTTACAGCAGTCATGAATTTTACTCATGCCTGTGAAAAAATGTAAAAGTCATTAATCAGTGATCAGCATATAGCCAGTAGATTTAGATTATAGAAAACAGTACATTTGCTTTACACAGCAAGTAAAGGTTATCCTTCCAGATAAACAGGGCTTTTTAGTAAATAATTGCCTATTGTCAAATAATTATATCGGCTACAAGTTTGAGCTCTCTAACCCTGTGTTGACAAAGATGAAAGTGGCACTGATATAACACACAACATTTCAGATAATAGCTAATGGATGTATTCACTTGGTGTGAACTGAAGTCCCTATATACAATACCAGCAATCAAAGCTTGGCTGTATCTGTGTCAGGAGCTGCACTGGAGGGTCTCAAAAATCCCTTAATTTTAATTATCAGTCTACATTCTTCATTCTAATGTACTAAATATTTTAAGAACTGATAATACTTTGAACACTTTAGAAGTTTGAAGGCTTTGGTGTATCCATAGTGAGGCATGATAAATGTTCAAAGAATGCTGATTCGTAAACTATGATTTGCTGAGCTGCACTGCAAAAGATGATAGTCATATAAAGGAAAATGGACATATAAAAGTCATTTGTCAAAGTTACACTTCCTGTTTTGCAACTATATGTGTGTGCATCACATGAACAATCTATTTCACTTCCCTTTAATTGCTTTAGCCAACCACAACTGTCATGGTATTGTGAGCTGGGCATGGTGATGTCCACTCAGCCGTGCACTAGTGACTGACCTGGGCCTTGGTTTGGTTGTAGTGCTCCTGCGTGTGGAGCAGAGCGTCTCTGGCCACCTTCAGCTTAAGCTGCATCTTCTTGAGGTGCCGCAGCAGCCTCTCCTTCTCTCGTAGCCGGTGTGCCAGGGTCTCGTGGAGGGTCTTCCTCTCCACCATGCTGTGGCTCAGGTTGATGTCCAACACGCCTCTGGGTATCACAATAGCAGAAGTCATCAGAATTAGATCTACAATCAGCCCATTTCATTGAGAGAGAAAAAACAACAACAATAACCACAACAACAAAAAAATGCTATAACATACCGTGATTTTTACAGTATATCTTATTTATCCACTACATTTTATCCACCTCTGTCCCAGGAGGACGGTCTCCTTCTCCTTGGTCATTTCCATCTCTTTGAGCAGCATGCTGTTCTCCCTCTGTATGACCTCAACGTGAGCCCTGTGGCCCTCCAGTGTCCTCGCCACGGCCCGCCGTTCCTCATCCAGCTGCCTGCACTGCACCTGCATCCTCGTCTTCACCTCCGCCAGGTCTTGCAGCTGTTTCTCCAGCGCAGCCTTATGTGTATCCACGTCCCTGTTACACACACGCACGTGCATACACGCCCAAGCATATTCATATGCACACACGCACACATACACACGCATGCACACACACAAGCACGCTGCCTTATTACCTCCATCTTTGAAGATTTCCACATCACCACCTGCTCCTTGACACTTGGAGGTGACTACAGAAAATGCTGGACTGTCTCACAATCCTATATCTGGTATATTTATAAGTAGAGGCTTGAGCCACTTTGACATTACCCTACGAATCAAAAAGGCTTTAAAGTACTTGCATCTTTTTGCGTGTGATTCTCTCAATCTCTTTCCCCAGATGACCATGCATGGAGAGCAGCTGAGCCAGTTCAGCCTGTAGACAAAGACAACATGCACATCAAAGGTCAGGACAAATGGAGCTCTCTCACTGACAGATGGAGCTTACCTCCCTGCTCTCGATCATCCCCTTCTTGTCCTCTAGTTCCTGCTGCTCCTTCTGCAGCTGTTTGGTGCGGGCCTCCAGGTCTTCGGCTAAACCCCTGATCTCCTCCCGCCGCTGGGCAATCTCCTTCTTCATCTCCTCACAGCTCTCCTTCAGGGCCATGTACTTCTTCTCTTCATCCTAGGAGAGTACACACACCATCCAGCAATGAACATTAAGCACACTTAAGACCCGAATATGGAAATTAAAACACAATGAACACTACAACCACCCCATAATGTATCACACTTACTACAGGCTTGAGTTGGCTCCCATAGTCTTTCTCAAGACAAATCTTTTCCTCTTGCAGACTAAAAAATATGCAGAAACACATATCATAGGAACACATAGGAATTTTTTTCCCCCATAGAGATCAGATAGCAATTAATTATTCTACAGGAAAGAGGAACCTAAAAATTCCTGGAAATCAAGAGGAACCTGGAAAAAAAGGTTTCTGTTTTTCAGTTGCAGCTTTTTGATTTTTAGTACTGTTTGTGGTTGCTCAGCACTAAGTGTACATTTGCACCAACAATATATTGTGAAATTTGATCAGAGGAAGTCTTTAAACTTGTCATTTCTGAGTAATTTGGTGACTAAAAATGCTCACAGAGTTCTGGGGCCTGACTCATTTTGAAAATGTTCAAGTAATTAGGGAAAAAAAATAAAATCAAAGGTAGCTTGCATTTTTACACATAAATTGTTCTGACTGTATTAATTATTTGATTCCAAGGAAGTTTGAATTTGAGTGGTTTAAGGCATTTATATTTTATAGAATGAAAAAAGCTGGGTTTCTGAATTGGTTGAAAAATGTGAACTCAGGTTAATCAGTTGAGGAAAAATTTCACCATCAATTTACTGGTGACGGCAGTTGCATAAAATGCTCTCTGGAGCTTTATTTGTTTTTTTAACATACACTCATGGTAAATATTTAATGGATTTCAATTCCGTGCAATTTAATCTGTTTATATAAAAATCTGTTATCATATAAACAGTTAAGCCCACTGTGCTTGCTCAGTGCTAGCACTTGGGAATCAGCAAGAGAAAGGCAGTTGACAGCACAGTAAGTAAGGTGAATTCCTGAACTGGCTACGGATGAAGGATTTTTACAGGCATCCGCGGAAAGTCCATCTGGGTCTTGTGTGCTCACTGTCTAATGGGGTAAATGATCCTTTCTGCTGTTGCAACAGCATGGCCTCACAGAATATATGATTCACTTATATTGCTCACTACAGTGTCATGAAAGAATCTATTGAGTGATGATTTTAATTACACTGAATATTTCATTTATGATTCACCACGGACATAAATATCATATCTACTGATATACAGCCAAAGGCTCAGGGGTTCCATATTCTAGCATTCCTCCCTCCCTTACATATATCCTTATCCTGACCTATGATAAGACTTGAGGAAATAGGTTCCCTCTTCCAGTATGCGTCTGATTTCTATACAAACGTATCTGCTTTTTGGCAGAGGTGTTTTTGGACACAAGGAAAGAAGTGTTGAGAGGAGACAAGCGGAGGGAGAAAAAACAGGCTTGCGTGGTGTTGGCAACCTTTAGCAGCAGACTTCACTTGGCACAGTCACACTGCTATTTATGCACACGCACCCACATGGTTGCCTGGGGTCTTCCAGGGCAAAGGTGATGGTGTGTCTTCACTTGCCTTGTACACAAATGTACAAATATTCATTCCAAAGTCCCAAGGAAGACCATCAGCCAATGCAAGGGTCAGGTCAGAAGAACCCCCTACCAGTCGAGCTGGTACTGCATCTGGTACTCCCTCTCCTCGGCCGCTCGGAGCTCGTTGTGGAACTGGAGGATCTGCTTCCTCATGTGGCTGGTTTCTGTGTCCTGGCCATCTGGGAACAGCTCGGCCTTCTCCAGCTCCTGCTGCTGATGCTCCAGCTCAGTGCGGAAGTGCTTCTCCTCCTGCAGTAGTTTCAGCTCGGACTCTTGAGAACTTTGAGAAACAAGCAAAGCCACTGGCAGTTACTACTTGGTATGAATTGATAGTAGCTGAGCCGTTGTATAGTATGCTGTCTGAGCTGCTGCATAATAGGTTGAGTCAGGTCTTACCTCCTCAGGGTGGCATGCAGAAGATTGAAACTGGCCTTTAGTCGCACCATTTTATCCCCACTGATCTTCCCCAGTGCGAAGAGCTTGGGAGGATTTCAGCAAAAAATAAAATCATTACAAATATCAAGAGCCCCTGAAGAATGAATACATCCAGTTTGTCTTGGGCATGTTTGAGGAGCATCTGGAATACATCCACATGTTTGTAGATTCAGTCAGACCAGTGTTGCGCACTTGTTAGAAAAGTATATCCCCAGACTTGAACAAAAGGACAGACAAACAGACTGTTTTTTTTCTTATTCTCAATGGGTTATCATATCCATCACAAATGGAGAACATCTGTGTTTGTTTCCACTAGAAACTCTACGTCTGAACATGTTTTGAAGCAGTGTAGCATAAAGAGCTTCATACTTTTCAGAATAGTTTATCGTCAACATATGGCCTCGATATGCTGCTGATGAAATACAAATCAAAGGGCCATAAGTCTGTGGATTGACGGTTCAGGTATTTGCTGGCCTCACGGCAATGTCATTTAGGCACACACCTTACACAGCACACAGATGAGACAAATGGACTCAGTTGACAAAGAAAACCTCAAGCCCTTGGGTCCTGCACTGTTGCACTATGTGATAGCTAGGGCATGCAGCCATGTGATATGACCTAATTTAAACCTGATACTTGCTTTACATTTTTCCAGCTAAAGAGAATAGTATAACATTTCTGCATTTAACTACAGGTACTCTAATACCACAAAATGGTTATATCCATTGCAATACCATTTTGCTCCATGTGCTTATCTCTTCCAACATGTTTTTTTTTAGGACTGGAGAAGACACTTTCTTCAGTGATGTGTTTACTGCTTGCTATTATCACATTTAGGAATTTAAAGATATTATAAATATACTTAAAAGTACCTATCAGACACATGGCAGACATCAGGGAGGAAATGCTGGTCATGTATCTTGCCTGGCAGATTTTCTGTGTTGCCAGTTTCTATTTAAGAGTGCTGTTTCTGGAAGATTGTCTGAAGCAGGAGCACTCTAAGCCAGGAGTAAGAGTTTGCAGTTAGCTCATGGAGTTTAGAGCTTGAGGCTTTCATGTGCATGGTGGGCTTTGAAGTAAGACAGAGACACTTATGGATCAAATTATGTGCTGTTTGAAATGTGCACTTTAGCAATGGCTTAAAATGAAAATGGCCCAGTACAAAAGGTACAAAAGACAGGCATTAGTAAGACCCACACTTGTTATTACCGTAAAATATATGAAAACTGGGTAAAGAACAGGTGACAAAAACAATGTATCCATCTCACTATAAAGATTTTTGGACTGTCACTCCCTCTCTCCCTCCCTCTTAATAATATTACAAACTGGCTAGAAAAGATGGGCAGACTTCCTATGAATTAGTCCTGCTTTTAGGACTTACTTAGCACTTACTCAGAGACTGCGATAATGAATTCGTTATGAAACTATTTCTTTAAGAATAGGATCAGACAGAAATACTGACATTCCCCTCCAAACTTAATGCAGATGACAGAAATCAACAATATTACAGAAAGCCACAGAGGAGGCGTGTAAAGGAAGACGGTAATCTGTGGGCTTATATAACTTTTAAAGTGCTATGGAAATTCAAAGAATTCTGGAAAAGGGTGTGATTCCTGAGTCATGTTCTAAGAAAAAGGTTTAGTGTTGCTTCTAGCGCTGTTAGTTCTTGCTGCACTGCTGTGGAATGGAATTACACAATAGTTCTGCCCCACCCACTGTTACACTCTTTGTCTCTGCTCTGATATTAATGGCACAGCTAATGCAGTGAGAGGCACTTCTCTTTTTCTCACTCACACAGCTCGCGCTCTCTTGCTAGACAACACCATGCAACGGATCATGGTGTGTGTGTACAGTCTGCTGGCAATGGTGCTATTGTACTCGGACTCTGTGGACGTCGATGCCTCTGGCCTGCTAGAGAAAGCCCCTGTGTCCGACACCTGCCCTCAGGTGAGGATGAAGCCTGCTGGCCAGTGCAAAGATGAAGAGGAATGTCCCTACCAGATCACCCTCCCTCCCCTTACCATCCAGCTGCCCAAGCAATTCCGTATGCTGGAGAAGACCATGAAGGAGCTACAGAACCTGAAGGAGACAGTGAGACAGCTGAGGAGCATCTGCCTGGAATGCAGAGAGCAGGCAGACATGGGTCTGCACAAAGACAGCACAGAGACTTCTGATAAGGGCAGAGGGGACGTGCATACGAGAGGCCCCGGCAACGACAGCTCAGGCATTGCCATCCGGGACATACAGGTGAAGATGAGCCGCATGGCAACCAGCCTGAAAAATGCGCGAGGGCAGATCAACACCATGCAGGGGCGCCTGGATGAGCTCAGTCACCAGAGCTTGGGGAAAATGGAAGCCATGGTGATCAGTAAGGTAGAGAACATCACCAGCGTGATCAGCAGACTCAACAACACCTGCTCATCACAGTGCCCTGTACTGGCTTCCCCAGCACGTAAGTTTTATATATATCATCTCAACAAAGATTTACAAAGTTATACATACTACAAGTAATAGATAGCCATATATACTACAAGTGTACTACAGGTTATCTATCTAGAAAAATGCAGAACAATCTGAATCAACATTAATGGTTCTACAGAATCTAAGGCATGTTTTTCATTGTAAAATGAGATGATCAAATGTTTCTACAGAGGTACTACATGCAGTTTATCTGTCAGTGGAGATACTGCAGGTCTCTAAAAGAAGCTTTGCAGATATGCCTGTGAATTCTAAAAAATCAGCTGCGGAATGCAAACTAGTCATAATCAATTTTTTATTAACAAAACCGAAACGTGCCTTGTACCAATTTACCAGGAATCCCTGATGAATGTGAATAAGCCCAAGTGAATCCTACTGGATGTTTCCCTCTATCTTAAACACAGATGTTGAACTTTTAAGTCTGGCTTGAACTGAATAGTTCAAAGATTTCTCCACAATATATGCAAAATTCTTGCAAAGACCCAGTTATGTCTGGTGCCTGCAAACCAAGTTATCTAAAATTATGAAATGCAGAAAATTATGATAACAAAATTATGTTATGCGTAAATAAAAAAGCAATCCAAAGGAACTGGTCCAAGATAACATTGTTTAAAAAGCTCATCCCAACAGAACAGCTAAGAAAGAATTTGATTTTGGGTTAAATAGGCTTTTCTTTTGTATTACAATACTGTATTACTACAAAAGTCTTTGAATAAATTAAGTTCACTCTTGAAAAAAGTATCTGACATAAACTAAAAGAACAAACAAATTTCATCTCGTTCTAGATATCAGAGTGCCTAGTGACTGCTCAGACTACCAAGTCATGGGTCAAAGAAAAAATGGAGTCTACCAGATTACCCCTGACCCCAAGAATGGGACCTTTCAGGTGTTTTGTGACATGGAGTCATATGGCGGGGGTTGGACCATGGTGCAGCAACGAATTAATGGCAGCTTGAATTTCAACCGCAGCTGGACCGACTACAAGAAGGGCTTCGGGGACGTACATGGGGAATTCTGGCTCGGTAATGACCGGATCCACCTGCTCACCAAGACGAGAGACATGGTTCTACGCATCGAGCTTGAGGATTTTGACGGTGTGCGCGAGTACGCAAAGTATGACATGTTCTATGTGGCAAATGAATTCCTCAAGTATCGTCTGTCTGTGAGCGGTTACTCTGGCACAGCTGGGGATGCCCTGCACTTCAGCAAGAGCTTCAACCATGATCAGAAGTTCTTCACCACCCCAGACAAGGACAATGACATGTACCCTTCGGGGAACTGTGGCAACTACTACGGATCAGGCTGGTGGTTTGATGCCTGCATGTCAGCCAACCTCAATGGCAAGTACTACCACAAAAAGTACAAAGGCAAGAGGGATGGCATCTTCTGGAGCACATGGCACAACATGACCAGCGAGTACTACCCAACCAATTACAGGCAAGCATTTAAAACAGTCAAGATGATGATCAGACCAAAAAACTATGCACCCTAAGCTAATGTGTGTATTACTGTAGAAAACAGGATTTTCATGCATTCAAGCACCTTATGACTGCAAAAAACACAGTATTAGTAATAGTTGGAAAACAACTAAAGGGGAAACTTAGGGAAACAACAAGCAAACAAACAAACAAAAAATATAACAACCATGTTTGAACAAACAACAGCTAGTCTTGATATGAGTTAAGTATGTTATGTCACACCAAGAGACTTGCATACAGTGCAAATGGAAACATACAGCAAAATCCAGCTCTAAATGTTAAGATCATGACTTCTTATATCTGTCTTATACTGCCATCTAATGTTGCAGCATAAAGCCTTAAGAAACAAGAATGGGTTGAGTCAATAAGGAAATGTACAGTATTTATTTTTTATTTTAAGCACCTTTATAAGTAATATAAAAAGTCAACAATATTTTGTTTAAAAAGATGTTAAATAGCGGCGGCACCATCTAATTTTGGAATGTGTATGACAATATGTTTGTGATCATGAATGACACAAATAGCCTATAATAGCCTATTAGTCTGTATTTCCATATTATCAAAAATCTGAACTGAAGCACTTTAATCACATTTTGGTTTTCTATGTGTATTTTTCCTTGGTTTTATAAGTATTCATAAATATTCAATATTCAAATGTAGGTTTATCATAGCTTTTATTGAACTTTTGCCCAGTTCAGGTTTTTATCCTGCAAAACTATTGGAAGTTTTGTCCTCTTGAATCTGATTTATAATCAGGTTTTGAATCTAATTTTTAGATTAAAAGATATCAGTCAGTAACCATAAGAGAAACATTTTGTTTCATTTATATTATTAGCATTTTGTTTATAAACAGCAAAGTTAAAAAAAAACTTATATAATGATAGAAAGGTTGGACCAGACTGATGCCATCAGGGCAACAAGAATATCTGGGCTGCAGTGGTCCTGATGTCATAACCTGACCAGTAATGGACTTGATGAATGTTGCATGGCAACAAATGGAGTAGTTTGGGATTGAACACCTATAGAAGACAGGCAAATCTAGGATGGGTGTAAGGTGTGTATTAATGTGGCTAGTGAGTCTAGGTGCAAGGTATGTGCTTCTAATAACAAGGGTACATTTAAAGTCATTTAAAATGGTAAAAGAGGACACTGAAAGATAAAAATACACTGGAAACATTGTATGATCTTTGATTTATGTTTCCACACAGGTTTTTGAGTGGCTCTTAGTTATCTCTAACTGATCTGAATATCTGAAGTCTTATTTAAGTCTTATAATCTTGTTTCATAAATCAAGCATAATACTACTCAATTTACACAAAATTAAAATAAAAAAAAAAAAATTAATTCTGCAAATTCTGTCTCTATCTTTTTCTACATTGCCTCATGAAAGGTGTTAGATGAATAAGAGGGCTCATGTGAGAGCCATGACATGTGAGAACCTCTACCTCCTCCAGACACTGCAGGGCTGGACTGGCTGAGATAGGGTTAGGATGTTCTTCCTGTGAATCAGCCTCTGGAGCTAATGCATAGATGGGCTCCTCCAGCTCACTGGAACCCTGCTCCTCATGACCTCCGGCTGAAAGATTGCTGCTCCCTTTTGGATCACTCATGCTCTGCAAACACTCACAAAAAGTGTAGAGTACGTTCACATTTGGTGAGACCCGTCAAGTTTGCTTTTAGCGATGTTTTACTGGGAACCTATTTTGTACATTTCTCTGAAGGCTTCAATATGACATACACAGTGATACAACATCATGGGAAAAAATGAAACATATTCTCTTGCTTCTAGCAAGAAAAAAATAATACTGTTCCACTTAAAGAACGGTAAATTTTAATTTAAAAAGCATTGCCTTACATAGGCATGTAATTAATAGTCACCACAAAAGCCCCAGCTCTAGTCATTGGACCTGCACCATGTTTATATTTTTGGTAATAAGAGTGACAAACTGTAAGGAAATGACAAGGTAAAACTAGCCCAGTCAACTTTCTTTGCACATATAGCTACTAATGGTCCACAAGTAGGGCTGCCACCCGTCCCTTATAGTACCGGATCATAACGCCTCGATAAATAAAATGCTGCGTCCCTTACTGAATCAACACAGGACGTGATTAGTACCGTAATTTCATATACATTGTTTCATAGATATACTACAGATCGTCCTCACAGTACCAAATCCGTTTCACAAGAAACAACTGGAGAAGCTCATAATAAATAGAATGGGGTAGAGAATGACGGGAGAGAGCCGAGTGCGATCGTAAGTGAACGTCGTCTTTTCTCCATTTACGACAACCTTTCTGAGCAATTAAAAAAAAATGGAACCGGCGCTGTGTGGAGCTGGCAAGCGAACTCCTGATATCACTTTACTTCAACCTGTAGGGTACCAACTCAGTGATGAACAAACCTTTGGTTAATGGAGCAAGGAGTGATAAAAAGTACTTATGTATGAGCAAGTAGAGAGAGACATAAATTGCTTACTGGCTCCACACACAGTAAATACTGACTGAACAGAACTGCTGACAGACACAAAGAGACACTTCTTCTGACTAGATGACTGACTTATTGAATAACATATTCCGAGGAGAGAGAGAAAGAGAGAGAGAGAGAGAGAGAGAGAGAGAGAGAGAGAGAGAGAGAGAGAGAGAGAGAGAGAGAATTAACTGCTCCAGAGAAATACATTTTTCCATTTAATACTAATTAGCTAAAGGTGAATGATCGTAATGTTACACTAATAGTTTCCATGTTTTAGGAATGTTTCTCTAGTGTTAGCCATTTAGATAGTTAGACAAAACTAGCTAGCTATGTTTATTTCTCTTTCTGTTATTTGTTTCAGTTAAATTAGTATTACAAATAAAATTTTTAATCAACGAGTCACGTAATTCTCTGTGCTTTTAAAAATACTTGAAATAAAGCACTTTAAACCATATGCTGCTTTGTGTTTCGACATTCTTGAAATATTATAGCTACGCGTTTACATAATACTATTATAAATCCATAAAAACATGAAAAACGTTTAAAAACAACATTTTTAAACTGTAATGGATGGCGGTGGCTGTCCCTTGCTCATTCACACTGATGGTGGCAAGCCTAACCACAATTCTTTTTCTACTCCAGCTAAAATAACGGTAGCTAGCTAGTTAACCTAGCTAGGTTAACGTTAACTAGATTAGCTAGGGTTAGTTAACCTAGTTGGTATTCTAATGATTCTACAGTAGACACAGGACCCAAGAAATTCATAGCGAAGGATGAACCTTGGTTTATTGATAAATATTAGCTAGATTTATTCTAGATTTTCACTTAAAGTCGCAGCGTTTGTTGATATGGAAAGAAATCAAAAATAATGATAAACTCACAAATTCTCAATTCTTCTTTGCCTCATCAAACTACCTAGCTATATAGCAATATATTATAGAATATTTAATTAAATTCATTTAGCTATCGCTAGGTTAGCTAAGATAACCTAGCTAACCTAACCGATAGCTATCTATTTAGTTAGCTACACTAGGCATACCATACTAATTTAGCTAACTCGTTTAAAGCTATTTGACAGGCTTTGACTTACCGTTCAGCATCTATAATACAAGTTTGCTCCATATAATTAAAACCAAACTGATAAGTAAAAAACTCCGCTGTTAAACAATTTCCTAAATCTCAGTCTCTCTGTGGTCGGACGCGTGCATCTGTCCCCATAGCAACCTTTAGAGCAGAAGAAGGAATTAGTTACTGAAATATAATGTCCACTAGAGGACGTCCGATATCCATCTGTAGAACAATTTGCACTCTCATGGCTTGTTTCAAGTGTCCTCTCTCATCATTACGTTTTTAACGTAGTACTTATAAGTGTATGTGTGTGCATTTATATATTTGACGCATAATATACTTTACTATATAAAGTTAACACTATGCGCGTCCCTTCCACTCTTTTAAAAATTGTACATTTTGTTTGGCTACGCTACATTACTGTTAGATTAAAGGGTTATTGACACTAAGTACGTTTTTTGTTCTGATGCGACATCATAGCGTAATATTCACATTAAAGAATTTTAAAACACTATTGTTTCATTTCTGTTATATTTCATAAATGTGTGGCGGAGATTCTCCATGGTTTTTATATATCACCACTAAACAAAACAAACAGGCCATCAAAGAAAAAACACGCAGGTTTTTTCGTTAAACGATAGACGCTATTGCTAGCAAACGTGTTATTCTTCCCGGGCGCGAACAGGATACACTTAGATAAATATACAACAACTATAAACAGTGACCGTGTTACGAAGGGAACTCAGTGCTATGCTATGGTCCTCCATTTATTTCCTTTAACTTTTTAATTTTATAGTCTCTGTGTTGCTTTTAATAGCCTGGCTGCCTCAAATAGTAGGCCTACTGAATGCTGACGTGGGAAGTTGAGCTAGACATCGTGGGCTAAAAAAGTAGTCCCAATAGATATCTAATCAAGAGGGCATTTCACTGTGTGTAATATAAACACCTGCCAGATAGGCTCTGTGAATTTAAAGATTATACCTAGATTAAATTAGCTAATTTTAGCCAAATCTTATATTTCTTATTACCTTTATATGGTCCTATTGTACTTAGGTGCACATTAGGCGAAAATAATATGCTTCAAGGTATTTAACAGCAAATAAAACGACGTGGATGGCAAAACATATGATGGATTATTGTGACGTCTTTATTAGTTCAAAAACAGGCAGGGCTTAGCCACACTAGCCCATTTGCAACAACAGCCCGTGATAGTATGAGTTTATGGGACTGACATACAGTCGGCCTTTTCAGTCGCGCTGTGTTTAGCCCGCAAATCTGAATGGTTCCTTTAAACGTATTTAATTTTCAATTATTCTTTGTCTCTTGATTCCTTTAAACACTGTGTTCTTTGGTTTTCAGCTATGATTTTCTCTTGGTATACCGATTTTGACTAAGCTTCTACTTTGTTTGATAATCCTCTGGTTTTCACCAACTCTGGGTCTCTGGACTGTGTCGTTTTTCATTATGATTGTTGCGTTTGTGATTTGGTACAGTTTGGTACAATTATTAGCATCTTTACTAGCAACAATGTTGATTACTATACTCATAATTTTACAAGACTGTTCTTTCTCCTGTGTATGAATTGCCTTTGTTACATTAAACTCGGATTACTCATGACCTCCTTAAGATAAACAGTAAAAAGTTTTTTTCTTACTACCATTAAATATACACTGTCCAAATCTTGTTATTTCCTCTGATGTTCTTCTATCCTTCTTTATTTACAAGTTAAAAGAGTCAAACATTCTCAGTCATTGTCTCTTTGAGTTTTATATGTAGTTGTTACCGCATGACTAGATTATTGCATTTCTCTGCTATCTGGTATACATACCTATATTTTTAATGCTTATCGATTCTAGTATTCATTTAGCTTGATGGCTGGTTTAGAATTAAACCTATATTAGGACCATTAGGACTAATTTCCAAATAGACAGAAAAGCATTTCTGTAAATTGCCCTGGATAAATGTTGTAAATACACTAAATTAATTTTTTTTTAAACTATTGCTTGAGAATTCCACCACTTTTATCTTCACCCAGATCATAACCTGACTGTAATACCTCTCTCTTGCCCATCCTTCCTTAGCTTCTGGTCAAATGGAAAACATGAAAGCAGGACCGACAGCAAGATCTGCCTTCTCTATCACTGCATCACTACCTGTAGTTTAGAACTCTTAGAGAATTACCTTCTGTCCAGTTTTTTATGCTCTTCCTTTGCTAGCATCTTCATGATACTTCAAAATCTTCTGTGCATTGTGGGAGAGAGAGAGTTACTCTTCGTGACCTACCAAGAGAAGTCCATGTAAATGTACTGTTTAAACATTGTACTGTTCGTTTCGCACCACTAGGTGGTACTAGTAAGTAGAGTGATTTGCAAGATGTGTGACATGTGAGTGTCATTTAAGAGAGCTAATGCGATGTAATGGGCTTACCTCCACCAAAGTAAAATCTTTATGTGCTGTAGTCTCGTTAAGTAGTATTTTATTTTGTATGCATTTTATTACATTGATATATTACATTTGCGCTTTATTACATTATTATGCATTCAATCTGTCAGAACTTCAACATTTTTCACAATAGCCTGTTTTTAAAAATTGGGGTAAAACATAAAAGAATCTGGAACATCAAGGAGGTATCAGATGCATATAATGGGTTGCTCCTCACCTTTCTATATGAATGAGATAATCATTAATTTGGATGTTTATTAATTAAGTATTATTAATGGATTTTTCCAAACAATGACAAAATTAGTAAAGGGCACCTTGCATTTTTGCACTGGTGTTGAGCTTTTTTGAACATAAGATTTTATTAAAGGCCATAAAATATGCTGTTTTGCGGAATGAAGAATTGCCTTGGGGTTTATGAGAGTAGTTTTTAAACCGTGAACACTGATTCTGAAACTGTGTTTAAGTAATTGTCTTATTATTTCTTAAGCAATACGTTAAATCAACCTACATTACACATGCCACATTACATCATTCGTCTGGCAGTCCTTAGCAGTCCTGAAGAGAAAACATCTGTAGCTATATGAATCATTGTGTCCAGTAAAGAGTGGAAGAATGTTCCTTACAGAGACAGACCTTTATGAGCAGGCAAGAACTATAAAGGAGGCTCACCAAGCCCCCAGCAGTGACACACTTATAGTAACCCAGCAGAGGAGCTGAGACACAGGAAGCCCCCAGCAGTGACACACTTATAGTAACCCAGCAGAGGAGCTGAGACACAGGAAGCTCCATGCAGAGCAGGACAAGTGGTGGGAAAGCAGAGGGGGAAGGTGCTGGTAAGGTAGAGCTATAGATGTTTAGATAGAAAAAGACATGAGAACACGACAGAGGAACAGAAGCAAATGAAAGGCGCTATGGTTAAAGAGAGACAGTATGTATGAATGAACGCAGAGAAAAAAAAAGTTGAGTAAAGACAAATATGAGTGGTAGAAAACCAGAGCGAATGTGGAAAAACAGAGTATTGTCTATTATGTTTACTTGGGAAGATGGAAGAAATTATTCATATGTGACAGAGCCAGAGATTGAAACTCTTGGAGAAAGAGAAAAAAAGACAACTTAAATGTAAAAAGAGGCTTCAAGCCACACTGCGGGTATCCTCAGGAGGCCCAGTTCTCTCTCTCTCTCCTCTCGCTCTCTCTCCTTCCAGCCACAGCTATCCCAAGCAGCTACTTCTTGCCAGAGCTTCCCTGTGGTGGGAAACATGAGTTAGGAAGAAAAGCAGACATGTCTGGTTTAAAATGTAGCTTTATGATATAAACATGTGCTAGCCCAGATAAATGTTATTAATTCAAAAGACACTTCAATTGAAAATACACAGCTAATTTTTTTAGATTTGTCTTTTTGTAAAGATTTTAGGTGATTTTTTTTCTCTCCACATTGCTCACTAAGCATGAACGTCGAAGGGTATAACATTTTTTTATCTAGGTGGTAAAACTATTTTTTTTTAATCTGCACTTGTTTAGTTCACTTCCGTACTTTCTACACAGACCCGTGCATCACTCATGGGGTGAAAACAATGGCTAAAACTGATGACACTTATTTTCAATGGGATTTTTGCATTCCTGTAAATAAAATGCAAATGGTGCCTAAATTTGGAACATCTTCTATAGAGGAATTACTTTAATTTGGCACAAATGATGGTCCTGTGTTTACATTTATACTGAAAAGGATGTTTTCATGTCTCTTAGCTAATTGATGACAAAGACTGGTCATACCATATTACTTTTCTCCAAATATATATCAGAATATTACATAAAATTTAACTTATTATAATCTAGTCAAAAATAATTTGAAATTGGCTAATTTACATTTTGTTCAGCTCTTAAAAATAGCCTAATTAGGACACGAAAGTTTGAAGTAAATCTGTTTTTATGCACCCTTTTTTTTCTTTGTCTTTGTTTTAAATGTTGAGTGAAACCCGATGGGTCTCAGAAAAATATGCTATAATACACTGCATAATTATACTGAAACCAAAATTACAGTGTTGATGATACAGAACTTGAACTGACATGTTGTGATCTCACTGAACCTCAAAGCTATGAAAACATTTTGCCCTGGGGCCATTAATAGGAACCCTCAAAAACACCACAGAGGCAGAGAGAGGACAAAATGAATCATAATAGTAGTTCTTAACTTGAATTGGTGGAAACTTGTTTTTTGTAGATATACATAGGGAATGCACATAGTAGAGTTAGGTGAATGCACACAGTGGCGTTATCTTCACACTGGTAATGGGGGGGGGGGGGGTCTGCTCTCAGTATCATATATAAGACCCCCTCACTAAGCACCTAGGGTCCCTAACCCTTCTAGCATATAGGACCTAACTCCTTCTGAAGCCCTTCTTAAATGTAGACATTCAATTCATTTAAACAGTACGGTGTAATGAAAAGCTTTCTCACAATCTCATTTGTGTACATACATAGAGACCATGCTAAAATACACATAGACAGACTGTAAAGTCCAGACAGTGACAAACAGGTCAAACAGCATACGACATTGCACGGTGAGAATCAGATGCTACACCTAATGGTACTGATCAGTAAGGCACCAGAATAGTATGTTTAGGGAGTACATAGTGTGCTAACGCACATTGTTAACACAAGCAAGTCTAGTCTAACATCTGTGGCATATCAGTCTCAGATGGCCCCAGGGTCTTCCATTACCAGTGCAAGGATGGCATTCCTTAACATCAGGTCTAACAAATCTTTTTTAGTAAATGATTTTATAAACTAATACAAGCTGTTGTGTGTTTAATGTGTCTCATGGAAACAAGGCATGCAGAGGGCAGGGATGAAACTGTTCTCAATGAGACAGCCCCTCCAAGCGTTTTTTTAATCAGTTGTATGAATACATACCAAACTGTAAAGAAAAGAGGTGGATTGGCTGCTTGAGGAACATATTCCGAGACACTTGACATTCCAATACGCCTGACATTCCAGTGCACTTATTAACTTTCTTGTTTCTCTTTCATGTAGACAACGCTAAGAAAAATAATGCCAAAGAACTTTCTGCTTTCTTTGATACTTTTGGTATTTTGTAGCGTGTAACCTTGAATTAAGTAGGGCTTGACAATCTCATCCCTCTGAGAACACTAACAGGAGCATCTACAATACCTGTTTTCTATTTTGGAAGAAAAGCCAACAATGCAGAAAAGTAGGTAACTGCAAAACTCCTTTCGATTGAAAAAGGTAATGACTTTGCAAGGTTTTTAATCGTACAATTAGAAACATTAGATTTTTCAGTCAAATAATAAGACAATGTTATTTTCACTGTCAGGCTGCTATGTCACAATTTAATATAATTGATGGTAACACTTGAAGAAATAGATCAGCCCCTTTAATTGTCTGTGTCTTGATAGTTGCCAAATTACTTTCTTAACAACATATTCAACTTTTTAGCAGCTGATCTGCTGCAAGTGGTTAATGACTCACTCCTAGCAGGCATGTTCCTAAAACAGCTGCCATTAAGCCACTCCTGAAAATTTAAACTCCTAGTGCTTCTATTCTTATCAAATATAAATCTGTCTTAAATCTTCTTTTTATAAGTAAGATAATCGAGGAAGTGGTGTACAATGAACTAGCCAATTTTATTAATGTAATTAGCTATTTTGACAAATTTCAATAGGTTTTCCAACACCATCACAGTAATGATACTGGCCTCATAATGGTCCTGAATAATATATGACTGAATACTGCCTGGTAAAATGCAGCCTATGATAATACATGATCTTAGTGTTGCATTTGACACTGTAGCTATTGAATTCTTCTAGCCAGGTGGGAAAAATCGGTAGGACTATCAGGAACTGTCCTCAAATGGGTCTTCTATGGAAGGCTGGAGTTACTTTGGTCAGATTGGTAGTTATGAATCTGATAGGATAGCTGTAATATGTGGAGTCCCCCAGGGGTCACTTCTTGCTCCACTTCTATTCAATATTTGCTCTCACTAGTTGAAATTCTATACAAAAAATCTTAAAGTTATGCAGATTATATATGGCCCAATAGACACACTTTGTCTATAATTGGATCACATAAATAAACGGATGAAAATTGCATTCAGTTAAATATCTAAACGTAAATACTACAGTTAAAGAATCTCAGCAACACCATATTCAAAATGCTTCGGCAAGAGTTTTAAACAAGACAAAGAGAACAGAGCACATTACTCCAGTTCTAAAATCTCTACACTGGCTTCTAGTTAGTTGTAGAATTGTGTTTGTGATAATAGCATTTATGCTACACATAACTGGAACCAACTTCCCAACAAAGATTTCTACATCTAGGTTAAAAACATGTATATTCTCTTATAGATGGGCACTATATCTTGGTATCGCTTTATTTTATTATTATACTTTATCATTCTTTCTTATTATTTATTATCACGGCACTCCTGTGCAGAACTGCACCAAGAACTTGCCACGGTCCCAATCACCCACCTATTAACCCAACTCACTTGATCCTTATTTCCCCTCTTATTAGTTAAGCCCACAGGTTAGTGAAGTCAGCGATGCACACTGACAGCCCTTAGAGCGACGCACTGCTCCACAGCTCTGCGCTAACCAAAGCCAATGATTGTTTTCGTTTCCTTTGTTGCTGTATAGCAGCTTATCGTCCTTTATTATGATGGATAATAAAGACGCCCTTATTTCACCCTTGCCTGTCACTCTCTCTGTGCTGCCAGCATCACAAGTATTACACTATGTTTATTATTTTATTATAGTTTTATACTTTTTATTATATTTATCTTTATGTATTTTCTCACTTTCTTTCAGTTTATTATTAAATTATTTCATTGGTTTTTTTATTTTCTATTTAAATCAATTATATAACGTTATTATGTTTCTGTTTAAATAAACTGTTTAATGTGTTTTTTTTTTCTTTTTCACAGAATCCTTCCTGTGATGATAGATGTAATAAGATTAATCTTCTTACCCACTGCAATGAGATTACCCCATGTTGGTTCCTGCTACTGCTAAAAACCATAAATTGAATTATTTTCCAACCCGACAGAAGGTGCTAGTTGTTGGCCACACTACACCTGAGCATGGCACAGGCCAGCTATGGTTTGTTTTTTTTATGTGTGTGGGCCCACAGTTTAGTATATGTCTTTTTAACTAAGAGTTTAAGAGTTTTTAGTGTGATTTATTACTTTCAGAGATGGGTATGTCGAATGACTGATGAAAGGTTTTGAAAATAATTGTCTGCCATTCCAAGGTCTACAATATTTTTTCCTTTTCTTTTTTTTACCTGTTCTAATACAAAGTTGGGAAAGAGAAAGTGAGGGGGGTTTTGTGTGTCTATTTATGTACTGGCATGACATCTTAGAACAAGCCAGATGCTTGCGAGTTTTATTTGTAGCAGGATAAGCAACAATTGTAAAGCAAAACAGGCAATGTAATAGCCAGATATACACACCAGGGAATTGCTCAGTACAAACGATAGAACAGTGCTAATACTCCGCAGGGAATTAACGGAATCGGAGAGAATAAATAGCGTAGCAAAGATGAGACACAGGTGACACTAGTAAACTAGTGATGAGGATCTGGTGAGATTGTGCTGGGGGAGATGAGAGTTGCAGTCATGGACTGAGGGAGATTGCGTGACAATTGGGAATTTTGCTCATTTAAACATTTTATTTGGGTAGTAAGTGAATTCTTTAAGTATGTGAATAGTTTTCCCTTTGCAATGTAATAATTCATTTAAATTCTAAAGAGTCAGTAAATATTAATAATTCTAATACATACATGTATCTGGTTCCTACTATGCACCAAGGCGATAACTTCACAAAGCAGATAGAACATAGGTCCTCTCAGTCAGTTTGTTGTGGAGTCTAGAGTCAATGGCTGTAGCTTCTTCAGTCTCCCTAGTAATGTTCCAAAAGGTGGGTGTCAGCTCAAAGTGACATCAGCCTTGCAGACTCCATAATCATCTACACCTGCAGCTCACCAGGACATAAACTGTCTGGTGTAGTCTCCTGTGTGCTGTTTCAGTTTCAATTAATTTGCTGGAACTACACTGGAGATCGATTCTTTTAGAACTAAAGATCCTTGTGTTTTTGTGCTTTGTTTTGGGGAAGTCTCTCTAGGGCCTTAGGCTTGTGGACTCTTTTTATGCACTGATTGACTTTGGGATTGTGTTTGCAATCTAATGGCTTTTGTTTTATCTTGTGGTTAACGTTTTTTGATCTTGTGATTAAAATGCTTCAGGAGCCTCTCCATATTGTCTGCATCTGTGCTCAATCCTTTTTCATTGTGACAAGAAGATAGAGCCACAAATGGTGGCAGTTTCAAAACTTATGGAAGCAGTCTGGGAACTTTGAATCCAACCCCTATTTACTCCCAGTACAGCAGGCTTTAGTGGAGCAGGAGAGCATCAGCCCCTGCCCCTAACATGACTGATCTCAAAAAGCCAGTGTCATCTCGGTTTGATTTTGAATGTACATGTACGGGAGACGCCTAACTGATGTAAGGTTAGTGGCATTGGTTGTCTTTTACACTGCATTCAACCCAGTGTCTCGGCCAGAACACCACTTAAGGCCAGGATGAGTTAAAGACTTTAATAATAACGGCAAGTATTCCAGTAATAACAGTAATAACAGGTATGGTCATTGACTGTGTTCATGGTCTGAAACACAATACACAAATCATCTCAACTCAATCATCTTGGTATGATACATAAATGACAACATACATATTAACTTAAAACCATTCTCCATCAAGAACAGTTACTAAAGAAAATAACCATGAGTAATACTTGAGCAACATCTTGAGCAACATCTTGAGCTGGCACAATGACTCTGATAGAATGAGCGAAAGGCGTAGCTGCAACTAACATTGCTCAAACTACCAATATAACATCTTAACACATACAACACAGATATGTATGATCTAAGAAGGTAATGATACAAAAAATAAGTACATCATCCAGGCATCATAAACATGCTATGACCAAGGAAAGAAAGCACATGAAAAAAGCTAATACATCGACACTAGCACGAAACCAATACACACAAAATGCAGTGTACACACAATACATACTTGATAATAACAGTGAGACTGACATCAACACACATTACTAATGCCATTACTCACCTCATAATACAAATATGACATGAATCATCATTAACGCACAGCTTTAGAGTGAACACAACAGACATTCACCAACTAAATCCTGAATGATGATGTCTTAATGCATGTATCCATGCAATTAATACTCCCAACCAATTACAAATTACCTAACTGGGGAGTCATGATAGGTTGAGTAAGCAAGATACAAAGAACATCCTAAATATAAACCACAACATGAATAATTAACCTAATCTTGCATCACTACTGGGCCTTTTGTACAACTGCCCCCAAATTTATGAAATACATTTGCTCACAACAAAAGGCACTATGGTTATACACATAACACTGTCTTCATCTTCATCAGAGCGAAGAGCTGAAAGGACTTTCAGTCTGGCGACAGGTCGACGGGTCGACTCTATCCTTTACCTGAACATCAGCAGACCTAATGTGTCCATCTGAACTAGGGAGGACCTGTCCAATCAGCCAGAGAGCTCTGGGCAGTTTGGGGATGATGATCATCACTACAGAGTCCTCAGTCAGATCATCTGATGTAGAATGCCACTTCTGGCATGACTGCAGCCTGGTAAGTATAGGCAAATGAAGTATGACCGGAATGGTTTACTAGCACTTGTGAGCCGCTCAGGAGCTCACTCTTAGAATAAACAACCTGAGGCAGGAATCCATCAGGCCACCCCATCAAGATAACATCAAGATTCATTGGGTTAAGATTACTAATATCAGAAGAGACATTTTCCAGTGGCTTCGAGTTGAGAATGCTAAACCTTAGTGTGAATTGTCTGGAGAACTTCCTCTTGGACAACTTTGGCTCTCACTGTAGTATATACAGCGGTCTTCATTTAACAAATTTCTTGCTCCCATACACCTTCAAAGTGAGGTGCAGCAGGAGGATTGAGGCAAAATCCTCTATAAATCCTCTATAAATCTTCTATTTCACTAAGTGCTACTGAATTGCTGGAAACAGAAATGAGAATGCCTCTCAAAGCTCTCTCTCTCCTCCCCAGAAGTCTTTGCCCTGATCTGAGAACAGTTCTGCAGGTGTTCCTCTCCAAGTTTTAAATCTCCAAAGAGCCATCAAAAATGAATCAGTGTCAACTGACACGGTTGGTCCCCCCTCGCTTTGATGGTTTCCCTGTCGTGTGTGTTGTTTTGGTTCCCTTTTCTCCATCCATCGTTTGGTTTTCCACTCCCGTCATTGCTTTCACCGGTTCCTCGTTTCTAGTCTTGTTAAGTTCATGTATTTCAATGCTGTTTTTCCCTGTGTTTTGGCTGTTTGGCTGTATGTCTGAAAGCTCATATATGTATGCCCGTAAGTTTGTACTCTGTGTATCCTAGTCTGACTATTCTTCCTAGCCTCTGTTATAGCCTACATCCCCGGTTTGCCTTTGTGTGTGTTTGTTTGTTTAATCATGCATCCTCGTATTCTGTGTATTGGCTCAATGACCCTGGACCGCTATAACGACTCTGAATCTGGATTTGCCCTTAATAAATCTTCTCTGCATGTGTCCACCTCCTTACTGCTCACTATTACATCAACAGAGGTAAGAATATCCAAGTGCACAGCTCTGGTGGTCTCACACCTCTTTGTCACACAGTCCATCCCCATAGAGTTGAAGGCAGACTTGAACAGGCGGTGACATGCCAGAGGAAGATCAGCAGTCTTCAGTACAGTGGGTTTCAACTTCCACTGTGGTAATGCTTGGCAGTGGGGTGACTACTCTCATCAGCCGCACTACACAGCACCCGTGCTTTGCTCTCTAGGAGCTCCTTCTATGTATCACATTCAGATATGCATCCAAAGGGTCTGGCACTGTAGAAGCAATGCCACAGTGCATAGACATACAGAGCTTTGAGTGGTCAACCTCAAGCAGAGTTGCAGGATTACTGGCCACAGATCTGGACTCTAGGAGAAATGGAGAACCTTGGTTCCACCTATTGGGCTCTGTAACTTCTTGCAGCATCTTACCCCATGTTGTGTCATTGTCTGGGTTTCTGGCTGAATCTACATACTGTCAGGCTTGGAGATCTGTAAGGTCTTGGAGCTTTGTTACTTGCATGCTAACAAAGACCTTAAAATGGCAAGATTCAAACTTAAGCCATGCCAATACTGTCATGGAGACTGACCTTAGGACCATCATAGCTATGCTTAGTGTAACTCATTCCACAGGACCTTGGAATGCACCTGTAAGTGCAGCACAGAGTTTTATCCTGGGCATAGTATGCAGCCACTTGGGAGCAACTCTAGAGTGGGTCATCAGAAATGACAAGTAGGTTCTGTCTTGATTATTAGCAGTCTGCAGGTAGGCCACTGAGCAATAAGCATTCTTCAAACTGTCAAAGAACACATTTAATTATTGCTGGGTAGGCCACTGATGGCACCTGGTTTGCTGCTGGTCCACTGACGTTACTTGAACCCAGATGACAGGAGAAGGGGTCTTATCTTGTTGACTAGATGTCTGGACTCAGTGACAGTAGGTAAGCTCTGCAGACAGTCATCAATATATAAACATTTCTCAACTGATGACCTCACCTTGGTTCCTCCTTGGCTGTTCTCTGCAACATGGTGCTTCAGGGCAAATGTGGCACAGCAGGGGCTGCAGGTTGTGCCAAAGGGGATTACTTGCCACTCATATACTGCTACAGACTCATCTTGTGCCATGTCACACCATACGAAGCACGTTAGGGATCCTTTAAGTAGGTATTTTGACCCCGGTACTGATAAGAGCAGTTTAACACTAGTCAGTTCTCAACATTGTGTTTGACCATGTGGAGAGGGAACATACCACACTTCCTCCTCAGCCAGCATCTGAGGCTCGAGCTTAGTCACTGACTCTGCCTGAATCAGTTTCTCCATCTCTAGTTTATAGGCTTTGGCTTGCTCAGGATCTCTGGACAGTCTCCATTCCATACTACTCAAGCTTGCCATGATGCCATCTGTGGAGATGACTGATACTGTGCTGAAATAAGCTATATATTACCAATAGCATCCCTATGGATGTGGTATCAGATTGAGGCCTAGGTACAGGAAGGCATTCTGGTTGCTCTTTAACACATCTGTTAGTCTATCATTAGGTTACCAGTCACATAAAATAGACAAACAGAATGGGTCAACCATGAAATTGAGAAGCATTTATATTGTGTTGCTTCCCATAGCACAGATTGCTCATAACCAGCTGTCATGTCTTCATGTGAGATTCAGTATGCCTTTATGCCTCTGTTCTTTCACAGTCAACAACCACAGGTTGTAGTTTTCTCCTCAGAGGTTGTAGTGGTCAGATATGAGAGGGCCAAGAAAATGGGCAAACACACCTCTTAATGCCATGAACAGCAGGCCAAATGCAAAAAGACACCTCATTTCTGACCTGAACAGAAAATCTGACTGTCTTCATGTAACATTCTACTACATGCAAAGTCCCTACATGCAGGGCCCTTCAAGGTGAGATATCAACCCTGTGTTCTACAAGTTAGACTTACCAAGAAGTCTCTGGGTGAACCTGGTATTTTACATATCTCTTGAAACCTGTCATAAGCTCTACCCCATCACCGCTTGTTTTTGTGCCTCCTCCGTCCCACTTAGTATCCAGTGGTATTATATTCAACGATTTAGCAGCTGTCGGATTCTTACCATGTGGGCAGGGACTGGCATGTGGGCAAGGTAATAAAAGTATTTGTAGGTTTGGGCATTGAATAAGAAACCCTAAAGTAAAGCCTATGAATTGGAACACAGAATCGAGGCCCTTGTGGGGCAAGCCTAAGGCAGACCACTCTGGACTGTTCCCATGATAAATAACTTCCTTGTTATTGAAAGATCATTGTTTTTAAAAGACTTGAAAGTCTCTTTGAGAGTTCTGTGGCTAAGCAAGGTTCGTTATCTCACCACCAAGGACAGGGTGATGCTGACCTGCAACTTTATCTTGCAGGTGTTTGGTGATGTGAGTGGAGATCACCCTTGCTTTAAAAAAAAGGAAAATCTTCCAATGGGATATAATGGTGTCAAGCTTCATCTTTCTTAATGATGGGTAACTTGAACATTCTTGGATCTCAGTTTGCATATATTGAATAATATATGGTTTGGATATAATGGTGGATTACATAATCACTCCTGAAAACTGTATAATCATTTGGGTTCTTTGTGTGATTGTAAGACATTCTCAGGAGGATGCCTCAATAATGCTTGTTAATGTTGACCTGCAATAAAGAACGGGACCAGCTTTTCTTTTCAACTAATTCTCAAGTCTGCATTTTTATTCTTGAATTAAATAGAAATTATTATGCCATCATATAGAGGAATTTAGAAATGAGAGGTCTGCAAAGCCACTCAGACCTTTCAAATTCAGAAATTAATCTTCCTTTCATTCTCTCATTTCCACAATTAAACCTGTGGCCCTTCGCTCCTTGGACCTGCGCACTACCAATAACCAGCATAGGGTGACATGGAAGTTAAATTGTTCAATAAATGTAAAATTTACATTTAAGGCATTTAGCTAACACTTTTATCCAAAGCAACTTACAATTATGACTGAGTACAACTTGAGCAATTGAGGGTTAAGGGCCTTGCTCAGGGGCCCAACAGTGGCAACTTGGCAGTGGTTAGGCTTGAACCAGCAACCTTCCAAATGGCTGTTTCTCAATTCCCAGATAGGTACAATTATCAGCTAACTTGACTTGTTCACATATACCTTGACATATTTGCCCTCACTCCTGGATCATCACAGACCCTTCCAGATGTATAAAGGAACATGCTTAGTAGCACTGCTGTTCCTATGACTTCTACCAGGTAAGTAAAAGTTCAGTCTTAAAGGTGCCACAGCATTTATTCAGTATTTTAAATCATTATCTGATGTCTACATAGAAGGTATATGACTTTAATGAAGGAGAAAAATGCCCAGAAGCAGTTTTTACATGCCTATTTACATCCCTATGATTTGGCTCTAGAATGACACAAGCTGTTTTCCCTCTTGTTGGGCTCACTTGATGGGCTCATTTGATTAGCTCTGCCCTGATTGGCTAGTTTACAGTGAGGCACTGCGATGGCTTACACAGAATCATTGTCAAAATGATACTTCATTTTCCTCAAAATTTAACTCATTTCTCAAAGTTTAACAGGTTAACGTGTTGTCAAATGACAATTGTTTCCACATCAGTGGTATAGAAGCTAACATTAATTAGAAGGTGTGAGTTAGCTATAGAATAGATATCTCTAAGCAACCGTACTAGTTAGCTTCTGGGTTATGTCTTGTTTATGACATATAACCTAGGAATTTATGTGATGAAGAGACAAATAGCCTTTTATATTGTGGATTTATATGACAACATAGGCTTTCTTTGGGACACAAGCAGGAAAATAAAACAAACCTCTCTGTAAATAAGGTAGGTCATCATTATACAATATTTAGTTATATTTAGCTTGTTAGTAGCAAACATAACCTATACTAGCTACTTGCTTTCGATCTTGAAAAAAAAGACTCACTATGAAGCTTTCAAATTAAGATAATCTGGATTCAACCAACAAAAAGTGGATAAAATCACATAGCATGGTTGCCTACTTGTGGTTAGGGTTATGAGGCCAATAAAGTAGGAATTGCCACTCCATTGAGTGTAAAATGCTGTGTGAAGTCTGCTTGATATTTTATGAGGGTATCAAAAGTGCTGACATCCCCTTCACAACCTGGAATGATACATTTCTGTACATAATTTGCCATTTTTATTGTTACTCTGTTGTCGTAGTTGGTCATCATAATACCTCTTTTGTTTCTTCTGTGGAGGTCCATGTTTACATTTCCTGGGCCAGAATGTGGGCTGAATTAGGTACATTTTGGGTGCATAAACGTTAATGATTCAAGAGAGTTATGAAACAGTTTGGGAATTGTTCCATTAAACCACCGTCTTTTGCCTGTGCAGGATTTGCATTTGAAGGAGGAGACAACAGCATTTGAGGTTCACAGTATGTCAGTTCCATGTACCGAACTGAATATAGTTTAATTTAGACACCTTTGATATACATTGTTATTCCGAATGACAATATATAGTCTTTTTCATGTCTCTTGTGGTCTAGTATTATATAATATAGCAAAACAGTTCTCATGATGTTAGGCCTTTCTTGACATCAGTGTTTTGTTTTGTTTTGGAGACAATGGATTGAAATAGATCTGTAAATGCACAGCACCAGCTCCTGCATCAGAGGTGTCCAAAGGATTACAAAGGCTGATTTTAAATGTGGAGTGCATATGGTTCCTGTATTTTGTCCCTATCCTCTGTCCACTCACTAAAGGATATGAGATAAGGTGTCAGATGTGTATAACCACCTCACAGTGGTCCTCATGTTGACATTCATTAAGTGCATATAGAAACTTGTGATAAGAAATATTATTATTATACATTTCAGCTACTCCATGCTGTTTCTCTGTCCCTTCACAGCCTTCATGAGCACTTGGAGAAGATAAATAAACACCAGGATGTTTTTTTAAATTGACTTGTATAACTTGCAATAAGATGACTGAGTTTCTACAATGTAGAGTGCTGTTGGTTAGTGATACTGGAATTTAGCAAAGTGAGAGCATTTTAAGAAATGTTCTTTAGGTAGGATCATTTTGAGGTTCATCAGAATATATCAAATATATCAAATATATCTCTTTTACACAGACTCTTTAAATAACTAAAGAATATTCAAATTCCTCACTCAAAACAGTGACAAAATTACAGAGGCTAGGCCTTAGTGCCACAACATCCATTAACTCTACTGTGAGAGGTGTCCTGTTCCATTCATTCATTTTCCTTACCAGCTTGGCCACATTGTTTAAACAGTACCCTGTTTTCTACCCCAAATATGGCCAAAACCCCAAAATGCTGTAAAACTTTATTTAGCAGGGTCAAAAATTCCATTCCAGCTAAAAATATCTCATTACTGTCACTCAGTATTAACATAAAAAGCTGGGCTCTGATGATCTGTTGGATGGCTCCCTCAGTTGGGCATGCAGAGAAGATTGTGTCATGGTGGTGGGATTTGGGTAACATGGGAGTGAACATTCGGCAAAGTTAAAGTGATTGTGCAAAAACTCTGTGAACACTCTCTATACCCCAGAGTCCAAACATCTTTCAAGAAGGAACTGTGATAAATTACTAGAGACTCATTTTCTTACCTCCTATGCAACAGGATCATTAATGTCAAAAGAGAATAAATCTTGGTTCGTCTTGTGTAATTTTCATCTATCAGTTTTGCACTCACATTTTGGCACAAAAACAAACAAACAAAATATTTAGGAGTACTTTATGTAGACTGCAGAAAGCCTTGTCAGACTGTTGTGACTGCTATCTGTAATGTTTAAAGTCAAAGACATCTTAAATGGCTTAATTAGGAGAGGAAGGAAACATGATATAAGTCTGATAAGTCATGTATGCAAGCAGCTCTTTGACACTGGAGAATAAGACTGCTTTCTGCATGCAGACCAGGAGTAAGTGTGAGAAAAGAAAGTCAGAAGGGGTCAGGGGCAGAGGTATAACGTGAAACAGTACAGTAGATGCTGGCCTCTTCCTCAGTTAGCTCCCCTTTCAATTTTTCTGCAGCTGATTTAAATAAATGGTCTATGAGGAGAGGAGTGGGTGAGGCTGGCCATTAGTTGTGTAAAACCAGGGAAAAACCAGAGAAGAAGACAAAAGAGTGGCCGAGAGAATGTAGGCACACACAAACAAACACCCACGTCATCAATCCCAAAATTACAGTTGTTACCATTATTCTGCAGTATCATACCAAATACATCACAATTAGGCTAGTTAAAGTTTATGATTTAATTGTTATGAAGGTTATAGTTTAATTGCCATGGCATTTAGAAACTTTGGAAAACAGGAAGAACAATTAAATAGGTCAAACAATGAAACCATTTTATGGACCTATAACTTTGGAGAACTGCTGGTAAAATATTTATTGTATCTGTCACGGAACACTCTACTCCCATGAGTCATGTGGTTTGGCCCGCCCGCATGCAGTGGGAGGGTCTTGTTTGATTTTCCGTGTTTGTAATCACGCCTGCACACACCTGCGACTGGTTTTAATCTCGGTATGTTTATGTATTTAAATCCAAGCTGGTGTGTGCAGTGTTGTCGGTCATTGTTCATGTTTGCCCTTGTTCTTGGTGTCGTTGTCAATGTTCACCGTTTATGTTAAGTGCGAGTGGCATCGTTGTATTCGTTGTTCGTTGTCAATAAACGTCTGTCACTATCGAGGTAGTCTGTGAGTCCTGTTCCGCGCCCGCGGCACTCGGGCCGTCACAGCTGCTTGCGCTTGAATCTATTTAACAGCACTCTGAAGGAATAACGCATGCTATAAAACATAACTATATGGAAACCATTAAAATCTATAGTAAGGTTAACGAAGCAATTCTGCTGTTTAGGTATCTGCCATGCAGGCCCTTGTCCCCTACTGGATCTCAGTCATTACATTCTGAAGAATTACTCATCTGAAAGCAGTGGACCCCAAGAGGCTGACTCTGTACTGTCTGAGTACTGTCATGCAGGTCTTCATTCTATCAGATGGCCTGGAAAACTAGCTCAACTGTCGGCCAGCTGCAAATTCATTTTATTATTAAAAGACATGGTGATAAAGGTATAAAGGTGTACTCCTGACATCTTCTATAATTTTACTATCTCTCTCTCTCTCTCTCTCTCTCTCTCTCTCTCTCTCTCTCTGTTCAGATGAATATAAGCTGTTTGCATTGCAATAGGCAAAACATAATCTTTGGCATTTATGTCACGACAGTAATTAATATTGTATTTGTGTCACTACAAATCATTAATTCATGATAGAAATTATTTTTATTACATGTGCTGAGCAACTTTACCAAAAATTGCAGTCCAGTATTGATAGTTCACAGAAACAAAGAAAGATTGTAGCAAACAATATACAACAGCAGATGGAAAAGCAATAAACAGGAACTGGCTACAGGCTGAAAAAACAGACAAGCGACACACCAGCAACTGCACAACAGACTCAAAAACTCAGCAGGCATAAGATTATACAGATGACAAACACAGGAGCCTTTATATGGCGTCCTAATGAATCCACGAATAGACCCTGGTAATGATGAGGAGGTTGTTCTAGGGTGGAGCTGTAGTATAAGAAGGGAGGACTGGTCAGTGAGTTGGTGATGCTAAGCACTGATAGACTGGGACAGAGGACACTCATTTTAGCTTTATTGCATCTTGTCATAGTGTGACCTCTGTTTAAAAATGATGATTGTGTGTTTGGCTCAGGAAGTTTAGTGTTGCCTTATGTGCAGTTGGTGAGTCAGACGGTCATAATTAAAAATCAGGCAGGAGAAACCACACTGGCAAGGAATCAGAGGTGGTGAATAGTATAAGTGAGAAGGTAACCCCATGGAGACCTGGATTGAAAGGATGCCATGTTCTCTGCTCCTGGAGAGGAAGCCGGTGTGCATGTTCATGATTGCACGCATAGGGGACTAAAGCATCAGGTGGCTGTTTGGTCACAAAGATCTACTACCTTTTGCTACCTGTTCCCTGCTTCTTCTTGTCCAGGTTAGCATGCTATAGCTATGTGGAAGGGATTGTTCCCTTCCATGCTTTTGACTTCTCCCAGAATGAATGAGGAGTAAATGGAGAGTGAATGAGGAGGTGGGGGGTGGGGTGAAAGGGTAGTGAATGAGAAGAGAATGGGAGTGAATGAGGAGTGAACGTGGAGTGAATGAGGTGTGAATGGGGAGTGCGGTCAGTTGAGAGGTGTTTCCAGCAAGATAGTCCATACACTTTCATCTTGACAAGCCAAAGATGGTTCGCTTTCTTGTAAGAAAGATAAAAACAAGCAGGGTGACTTACTACCTGATTTTAGCATGTGAAAACACAAAGAACAAGCTGTTCTAGCTACTACCCAGACAGACATAAAGGTTTTTCCCACATAAAAATACACTGACCTAATAGTATTTCTCAGTTAAATCTGGAGTTAAATGCATTGCAGTACTACAACAGGTTTGTAGAAAAGGCCATTAACCCTAAGTTAAACTGCAGACATGATGTAGTTTCAACTTAAAGGCATGTTATGCATGTTATCAACTGGCCTTCATAGAACCATGAAATAAATGTAGCCACTTGGGACATGATCTGCCTGCTTTCAGGTAGAAGATTGGAAAGAGAAAAGTAATTTGCTATTCATCTTGAGCAGCCATAAGTGGGAAGGGTTTGGAATTCCTGCTATAGCAGTTAATCATGTACAGAAAAAGAACCCTGAGAGCGGTCCGATGTGGTTATTTGATTAACATCATATGAACATTTCCACATAAATTACACTGCTCAAAAATAAATAAATAAATAAAGTTGAACAATTTTATGAAAAAGCAGAGTGTTTATGTCCATGACATTGCACTACCACTAATGTGAATGATCTTTCCCCTTTGCCAATTTCAGGAATGTGGGAGAAGAATTGCATGTATCATCATTATTAAATCTGACTAGATGTTTATTCAAAGCTTATTCAAATGCTGGCTGGTTTTTCAGGTACCTCTATCACCTGAACAGATGGCAGCACTGCAGTGGAATTTGGGGAAGGAGGTGCCTGTTTTGCATCCTTTTATTTTAGCAAATCAAATAAAGGTAGAGACATGGCAGGATTTATGGTTGTGTGACTTGGCAAGAGGAACATGCAATTCCACCGTGAAATAGACTGCAGACACTACTGTGGAGAGCTGACTTGCAGGGACTAGTTGAACCCTAACTCTGATTTTCATAAAGGCATGTGTTAGAACTCCCTGTTTTGCAAACCATTAAAGCCTTTCATTGACTGTGCTAAGGTTTCAGTGTAGCTGCATGGAAAGCAGTCCAATGACTGGAGAAGAGGCCATCCATCTGTATTCGTCACACACTCACACCCTAATGTAGTCACATTCACATACACTACTTATGCTCCTTGTGGGTTCATCCAACCCCATAGTCAATCTAACTGATGTATTTTTAATGTATTTTTAATGTCTTAAGTGACAACACATGAATATTGGGGAATAACAGTACGGAATACTTCTGACCGCAGGTGAAGATCAGAGGCACATTTTTCTTGGAAGTACATACATGATGAAAAGGATTAGAATGAAACAGTCCGATGCTAAGTGGAGTTTTTCTGCCCTGAACTTCTTTTTGTTTCGACATCCTGCGCAGCGTTTAAGGCTTGTGGAAGTAAAAGGAGTGCCTGTGTTCTGCTGCAGACTGCGGATGAGAGGAAGATGCCCCCAGGCACTACATGGCACTCTGTTATAGCACATATGCTTACTGCTTGCCTTAAAACCACCCCAAAAGTAATTAAAGAACATTTCCATATAAACAACATAGACTTGCCACTGGGGTTCAAGCGCAAAGCCAAAGCAGGGAGGTTGGGCTCATTAGAGGAAAAACAATTTGGAATGTTCTGACCCATCAACCTAGAAATACCCATGACATCAGTGTTTAAAAAAGAGCCTTTGTAGTGCCACTTAGCCAGGGGTGCACTCTATGATGGTGACTGCTATTGTTTCTCTTTAAACCAAACAAAAAAGAGAAGATACCCATTAGAACTTTTTCTCTTAACGCCAGTTGGGGAGTGTTTGCCATTTTATGCTACTTTAAAGCCATAATTTGCTTTCAGGCTATATTTAAACTCAGCCTCTAGGCGCAAACACATACTGTTTTGAGAAAGATGGCCAACTCCAAAAGGGCAAAAGTGGTCAGGATTTAGAAGAAGTATGTTGTCTCCAAACCATTGTAAAAAAGGAGCAAACCTAAACTTCTTGTGAGTGTATCCTTTGAGTGCAGTAACATAAAATGCTTCTACACTGGCTTTTGTAGTCACCTGTCTTCCATATGTTTTGTCTTGTTAGAAATTCTATAACGTGGAACAGATTTGTCCTACATTGCCATACTACATTGGTCCCAATTAGCATGACACACGTCCAGATTAGCTGACTGTGAATGTGTATTTGTAAGATGGTACCAGGAAGTGAGATCAGCCATATGAGTCAGATGGTGGTGGTAAATTTTTTATGGGTTTAGTCTAGACGTAATCTAGAAAAAAAACTGCAATTTGATGGGTTATTTCTTTATATAGTCATTCAAAATACTATATTCTCATTATGGAAAGTGAGCACATTTAGGAGGTCTGGTTGTACAAACTATGCTTTAAACTTTGGTACAGATGTTGAACTGTAAACAGTTGGTTTGAAATTTTCACTGAATTCAAGTATAAAGCCGGCGTCTGGGAGGAAATTGCACATCTGCATGCATCCAGTCATGGGGTTTTGGAGCCTGTGAATCTGGGAAAAGAGGAGGCTGGTGACAAGCACACCTACACAGCCACTCTCCTTACATAGCCTAAATAGCTTGCTTGAAAAAGGAGCATGCATCATTATTCATTACATCTGCGCAAGCGTACTCAGGTAAGAGATTCCTATCAGGAAACAAACCATTTATGCATTAATATAAAAGAACATTATTCTCCTTTGCAAATACAGCCTGAGCTAAAGCACCAGTGTTGGCACTATGTGAAGATTCTGGTCAGGAAACCAGTGAAGCTGGCTGCAAACCTTGGACAGCTGTGTACAACATTAATCAAAGAAAAAGAGCAAGCACCACACCACAAGAAATTTCAAATTAGGTGCTGACATAGATGTCTCATATGAACATCACCATGAGACAGTTCAAAAGAGACTGTTTGGTCTGAACATTCTGTGTCTTTCGTTCCCAGCCCCTCTCTCTGTCTCATAAACACAAACACACACACATACAAACACAATGAAAGAGTGGTAGAGTATGTAATATGATGGAGAACACATCTGCTTGCAGCAGACCTGGCAAGTCCTCAACATGTCCCACAATCCTCTCTGCCTGAGCGTGCCCTTTAGAACAGCTTTCTGGCTTCAGTCCACACAGGCATTGCATTGTGACAAGCTCACTGGTGGGTCATCAGTGGTGAGAGACATGCAAATTCCCCCGCCCCCCCCCCCCCCCCAAAAAAAAAAACCGCACACACACAAACCCAGCAATACATGGTTGTTTTGAAGTTTTGAAGATGATCCAACTGTTTTGACAGATCTTTGTTACAAGAAAAAATTGTTCAATTGGTTTAATCTTCTTATCTGACAGCTTCTCCAAAAATCACAGTTCAAAGTAACTTTTTGTCAAAGGCATGGGGTTTCATTATTAGCCCAGTTATGGAATCAGTGTTGCCCACTAACATTTTACTAAAGTTCACAGTCCTCATCAGGCAGAGGGACATGATGATCAGTGCTCCTGAGGGAAAAGAATTTAACTCACAATGTGAAGTGTTGAAAGTCCAAAGCTAGTCACCAAAGCCAGAGAAGAGTGCTGTGAACGGAGTTTATGAAAAAGGAAGATACCCATGGTCAAGCAAACATTCTCCATGCAGCACAATATTTACTTTCGCTAAGACAAGATTAGTGCAGGAATTCTGGGGTGTTGGAAAGCCTGTCTGTATGTCCTTCAGTCTGTCTGTTAGCACCCTACCTGCAAAGAAAATTGTGCTCTATTACAGAACCAAATTATTCTGTATACATCAGTTTATAGGTTGGTCAAAACTTCCCTTTACATTATGTATGAATTGTTTAATGGAGGGCATTTAATGCCTGTAGCTTTGATAATCACCATATGAATATTCTAAGTCTGTATTCTGCAGTCTGTATCCTGCGGTCTGAATTCTGCAGTCTACATTGCTGTCTATATTCTGCTGGCTCGATGAGAGGCAAGGGTTGAGTCAGGCCAAAAACATATCTGCCTGCAAATACATGACTTATGAAATCATGTCTCATGAAGGCAACCACGATGAAGTAGTGAACTAATTCTTCAACCCCCCCCCCCCCCCCCCCCCCATGGTCTGTACTGGGCTTGCTTTGGTAATTATGGGAATACAATAACATGACAGTACTGCCCTGATCTTTGGAAACTTCTATGTTCCATTCTCAACAGCTGCAAGTAGGTATGGATATAGTGAATTTAGAATGGTACAGTTCCTGTGGTCCAAGGCATGTGTCCCTGCCAACAGCAAAACTGTATTTTAAGCATGGAGAGGGATTCTTTTACAATGATAAAAGTGGACTTACTAGTTAGCTGAATCCTTGAACTAATGTGTTTTTACTGGAATAATCATGGACATTTGATCCATATAATACAGTGTCATCTGAAAGTAATTTGGTAGCATCACAGGTTTTGCTGTTTTTCATCTGTACTACAGTACATTGGATTTAAAACAAAAAGAGTATTTTTTTTGTTTGTTTTTATTCTGCACTTATAATATGAGGATACCAACTTTAATTTAGGTAGATTTACACTTATATTGTGTGAACCACAGTCCATTTTATACATAGTTTGTTATTTGAACTGCATTGTAATTAAATGTTTTAAGATAAAGGGAATGGTAGGAAAGATGTATGAATGGTTATACGGAACATTAACACTGGCTACAAATGTGTGCACTGGAATGTTACATAACTATTTATATGTTATTTAAAATAATTTATGACAGATTATAATTTATAGTTTTATACTTTTTGGCCAACTTTCTTTTATCAATACATTTGCATTATAATGTGTTCATTTCAGGAATAAGTGAACATCCAGAAGCATGGACTAGACTGGGCATATGGGGGGAGGAGGGATGTCAAATTCCTGAAGACATAGAACAGCCTGAACACAGGACTCCCTGATACACAAAGAAAAACTGCAAGAAGACAAAAATACTTTTAAAAGGGTAAAGGTGACATTTGTCACATCCTTACAAAAATGGGCTTACAAAAATATAAGAAATAAAACACAGCAGTCCTACAAACAAGCAAACAAACAAACAAGCAAACATATAACTTGGGTCTCTGATGATACATTTTTTTCTTTGTTTGTTTTTGTACATGCTTGAAATGTTTCTTCTTCTTTTTTAGGAACTGCCAGAGTGGAGCTATTCCTTATTTGGGGGACCTAGAGACAGTTACAAATGGATTTTGGAAAGCAAAGGTCCTACTGGGGGCAGCTTGTGTTTTCACACTGGAGGCCTTGTTGGGAGGCTGCTCATTAGTGCGCTTGTGTTAGTCAAGGTCTAAGATAGCCCAGGCCCAGCAACATTGCCCTTCCTGGTGGTTTTTTTTTTTTTTTGCCTGGTAGTTTTATTTATGCCATTAAGTGAATTATGTGCAAGACACAGCTTTAAAAGAGATCAATCATTTTGAGAGGAATATGCCAGTAACTTTAAAAAAGATTCTGAAATTTTTGTTTAATGTTCGTTCGTTCAAGACAAAAATTTTATTGCAAAACTTTGTTTGCAAAAGCATTTTATTACCGAAAGAATGACTGTTTCTCAACTAGTTTTAATAGTGGTTTGGAGGCTGTTAGGCTTATCTGTACACCATTCTGCCATAATATGATTAGCACATACAGTAGGCTGGAGGCAGTCCAGTTATTCACTGCTGGATATGAGGGTTAGGCTGCCTGTGCAGAGGAGTGTTGTAATTTAAAACCGGCCAAAGCCTCCAACTGCACAGAGCCCCTCACACACACACATATACACACACACGTGCGCACCCTCACACACAAGCAGAGTACAGCAGGCTTCGTTCCAGCCTCCAGTACAACTCAGCGCTCCTTACGCAGAGAGCGCAGCATACCGGACTGAATGACACTGTGAGCGCAAATTCCCTGTGACCAGGTACCTGTGGCCTTTTTGAGTGTATGTGTGTGTGTGTTTGTTTGTGTGTGTGGGTGCGCACTCTGGGGGAGGGGGATCTATCCTGAGGAGCAGGAGATGAGGAGTTCCAGCACTCTCTCTACAATGTGGCACATGTTGCTGGGCAGCTGTGCTCCACGTTGGCTCTCGCATGCATGCGGAATCCACTCCGACTTTAGGACGAGGCTTCTGGGCTGGAATATGGGCACAACCTGGAAGCAGGCTCTGTATATATAGCTAACATTGCACATAAGGCGTAAATGCATTTGGTGGCTCTCCAAGACACAGACCAGTAATAAGGACCAAGCAGAGGAGGAGTTCTCAGGTAATGCTTCTTGCCTGCATGTTTAAGGACTGTGGTGTTCCCACAGCTGGAGTCAGGAGAGACAGACAGTGTGTATCATGGAGAATCCTTTCATTGGTGTTCGGTTTCCTTTAAATTTTTCTTTTTTTCTTCTGCTGGTGGGGGATTGGACTGAGTTCATTGGTTGTATGTCTGTGTAAAGGTGTTTCTGTAGAGGAAAGAGAATTATTAGAGTTAACCTTGTCCTTGATTACATTTGTCTTGTCTTTTTAGAATAAGTCTTAATTCAAAATGACATGTTAGTCAAAACACTATCAGCTAGGATCTTAAATAAATGAGAATAGAGCATATATGATCCCCTTCCTCTGCAGGAAATCTCAAATGGTTTTAACTAAGCACTGGAGGCTATATACACTCACACTCTCTCTGCCCCCTTCTTCACCCTTTCTCACTCCTTCTCGCTCTCTTCTGTCTCTCTTTATGCTCTCCACTGTCTCCCTGGATTACACTGATGGATGTATTTGGTCATGGTCGTGCACTCAGTGGTGTGGACATGCATAGGGATGTATGTGTTGAGAATAAGAATGAATAGGAAGGGATAAACCGTCTGCTCCAGACACAGCGGTCATGGCGAATAGAGATGCAAAGACTTGTGCAGCCGGCCCAGATGACCTGGAGAGAAGGCAAGTGAAAAGGGGGAACCC
This sequence comes from Electrophorus electricus, assembly GCF_041902795.1. Lineage (NCBI taxonomy): Eukaryota > Metazoa > Chordata > Actinopteri > Gymnotiformes > Gymnotidae > Electrophorus > Electrophorus electricus. The sequence continues at coordinate 14,653,980 of NC_137500.1, read as the reverse complement.
CTCCCCCCCCCCCTTTCCTCTTTGTGCAGTACTGTGACCTGTGTTCTGCGGTGCTTCCTGCTAGAGGTTTCCATGCACGCCTGGGGCAGCTTGCCTGGTTTTACTACGGCGAGTGGACGTGTCATGCCACGCCCAAACCCCAGGTCTGCATGCCTCCTGCTCATGCCTGCAGCTTCATCAACAGAGTTCACGTGACCAAGGCCTGTGACAAAATCCCCCCTGTGGCACTCAAAAGAGAAACCACTGCAGAACTGGCTGCTGCACTTCGGCTCCCCCTGCCAGGTCACTCCTTGCCTGGCCAGAGCACAGCGCCATTTCTTTGTCTGGAGAGGGTTGCTGGCGAACTATAATAAATATTTTACTGTCTCAACATTTAGGATCATTTATTAGTATTGTGTAACTGAATGTGCATTGCATATTGTCACTGCTATGGTTTTATTTTTTAACTGCAGTAGAACACACATACACACACATGTGCGTGAGTTATCTGTGAGATTCACCTTTGAAAACAGTGAATGCTGTCATAAAGGGGCATGCAGCACGTACCCTGAGGCATTATCTATCAGAGAAGTGAATCTTTCCAAGAGTTTTGTCATCCCACTGGCAACTTTACAGCTTTCTGGAAATGAATGACCGTGAAGGCCATTTTGCTGAATTATTGACCTGTAATATTACTGTGAGTTATAAACAATTTCTGAGTGTTCAGATAATTGATGAACCTACACGTGGCAATTATGTGGACCAGGGGAAATGTTGAGAGAAAGCGTGTGTGGAAAGAACACTTGAGCAAGAGGAGGAGCTTTTATGTAACAGGCTTAACCAAGGACTTCCAGGTTGGCTAGCACTCTGAGCAGAGCCTAGGACCTGACCATGTAATGTAGCCTCCTTCAGCTCCAGACAGTACCCTCCATGTGCTACCCATATGCCACAGTGCTTACATTGGCATGCTAGTCTTACAGTGGCAACCTCAGGTACTTCTCCTCCCAACAGAGCAGAGCATGTCCTGAGCAGCCCCAGGCTGGTGGGCTCTGAGCTCACTGGAATGCCCCCCCTCAACATGCTGAGGTGCAGACTGGAATGTTCAGCCTTCCAGCTTCATCATGCGTGCACACACACACACACGCAGTGACAATGCTCTTGGCATCGCTGAAACTTAGTGCATGGGATTTCATTTACCGCATCCTGCCTGTGCACTCATAAGTGGCTTATTTGCATGCTGAAAGTACAAAAGGCTCCACTGTGTCGATGATGGAGCCGTTTTTTTTAGTATCTGCTGATCTGGGATCAGTTGGATTGAAAAACCCACTGTGTGTATTAATGTGATCCTGCCCTAGAAAGCTGAACTGGATGCAGTTGAATTTGGTTAGCCAAACCAAAATCCTACCTTGGCAGGCGTTTGACTGTAGCTGCCACCTAAAGACAGTAGGATGGCGTAGGAGAGTGAAGCACACTAAGAAGGCCTATGCAGTGGAAACATGGCCTCATCACTGATCACTGGTGGTATTTAAGTTTGTGATGTGATGTCATGAGTGATGTTGTCAGTTGGGTCAGTTTTCCAAGTCGCAAACCAATTTCCCCTTTGAGACAATAAAGTATAAAGTGAAGAAGTTGTCAGTGTATTCAATTATATACAGTCAAACAATGTCTGTATATCATTTCCACTGTGTAAAAATATATTGACGCTGTGGGCAGAATTAAACAGTAGTATCAATCAAGTGAGAATATTATTGGATTGCATGCAACAATGTAAACGTTTATTGATGTTTTGTGCTGAATAAAACTAGGTTTAGTATCAGTGAGACTGGGTTGCATTTAAATAAAGGAAGTCTCTGGGTAAAGGAATTATGTAGACATTAAAGACCTGTTGAAAGGTTTTAAATGTTTTGTTACTGCAGTAATGTCATGGTTTATAATTTTATTTACACTGACTTTACATAAGATTTTTGCACTGACTTCAGTATTGATCAGGAAGTTGTGAATGGAACCTGGATATGACAGCAAATGCCGTTATGTGGCCAAGGTAATTCAGATGCTCATATAGTTAAGAATTTTATCTTGGAACTTTTAAAAGATTCATTATCAGATTACAAAAAAAACATTTGTTTTGTTTTGACTCTTGTTTCTGGCTATAGATGAACCCCTGAACACTTCTTAGCAGCCAGCTTTTGTGTTTTCCATCTCCATGTTCAGCTCTGTCTGAGAGATGCTGTTTGTTTCCAATCAGGGGCTTCAGCTGTAACCCCACTCGCTCTCCTTGGTGAGCTTGCTAGACTCCAGGCTGTGAAGATTCCTGAGGGATTCATCTCCGGTGAGTGACCCAGTCACAGCTCTCGCCATGCGTCTTCTCACCACTCTGCCATTGCTGGTCCTGGTGCTCAGAGCAGCTGAGACACGGAAGTCAGCCCGGAGCGGCCGAGGCCGGGCACACAGCCGTGCCAATGCCGTCAAGCGCTACGTGGCAGACTGCAAAGGGTACGTAGAATATGGGGCCAAGTTCCTCGACTGCCAGGAACACCGGCTGACTGCCGTCTTGCTCGGATGGCCGGAAGACATTGACCACCTGCTGCTGGCACAGAACAAGATCCAGGTGCTGCAAGACAACACCTTCAGCCACTTCAGGAAGCTGCAGAGCTTGGACCTGCAGCAGAACGAAATCTCCCTGATTGAGGAAGGTGCATTCAATGGTCTGAGCAAACTGACAATCCTGCTGCTGCAGCACAACCGCTTGCAGGTGGCCACTGAGGCCATGCTCATCCCCATGGTGCGACTCAGCCACCTGCGTCTTCACGACAATCCCTGGAGGTGCAGCTGCCAGTTAGACAGCCTCGTGCGCTTCCTGCAGGTGCCCAGCAACCGTCACATGGGCAACTTTGCAAAGTGCGCCGAGCCCACACACTTGTGGGGGCAGCATCTGAAGCAGTTGGATGCCACCTTGCTCTGCTCCCCAGAATTCCAGCCAGTAGCTCTACCATCAAGGCCACCCGGTATACAAAAACATCTTGATGCAACATTACTGTGCCACACCTATGTGTTCCCCAAACCACTGCTGGAGTGCAAGAGCAGAGGTGAGAATGGATTAACTTGCCAGAGTAATCCATAATGTCTTTAAAATTTAAGCATGTATTGTCCTTTTGCTATCTACACATACAATTTGTAGCTACATTACTTGAAAAATGATTAATATGTACACTATGCCAAGCAAATTTTCTTGAACCATCAACTATCTTAGAAAGCCAAAGTCAACATTAAAATCTTAAATATTTCAGCTTCTAGCCAAGTGTCTTATAGCTGGGAATTTTAGAAAAAAATTGAATTGTGATATATTGTATTTCCATAGTACAATATTTACTAATGTAGTTCTGAGTGCATAAAAAGGTGGTTCCATAAATGTACTGGCAACACACAAGCTCATTGTGTTAGTTCTGATTGATGGCAGTATTATTTTTAATTTTGCACTTCCTTTAGCACAGCTCAGTAATCTCCCAGCTAAAAGTTTCAAGCTACCAGCTATTTTAAATTTCAAGAACATTCCTCTAATGTTCCTTTTAGGTTATGAGAGCATTATGTTTTTAATCTTTTATCATTAATTGCTTCAGGTGTTCTTAATGATAATGCTAACTTTTTTTCTATATATTCTAAAAAATCCTCTCAAATTGTTGCAGTTCAAATGTTAAATTCAGATATTTTACATTCATTTTTCTGGGTTATTAAACATATTCTACAAAATCTTTTCAGAACGTTACATTTAAGTGTGAATGTTCTCAATGAACAGTTTAAAGACAACTCTAATAATAAAAAGAATGTTTAAGTAATGTTGCATATGGCATAAGAACTTTTGTCGAAGTGAAAATATAATAAGAAGACTCCATTAAAAGCTTCCTAACCTCCTAACTTTGTGAGAACCTTTCCATAATGTCAAACAAAACTCTGAGAATGTTGCTCTGTGGCTGGCTATAGATATAGGTGCTGTACAGTGTAACTGTACAGTGTAAGAGCGTTTGCTCTTTTGGGGATTCTGATTTTCGTCAACATTATACATTGTAGTATAATGTAGCACAAAAGGAGACTACATAAGATTTGTTCTACTCCTCTTCCTGATTTTGCTGAGTGAGTACTTGGTTTGTCCAATTAGAAAGGCATCTAAGCATCTGGTCAGAACATGCAAGCCAGAGAAATACATTTATTTGGAAAAGAGTAGACCTTTGTTTCTCAGATCATACATCTGGAATTCCCCATTAGGTCCCCTTGTGTTTCTGTTCATAATCTCCTATATATTGTACTTCATTGTTTCCAAAGTTGTTCATTTGTTTCGTAGAAGCCTGAAGACACTGTTTCTATTATGTATTTATGATATGCAGCTGAAGAAGTACTTTGATCAAGGGAGATGCATTTAGTGAAAAGATGTCTGTGAGAAGCAATGAAATGGATCATTCATATTTCAACAAAGAATTCTGTGTGCGATTTGTATAGTCTTTGTTGGAAAAGACAGTGACATCATTTGAGGGTTTCTTATAACAACCTCACCCCAACACCATCTTTGTTGCAGTTTGGAAATAGTGTTGTCTACTGCACTGGATCATCTCCAACATTTTCCACTGCACCGGGCTGTTTGGGAAGGCTTTCTATATTGTACTTGAATCAAGTTGCACTGAATCTCTGGATGTGTTGGCTACAGACTGACTCACTGTACTGAAATATGTAATAAATTATAAGAAGGAACATATTACAGCCAAAGACTGGTTTGATTGTACAGATCTCAGCCAGGAGCAGGAATTTGTCCTTATGAAGTAAATGAAGATAGATGGGTTCCAGAGGGATCTGAGCTTTCTTATTTTCAGTACTCAGAAAAGGTGAGTGAGCAGTGCAGCACAGGGAAACTGCCTGCCTTCTGTTGTGCCATGATGTCATTTTGCTCTGGGATCTGTCGATAACTGGCTGGAGATTTCTTTTGTCAGCAGAAAAAGTGAAACTGTAGCATAGGAATCTTGGAGGAGGTAGCAATAACAGAAGAAGCACAAAATCCCTATATCGGTCATTCAGTGATGGGTTTTTCCCTGACGTGAAGTAACGGCATGCATGTCCTGGTGCAAGCAGATCGAGACTGCAGAGCTCTTCAGCAGTGTGTCCCAACTACTCCAGGGCTTGTTAGGTTCAAGTTCAGTGTTCTGATAATGCGGGATTGACTGAGCCTTAAGTTGTAAAGCAGGCAATGTTATTCTGTTGGGGGAGGAAGTTGAACTATCCCTGTTTCACATGTCACCGATTCTTCTGCCCACCCAGTTCAGCCCCTGATGATAATTCATTATGTTGCCGGCATTTCATATGGCCATGGACACTACGTTTAAAATGTGTGCTACAGTTCAAATAATGGCGTAATAAATTAAAGCAACCAAGAACAGTTAGTTGGACTTCATTCAAGTCCAGAGGCTGTGTTTGGGAACACACAAAGCTAAAAGTACTTGTAAAATAAACAGTGGGAGAGTTCCATGCCCACTTGTTATTGTCTCTTTTGTGCTTGGCACTTAGTTTCAACTCACTGTTTCATTACCATTGGATGACAGACATCGGCTTTATTTTTAGCTCTTTTTTGTTGCAGTTATTGTTGTTATTCCATTATTAGTAAGTTTTATGAGAATAGGTTTGAGCTTTTAGACCACCAACATTGACCAAACTATATAGAGCCTGCAGCTATGAATGTGGTAGCTACCTCCATCTGTGTTTAGACTGCTGTAAATCATTTTGAAACACAAAGAGTACCATGCAAGCACATGGAAAATCCTGTGGCATAGGATAATTTCTCACGTCTCTAAGGCTTTAGAGACAAATCTATAGACCTGCTCTTCATACCAAATCGAGCATCAGATATTTCTACTGCTTGTCCTCTTTTGAAAGTGAATGCATGGTTTATTTATGTATATTAACAGTTAATAGTTAATTAATGGGACACTCTGTTTTCAGGGCTGAAGACCATTCCAGCTGATATCCCAGCAAGCATTGTGAAAATGGATCTATCCTTTAACAACATCACACACCTGAGGCCTAAAGAGTTTGTTGCTGTCAAGGACCTGAAGCTTCTTAACCTCAGTAGCAACGGCCTAGAACGCATTGACACAGGTGAATCGGTGAATCGGAAGAGTTCATAGAGTGTTTGAACAGAAAACACACCCCTTGAGTCACTATGACATCAGTTGGCTGTGTTCCAGAGTAGCTTATCTAGTCCAGATACCATATTACAATTCCAGAATTTGGTTGTATTGCTGGGACTCAAGTTTGAATCCCAGCTGAGCAGACATTTCAGTCTGCAAGAGTGAGACAAAGTCATTATTCTCATTTTAACAAGAACCCTGAAGCTGCTAGTAATGTTCTCAGTACAATAACCTTTTATTTATCACTATCATATCATCATTACGTAGAGGCCAACCTTATAAATAAAAACAACAGAACTGTAAATGTATCCTACTGTTCTTTCATTTTTTACATACATAGGTTGCTCACTATAACTCTCTCCACTCTAGAAAGCCACACCAATTATTTATAGATTGACAAGCCAACAAACCAAGCCAACTACTCATAAACTGACATAGTTATAAGATACCCAGGCCTTTCAGACTTGCTCTGAAAATGTAACGGAATGTGATCCGATTACCCACATGAACAGTCTGCCTGGATATGTAGTGTGCTGGTACACTAAGGGTGTGTGTGTGTGATAAACAGATACTGCCAGACAGCAGCATAGGTTTCTTTACAAATGCTACCTGCTTTTTTTAAAGCTAATTAAGTTTATGGTGATAAGACTGGCCACATTGTGAGATTATTAGCATATTTCATGATAATTATTATTCATTAATGAGTTCCTGGAAGTCCACTTAGCAAACAATATGGACATTATATGTAATTAGTTCCTCCCTGTCTAAAGCCTCTTTAAACACACTCCAGGCATCGTATGAATGCAAGGTGTAAACATAGTTGCTAACCTGTTAGTCACACAAATGATCCTTATAGGGACTGTTTCTCAGAATTCAGATACTGTGTCAGAGACCACACAGAGAACTGCAAAAATACAAAATGGTGAATCTGTTTATACATTATAGAATACTTACACTGATTTGACCAGATAGCAACCATCAATCACTTGCTGCTTACTATTAAGAAATCAGAATGCAGACAGAAAAAGAAAGCAACTGAAACATATTTTCTTTGTTTGTTCCTGTTTCAAAGAAATTTGAATATGGTGCTTTCACAGTGGATTAAATATTGAATAGTCAGAAATATTGAGCCATAAGATAAACAACTGATTGACCACAGAACCACTGTACCTAATTCAACTCGACTCCCTGTTTCTGCTCTCCTAGATGCCTTTGCTGGCCTTCTGTACCTGCGAGAGCTAGACCTCTCTAATAACAACCTACGTTACTTCAGCTACGGTGTTCTGGAAGACCTGTACTACCTCAGGATACTGTCTCTGGGTGGCAACCCCTGGATCTGTGACTACAACATCCACTACCTGATCTACTGGCTGAAGCACCACCCAGCTGTTGACTACACTGGTCTGGTGTGCAGCGAGCCACATGAGTTCCAAGGCTGGCCTGTGGAGAACTATGTCAAGACCTACAACGCAGAGTGCCCCAAAGACAAGCAGGTGGGCTCACAGACAGACACTGCTCAGCCAGGCCTGACATCCCAGGAGCTGATTGCAGAGACTGAGGAAGTTCCAGACCTGCTGCCCAACCCGCTCAGAGATAGACGACGGAAGAAATTTGAGATCATTCGCCTGAATTAAAGCAAGGACTCTAAGCACTGTCAGTCTTTCTGGATGAACTGTAGACTTTCCCTGAGAATAATTCAAATTTTGTCTGCATCAGATCAGAAATTAAACCTTTAAATCATCTGTATCACAGTTTGAGAAGACATTTTTAGTATATGTTTCTGATCAATTGTTCTGTAAACTAAATCATAATAATAAAAGTCAACCCTTTTTTTTCTACTGCTGGGTTTCTAATGTCTATTAGTTAATAAAATGGAATATATTTTTTTCTGTCGTGATAACATACAGAAACTGAAACATGACACTCTTGCCTTACAGCTCAAGGCAAAAATACACTCATGTTCACATGCACATACACATGAGGAGTCCTTTGATGTGCATTCCATTTAAATGTTTGCAACAAATAAGTGTCATATCCTGTGGAAGTTTTGTCTTTTAGAGTGGGTGAGCAACAGACATATCTTAAACATATGCAGATGTCTGCAGTTGAGGTAGGGGGATGGGGGGCGTATTAGTCTAGCCAGTAGGCTATCTCCATGCTGAACTGAAACAGATGCAGAGGAATAACTGAGTCATTACCTAGAGTGTAACACCAAAGCATGTATAGAAGCTGTAAAGAGTGTACCAGGATGTCCCTAAAAACAAAAAAAAACCCAAAAACAAAACATAACTGATTTCTCAGTATTTAATTGAAATGATAAATGAATAGCCTTTGATCTGGAATATCAAGTTTATCTGCATGACAGTATAGCCATTCTGTCCCCCTTCTTTAATGCAAACATGAAGAAATGTTTATTTTTACTGGCTTTGCATTCTATTAAATACTCCATCTTTTCATGATGCTTTCATAGTGCGCTCTTTAACGTTAACAGATGTATGCATTAATTTTATGTCTAAAGATGAATCATTATGAATGTTGAAAACTCATTAGCAGTCAGTGTAGGCCTATGATGAAACACAAAAGAACAGAAAAAGAAATATAACATTTTCAAAGAATCAGACTGAGAGAAAAAGATTTTATCAAGGCAGGGCACAGGAGTTGGGAACCCAAAACCTCATAACAACACACTGCTATCCAGTTGGACAGCTATGACTTTACACTGAGTCACATACAGTGATGTATAATTCCTACTGCGGACTTCTCAGGATGCTGACAGAAGTTTTGTACTCCTCGAGATAAACCACGGCCCTCTGTGCCCCCCCCCCCCAAAAAACAAAACCTACAAAAATAGCTTTCCTGGAAAAAACACAAATATAGAATAATTAAAATTCAAATACAGGGCCAAAATAACCATCATGGAGTTAAGTTCCAGGGGAAAACGTTCCAAAAATAAGAACCATTTGCCAAGATATAAAAAGTGATGTGTTGCATGAATTAAAAGCTCTGTGTCTTGGGATTTATGATCGAACAGGAGAATACAAGGCTAAATCTTTGGTAAGCAACCAAACGGCCTACATTACAAATACAGTTCTTACATGTTTATATTTATTTGCTTATACTTTGTATTTAGGCATCAAGTCATTGTAAGCTGTGTACGATTTAGCCTATTAGAGGTGAAAGTTATGAGAACTGCTTGAATACGTAACCAACATACAATCAGCAGTGTACAATGTCTCCCCCTCTTGTTAAGTAAGTGGCACGCCAGAACGTAATTTTCCATATTTCACTATAGAAAACGTTTTGAAATATTTATGTAGTTTTTTTTTCATAGTAACTTATTATCGTACCAGGCAAAAGGTTGTTAAGAAGTCAAAAGGGGCTATTTAGCTTTGATTTCAATACGGTTTTTTTTTAGACTTTTATTTTGTATTCGAGCTTTATCGATTTGGCGGCCATATTGAAAATGTGATACTGTGGTTTTTGCGTTGTTAGGTATACTTTACAGGAGGTAACGTATATTTATAAATTACATGAATTTACATCTGGTGCGAGAGGAGGAAAAAGTTATTTAACATTATTCCACAATACTTTGGTTCACTTTTCCCGGTGTTAATCCCTGTCCAGTACACTTTATTTGAAATGACCACTGCTAACATAAGTAACCTAGCTAGCCAACTGTTTAATAGGCGACTGGGATTGCTAACTGGGATTGCTATCTACCTAACGTTTGTTAACGTTAGTTAAGTTAGTTCGCTTGTGAGTCAGTTCACGGTAGCGTTAAAGTTGTTATTTTAAACAGTGTATGTGGCGTCAGGTATGTGTTTAGGTGAGCTTCATATGATGTCTTATCTGATTTCGTATTACTTTATATCCATTAGTTTGTAGGTGTTAGCTAGCTAAATATTGCTATTGGTTGAACTTCTGATGGGTAAAACCGAACATCGATAAACACGCAGAATAACTTATACCTTTCCATCCTGCTGTCTTGTTCAGTTGCCCAGACAACACTGGAACCTTTGCATACCCTCTGGTAGTTAGAAGACATTAGCTAGGTTCGTTTCCACAACAGAAAATGAAATCACTTGAGACTAACCGTGCGAGCTGAATGGCTGTCAGAGCCACCACTTTAGAACCAAGGGGACTCCTACTGCCTTGGTAACGGGAACTGTGCACTTGACTTTCCTTGATTAGGCACTCATTCAGTAGCAGTTTGGTCATAATATGAACACACTCTACACTGTCTGACAAAATTTGCAACGATACTTGGCTGGGCTTGCTGTCCTTGCTGTCAAGGTCGCAAGTAAGCGTCCTTAGTTGTGCAGAAGGTTTAAAATCTCTTCTGCTCTTCTGTGCCTCTGTCTCGCAAACAAGATGAACGCTCCTGCAGTGGGACAGTCTCCTGTGATGTTTCCAAACCTGGAAGCTGGTGGGAGTGGGAAAGCATCAGCGCTGCTGGCAGTGCCAGTGGGGCTTAGCAGCTCAGACATGGAGCTCCAGAAGCTGCTCATCGATGAGAGGATGCGCGGCGAGAATCACAAAACCAACTACCAGACCCTGAAAGCTGAGCACACGAGGTATGAGATTATACCATGGCTACCTTAGGCAGAGTAGTAAAGGCCTTTTTTTTTTTTTTTTTTTTTGGTGGTCACATGCTGTGATGATTGGTTTATATTTGTTCTGAGAGCTGCTACAGTAGGGTTACAGTATTTTGATACCTTTTTGGACTGTGTGTGTGTATAGACTGCAGGATGAATACACACGGGCACAGAGTGAGTGTAAACGCCTGCTGAATGAGAAGCAGGCAGGCCAGGAAAAGCTGCAGCTGCTTCTGGCAGATCTGAGAGGACAGCTACTGGACAAAACCCGTGAGCTGGAGGAGCTCAGACTGCAGGTCCATAAAATAATACTAAAATGGGAGAACTGCAGCTCTGTACCTTGTTTTCTCCTGTTATAATATATTAATTATTTGCTACATCACAATGTGTTTTTTGTCGTGGTAGGGTCAATACAGATTTTTTTGGTTGGTTGTTTTTTTAAACAACCTTAGTTAATTTGTGGTTCGTTTGTTTGATTGTGGATTGTGAGTGTGAATGTTATTTCACTTGTGAATAAAGAGAAAATGGCTTTGTTAATAGGGAAAATGGTTTCTAAAAAAGATTAAAAACTCCTAGAAATGAATCTCTTGTGCCAATTTGAGCACTGCTATTGAAAAATGCACAAGGGCCACTGGCACTTAGCAAGACAATTATCTACTTAACAGAACATCTATAGAATTGTGTGTGTGTGTGTGTGTGTATACCTGTGAACATGCCAGGCGGTGACCCCTCAGCGGCTGGAGCTACTGAAAGCCCAGGTTCAGCAGGAGATGGAGGCTCCTATCAGAGAGCGCTTCAGTAAGCTAGAGGAGGTAAGAAATATCTGTGTTTCTATACTTTAGAGAAAGGATTACTAAGATGTCTGTTACAAAGCAGAATTTCTCTATGTTCTGTATATAAGATATTTCCTTATCTGTAGCTAGGCTACCCTGGGTTAGAGCCTGAAGGGTTTTCTGAACTAGTATGTAATAAAGGTGGAAACAATCACTGATTATCTACATATCTTCTTCACAAGAGTGTTCTGCACAACTGTTGGTTCAAAACAGTAAAACTATGTGCTGAAGACCACTTCAAAATAAGTCAAGGGGGTTTATAGCATCATGTTGTGCTTTGTTAAACAAGTGTTCTTGTTTAAATATGGAATTATTTAAAATGAGTTCTCTCTCGCTCTCTCTCACTGTTGCAGGAAGCAGAGAAGTACAGATCTGAATACAACAAGTTGCGTTATGACATCACTTTCCTCAAGTCAGAGTTTGATCACCAGCGAGAGGAACACGAGCGCATTCTAGAGGAGAGAAGGATGCGATACAGTGCTGAAGTACGTCTTCTGGAAAAGAATATTTGCTTATGTGCAAAATGCATAGCATTTATCCCATCCATCTCTAATTTAGGCTGTCTTAGTGTAATTCTCTGTGTGTGTGTGTGTGTGTGTGTTTGTATGTATTTGTTTATCCATCGTGTTCAGCTGTCACATCTGGAGAGGGAGAAGGAGACCCTAACTGCACAGCTGCAGAGTGGCGACCCAGCACGGGACGGGAGGCGAGTGGAAGCCCTGTTAAGGGAGAAAGCCCAGCTGCACCAACGGCTGCGTGGCTTGGAGGCCGAGGTGGCCGAGCTCCGTGCCGAAAGGGACAACTCTGGGGCGCAGGCCGAAAATGTGCAGCGCATTCAGATCCGCCAGCTAGCAGAGTCCCAGGCTGCAGTCAAGGCCCTGGAGGTGAGCAGAAAGACAGGTGCCACAGTCCATTGATGTGTGGTTATGTTCAGATCCATTGCCTTTTTTTCAGTTTCATAAATTTGTCTCCATTTATACCCCTGTTTAGGCTGTTTGTTCCCCCCCCCCCCCATTTTTCCCCATTTGCTATTAATACTTGATCATTATAATTACAAAGAATATTTTATGTAGTCATGAGACGTTCCTTATTATATAGTTAATAAAATAAAATTAAATGAATTAGAAGTGCTTGTTATTGATGCCACTGTTTGATGCACATGGTTATGATTCAGTCAGAGAAGCAATCCTTGCGCATGCAGCTGGAGCGGATGGACAAAGAGCTGCGCTCTACCCAGGAGCAGAACACCCTGCTCACTGGCAAGCTACATAAAGCCGAGAGGGAGAGCAATGCCCTCAACAGTCAGGTGGGCACATCCTGCCTGCTCAAAGAACTAGATTCACCACAAGTCCACCACAAGCCCAGAGTAATTACATTTTCAATATTTTAGGCATTTTGTAATAAATTCAATTATTAAACAGGTTGAAGGGATGCGCCACACACATAAGCTGGAGTTGGCTAATGTGAAGCTGGAGTGTGTGAAGGCCAGGGGAGAGGTGGAGAGGGAGCGAGACACACTGCAAGCCCGAGTGGAGGGTAAACCACAACATTCTTTAACCCTGCATTCCTCTCACCTTCCTTAAGTTCAATCATTGTTCTTTTTTATGTTGATTTTTTTTTTTCTCACTCAAAGTGTCTGCTCTCAAGAACAACATTCTCCTCACATTCTCCTCAGGTCTGCAGTGTGATCTTGAAGTTTTAAAGGCGGCTATGCAGAGAAATAAAGAGATGCTGTCCGAAAAAGAGCGGGAAATGGTTCGCAGGGTACAAGCAGCAAGAGAGGATGAAATACACAAAATGGCTGTCATTCAAGAGGAGAAGTACATAGTTTTTGGTTTTTTTGGTTTTTTTGGTTTTTTTTTTGGTAAACTAGAAATTACTTATGCATTTCGCCCTTTGTTATAAAAGTCTTCCACATTTGTTTTTATATTTGTTTGCGTGTGCATGTATCAGGTTGGAACTGGAGAATCGACTTTCTGACTTGGAACAGCAGAGAGCCCTGCAGGAGGCCACAGGAAACTCCCAGAAAGAAGAGTGGGAGGATCGTGTCCGTGCTGCGCAGCTGGGGGAGGAGGCTGTCCGCAAGGAGCTGCAGAATATCAGGTGACCTCTTCATACTCCAGTGTTGGAGCAAGACTATCCAGACAGGCTACTGGTTACTTCTTGGTAGCCCCACACCTCATTGAAATACAAACCATATGCATGATGGAAATGGAATCAGTCTTTCCCTGAGAGATGCTGGGAGTTGATTTTAATTCTAAAAAAGATCTTGTAAGTGCATATGTATAACTCAGAGGCACACAGTTCCTGGAAGTTAGATAAGGTTGAGCTCCATGATGTCGGGCATTGAGATGACCCTTACCTTAATAAGAGACTTACCGAAATAGGTCAGCCAAAGTATATTTAGATTACTTTCTTACATACTGATTATTTGGTGGGTGTCTGTGTCCTGTGCAAAGAGCAAAGGTGCAGCAACAGCTACTACAGCTAGAGGAGCTGGAGAGACAGAAGACTGAGAACTCAGAGCTGAGACAAGTAGGTAGCAAATCCACACACTTAACTGTAATCAGTAAAACATGAAATCAAAGAAATCTTTGGACACATCATACATGTCAGATGTTATAAAAATAAATGTGACTGACTGATGTGGTAAGCAATGCTCGATTATTTATACATGGTTCTGCTCATCTCAGCAAAATACACAGCTGGGTCTACAGATCAGTACTCTGTCTCATTCGGAGAGTGAGCTTACAGAGGCCAATGGTAGGCTGAGAGAGTGTCTAGAAAGGCTGAGAGAGGAACTAAGGAGTGCTCGCACACAAATGGAAAGGACCCAGCAGGAGGCCGAGAGGTACTCCCCATATTCCTTCATGGTTTCATCATCCATTGTCAAAGGGGAATACGGGGTAGAATGAGGGGGGTTCTCATAGTGCTTTTCTTAAATGTGAAAAACATTGGGTGCATTCCATTGCCTTTTGTTTCCCCATGAATTCATACTGCATTTTTGAAGGTTGGGTCTGGAAGTGAAACTCTGTTGCCAAGCAATAGTATTTATCTGCTGGTCAGCTTTTTGAATAAAATGTTTTTAGCTAGCTAACATGAGCTAATATTACTTAATTGCTGAATATGACCAATAATATGTATGTAAATGAAAAAACACTAATCTCCTGTCATATCTAACACTTTTACTATGTTAATTTAGGATCATTTGACACTGCAGTCTTTGCTTTATATTTATACCCATCAAAAAAGGCTTGCCCTCCCATGCGTCTGATAAGAAAAATGTGTATGGTATAGGTTATTTGGTCACCTTCTTCAAAAAAACTCATGCCACCTGGAATACTCCAGGCATCTTTGACACATTAAAAGCTTTAAAATATGAAGAAGTTTATGATGTGAAGAATTGCAAGGGTTTTTTGAAAGTGATTACCAAAATCAGTGAGCCTTTATGTATTGTAACCTAACAACGATATCCTACATAGTATAGCCCCTGATTGAGTCAGTCACTTCTATGAATTGCAGTTACTTAAACTGTCCTAACCATGGTGACACTGTTAACAGTGCTCTTATGGTGAAAGCATTGTTGTTTTCCGCTCTGTTGTAGGCTGGTGGAAGAGAGGCGAGTAGAGTGGTTGGAGGAGAAACACAAACTCCAAGATAGAGAGGCGGAACTGCACGAGAAGCATGACCAAGCCAAGGAGCGCCTACAGAGGGCAGCACTTGCTCAAAAGAAGGTCATTCTCCTTTGTTTTCAGGACTGAACTGCTGTTTTCTTTTCACTAGTGTCAAGAGAGGGACTGCGCACTATTTTCTTGTTGTTAAAGTCTATCCATCCACCTGTCATACACTGCCTGCCCAAAAAAAGGTCACACACTCTAATATTTCATTGAACCACCTTTAGCTTTGA
Organism: Electrophorus electricus; assembly: GCF_041902795.1. NCBI lineage: Eukaryota > Metazoa > Chordata > Actinopteri > Gymnotiformes > Gymnotidae > Electrophorus > Electrophorus electricus. Next base: position 14,638,499 of record NC_137500.1, on the reverse strand, counting down.
TTATGGCACGCATTCGCTGTGGCATCGTTTCCACAAGCTTCTGCAATGTCACAACATTTATTTCTGTCCAGACTTGCATTAATTTTTCCCCAAGATCTTGTACTGATGATGGGAAATTTGGACCACTGCGCAAAGTCTTCTCCAGCACATCCCAAAGATTCTCAATGAGGTTCAGGTCTGGACTCTGTGGTGGCCAATCCATGTGTGAAAATGATGTCTCATGCTCCCTGAACCACTATTTCACAATTTGAGCCCGATGAATGCTGACAATGTCATCTTTGAATATGCCCATGCCATCAGGGCCACATTCCTTCCTTGAAGATGATGTTTCCCCACTGTCCTTCCACTTTCAATAATGTGTTGGGACAGTTCCGATTTTAGTAGTTTCAGCAATCTACTTGTGTTTTCTCTGCTTGTTGCATGCTAATAATATGACTCTTCTGAAACAGATTAACATCTTTTCCATGACCACAGGATGTGTCTTTTGACATGGTTTTTTAACAAATGATAAGCTACTCACTGCATCAGTTAGGGTTAAATAACTTGTTGCCAGCTGAAACATAATCACCCATGCAGTAATTATCCAATGGGAGGCTCTTATCTATTTAGTTAAATCTGGATGGTGACCTTTTTTTGGCCAGGCAGTGTATATAAGCATTACATTGTGTGGGTATTTTTCACTGATTTCAGCCCTTAAGTACTTTTAGTCCATTAACCTTTTTTTTTCATTTTAGAGAAAGACCATGACAGAAGCTAAAGAAAAGAAACTGCAGAATAAGATACAGCTGCTCGAAGCCAAAATGGAAGAATTGGAAATAGAGGCTCGTGTGGCAAAAAAGTACTACTTTCCCTGGGAAAATGTGATTTGTTTATTGGAAGATTGTTTTGTGCATGGCTAAATCGTAAATATGTTTGTTTTTGTGTGCATGTGTATTGCAGAAATTCATCCTACTCTGAGGAGAACACCCATCTTAGGAGACGTCTAAAAGAGCTGCAGAGGAGACACAATGAGTTCCGCAGGCTGTTGCTGGGCAATCAGATGAGCTCTACACCTCTCCCCCACTCTCTGCTCATCCCAGGCCCAGAGTCCAGCTTCTCAAACCTGCAGGTAAGTTGGAATACACACTATTTAAATGCAGGCAAGACAGTAATAACAGTAATAACAATGTCTTCTTGCTGTTTAGCCTCTATCCTCTACTCGTCATTCTCTATACTGAACTCCTCTTCTCGCTCCGGCACTCCCATCGCAGGAGGAGCAGCACCAAAAGGAGCTGTCCTTGTTGCAGAGGAGACTGGAGGAGCTGGAGAACAGTCAGCAGCAGCAGCTGAAAGAGCTAACCACTCCTCAGGTTTGGGATAGACAGACTGACGCAGAAAGACTTCCAGGACCACAGGACAGCCTGCCTCACCATTGAACCTTTGACACTGTGAGACAAGGGCTATTCATACTGTGCCAAAGACCAGTCACAACTGGGCTCAAATGCTGTACTGTTAATTTTTGATTCCTCGATCAATTAGGAGTTACAGGGAATTCTTGGATAAATATTTATTTTTATATAGCATTTGTAAGTGTTACTGTTTTAATGTTTACATTTTTAAAACTATTTTTAAAAATATCTCAATAGGTGCTCTTTTTTTGTATTAATAATAATCTGATTTGTACAATAAATTGGGGGCTTATATTCTAGTATTTTGTAATGCATATGTCATTTTCATGGCAAATTTTAATTTATTGTTCCTGATATTGATATAGTTCTCAGGTGACAGGTTATATTTCTGGGTGTTTCATACCATACATGTTTTATCATTTTGAAATAAGTTCTTTTTTCTATATCTCTATCCTAATGCAGTCTTTAATATAAAGGCCAACTCATGATGGAAGCTGATAAAGGTTGATCTAATGTACACAGGATAGAAGACTCCAGTACAGTTGGTTCACTGACTTTAGAGTGTAATAGTGATGCCCAGAGTGATGAATTTCCATTTAAAATTGATTGTAAAATATATGGCATTCTTTTGTCGTCTACTGTTAGTCTTGGCACTTTACTAAATATTAGCTCTATACTGCAGTTTATACAGTGTGTTAAAAACAGAAGTCATGACACCTTAAAAAGAACTGGGATTGAATCTGCAATCATGAAACCCTCCTAGAAAGAAGAACCTGAATGGATCTGATAAATACAGACGCATTTCAAATGCTTTTCATTGGAAAACCGAAAGTGCTCTTCAGTCAGCTGGTTATTTTTCTATCCTCAAATAGCTATTTTGATAATATTCAGATTATTCAGATAATAGTCAGAATTCTGGCACACACAGCACTTTTGTCTACTACATCTGGTCTACTATTTGATTTTAGTACCACCTCTTACACCATAGATTATAAAATACTCTTAGATTTGGGAATGGGATTGGAATCTTAGGAACGGTGCTAAACTGGTTTTGGTCATATTTGCTGGAAAGGATCTGCTTTGTTGAAGTTTTCATTTACAGCTTTTATCAGACACTTTTATCCAAATTGACAATTGTTATTGTACAGTTCAAGCAAATGAGGGATAAGGGCCTTGCTTAGAGGCCCAAAACTGGTAAATTGGCAATGCTGTGCTAACAGCTTTCTGCTTTCTCATCCAGTACCTTAAGTACTGAGGTACCACTGAATTAAACAAATGTGTACAATTGTATGTGGAAGTCAGACCTGAGTGCTAGTCAATGTCTGAGACCTTGTCAAGAAAAATCTAAGCCTTGGCAATGCTTAGATAATCATTTTTTTATTATGAAAGTCAGTAATTGATTTAGCATATTGTTTTATATTTGATTAGCTATAGACACTGTTTACTACATCCAAAAAGATTTCATTTTGCAAGGTGCCAAAACTGTATCTGAATAGCTTTTATTCAACTTGTATATGAACTTTGGGTATGCGGAAACTGGTGGTGGCAGGAGAGCTTGGGAATCCACTTGCATCCCATGCTCTTTGAAGTCATCCGGTTGAGCAGGAGCTCACAGTTAAACCCCCAGCCATCCCTAGAGTGCCATTGAGCCCCCTCCACCAAATCAAGGTCCTTTTAGGAATAATTGGCCTGGACTCTGTCAGGCCAGTAGACCAAAGTGCATTGCATTACCGCTTTGTATCAGTCCTGGTGGATTATGCATTTTGATACTCGGAAGCAGCACTGCCCCACAACATCTCAGCATGCATTCTTCATTGTCCTTTCCTGGAACCATTCTGGAACCATAATAATACTTTAAATTTGGGTGAACATATGTCCTCTTTTTCCTAGACATGTTCTCTTTTTTGGACCTAAAAATGCCAAAAATGTCCAGGATTTGTCTTGTTTCATGTTCATCATGTTAACATTTACTTTCTACAGTCACCATACAATGTGTGTTTTTGCATTTCTTTGACCATTCTCTGTAGGTCCCACCTTCTTGCACGCCACAATTGGTTGATCATATACACACCTTACATGCGATCATTGGTCAGACTGCTTCACAGAAGCGTATGACCAGGGAGAATGCATGAAGTTTCCCTTCTATATGATCTTTTCTATGATGCCTTATTATGGCCTAAAAATGCCCAATCAAAGAGCCGATTGATGGTTGGGCCTCATTTTCTGCAATGTCCATTTTGTCATGTCTAGAAGCGTGCAGGTGACATAAGAATTTTGCAAAAATCTTTCACTTTCAGCTCAGCACTTAGGCTTAAATTACTTTTTAGGTTTGAAATTAAAAACATGAAAAACAATGCACATATGTCTTGTTAAAATGGCATTTTCTTATCTAAAACATCTTCAGGAAAGTCTAGTTGGACACAGCAGAATTACTGAAATGTGTCTAGTGAAAAGTGGATTTTTATGACAACTGACAGCTGAATGAAGAGGAATAAGATTATCTGCCCATATAGGCTCTGAATTTGTACTGGTCCTACATAAGTATGTAAATAAATTTGTTAAAAGTGGTTATGTATGCATATCACCCTTCTCCATCCTCTTTTTTGAAAACCAAAATATGGTCATCTTACTTAAAGTAAACTCTGGAAGTTGTCCAGCAGAGAATCAACAGACTTGGATGGTTCATATGGGGCTGTGCACATTTTGCTGATGAAACGTGTAGCTGTGATATCATTTATAACCCTCTTCTCATAACTGACCCATCTGATCTTGAGTTCTAGTGTGGCCCACGTATCAAAGCACACACAGTAATGATCTGACAAAGCTACATCCTTAACAAAGGCTGATATGTTGAGACCTTTTAAGACTTTGAATCCAGAGTGTGATGGTGGTGTGTGCTACCAGCCATATGATGACAGAGTCCAAAAATATCCTATGACACAGGGATCCTTGGTATAATTATCTTTGGGATTTTCAATATGTATATTAAAATTTACATTTACATTTACAGCATTTAGTGGACACTCATCATGGCGACTGCAATAACGACAGCCAGTGCTATGATTCCCACACTGACACTTATCACAATCTGCAACCACATCTGATTCTGTGAATCAGTCAATAATCATTATGATTTATTTAAATAGTCATATAGCCAACTGCAGGAGGAAGAACAGTGCTTTATGATATTAAGGCCAAACACTGGGTAACTGCCTGTCAGATATAGAAAACAATTACATTTACGGCATTTAGCAGACGCTCTTATCCAGAACGACTTACAAAAGTGTTTTGTCGTTTACTCATAGAATACATCCTAGCCAGTAGAGTAGGTTAGAGTCCAATATACCAATGATCTAGAATACTGTAGAAATACAGGGATCATGCCTAGAAGTACAGAATGCCTAGAAGTACAGAATACATAAGCTCTATCTTAGACAATGATAAGTGCAATAAACAATACTAGAATTTGTTAAGTCAACATCAGTGTAATAAACAATACCTTACAATAAGTACTTGTTTTAGTTAACCCATATAGGAGCAGGGTCAGTGGACATTTAAATATTCCATGAATAGATGGGTCTTCAGTCTGCATTAGAAGACTGCAAGGTACTCTGCTGTCCGGACAGCAAATGGAAGTTCATTCCACCATCTAGGAACCAGGATGGAGAATAGTCGCAATGCTTGTCTTCCATGAGACTTGAAGCATGGTATTTCAAGCCAAGATGTACTTTAGTTTCAAAGTACACAAGGTATAAATCAGGCTTTGACCACTGACCTCATGTATGGAGGGGCTGCTCCATTTTTGGCTTTGTAGGAAAGCATCAAGGTTTTAAATCTGATGCATGCAGCTACTGGAGGCCAACGAAGGGAGAGCAGCAGTGGAGTGACGTGTGAACTTCGGAAGATTGAAGACCAGTTGTGCTACTGCATTCTGAACAGGTTGTAGAGGTCTGATAGCTCTTAGAGGAAGAAAAGCAAGTAGCCAGTTGCTGTAGTCTAGCTTTGAGATTACAAGAGACTGCACAAGCAGGGCCTAATCCTTCATATGTTACAAAGGAGAAATCTTCAAGACCGGGTTAGATTTGAAACATGAGTGGAGAATCACAACTGGTTGTCCAAAGTTATGCCCAGGTTATGAGCAGCTTCAGATGGTGATATCAGGGAGTTCTTGAAGAAAACTGTGAGGTCATGTTAAGGGTTGGGAGTACCTGTAATGTACAGAAGCTCAGTTTTACTGGGGTTTCGCTGTCAAGTGGTGGGCTGTCATCCATGACAAAATGTCAGTCTGGCATGCTGAAATACATCTGGAGACCTGCATGTCAGAGGGTGAAAAATAAATAAATAATTGAGTGTCATCAGCATAGCAGTGGTATGAGAAACCATGAGAAGATATACCAAGAGAACGAGTATACAAAGAGAAGCGAAGAGGGCCTAATACTGAGCCCTGTGGGACACCAGTGGAGAGTCTACATGGTTTGGATATGGATCCTCTTCATGTTAACTGACAGGACCATCCCTCCGGATAGGACTGAAACCATTTCCATGCAGAGCCAGTCATACCAAGCCTGGAGATCACCAGCAATTACAAATGGTTAACATAATAAAACATAACATATCTGTAAATTCATAAAGAAAATCTGCCTTTGGAGCAAAGCACACAAAGTCATTTGGAGGCCTGTAGACCTCTACTAGTAATATTCTTTGCACCCCTGTCAAAACTGCACAGAGATATTCAAAGAATATAAAGTAGCCAAATGATAATTGCTTGCATTGGAAGAAACCATGACATAGAGCAGCTGTACATCCATCTTTCCAGCTGGTACAAGAGGTATTTATAAAGTTGAAGTTTGCTGGTGCTGATTTTGGTGGTTAATACGGTTGTGGCAATACATTAATTTAACCATGTTTCAGATAAAGGCATAAAATCAAGCACAATTATTAATTGAATGAGATATGTTTGTGATTGATCTAATATTGAGAAGACCTAACTTACTAACTTGTGTAATTTGCTCCAAAAGCTGAGGCTCACATTTTACATATTGCGGGTTGGGTATATGGTTGGATATATTTACAGTAACTGACATGTACTCCCTGTTTTTTCTGTTTCCGATAAGAACCGGAACGGGAGAGATTACAGGCACACTGGGTCCGAACGTCTTTTGAAAACGTACTGCTGACATCATCACTGTAGCAGCAAGGACCTGGAGATTATCACTGTGGCATGCTGGGGTGTTTTCTTCTATTACAGTGGATTATGGTGGGTGTCCTGCTGACAATGGGGTGGACAGCAAAGCTGCCTTTCCGGGGGTTGAGGAGCTTGTCTATTTCTTTGAGATACTGCAGGTGGTTGAAGAATTCGACACTTCTTAGGGTAAGGTCTGGGGGATGGAAGTTGTGATGAGGCAATGGTTTTATGCTGTACCCGAGGGCTAGTTGAAATGGAAAGCAAAAGCCTTGTCCCAGCTGATACCAACTTCTCCATAGTTGCAAGGAACTTCAGGTGGGTGATGGGGGGAGTGAAGATGGAGGACAGTGTAGAGTCCTCATGGGGATGTGGTGTCCCCAGAAGCTGATAAGCTTGGTCATCATCATGCCAGCTATGTCAGTGGTGGTAAGATATGTCTCTGGAGCCATAATATCCACTGATACAAGGGAGCCATTGCCAATGCATCTCCACCAATGGGGGAGGATATAGAAAATTAAACACTCTTCCAAAGTTTTGACACCCTTTTGTTTTTGTGTAAAAAAATTATCTCTTCCAATTCTCTGTCAATAAAGTTAAGGTTGTTTGACCTACAGCTTTTATATAGCCCAGTGTCCAAGTATCTTTGAGAAAATATTTGTTCATGTATGCAGAAGACCATGTTGAGCTTGCTAATTGTGTTGAAAAGATTATTGAAGTCCCTTTTTAATAACTCATTAAATCTTTCTTTTGTCATTATTGCCAACATGCACGATAATCTACTTCACTTTTGTGTATTCAGCCAGTATTGCTGGAACCTTTTCTTTCATATCAGAGACTGTGATGTTCAGCTCACATTGAACTATGAATTTCTGGTATTTCACCTGATAGAGTTGGCCCCAATTAAGTGTGTGGCTGCTTTGTCCACAGGCTGCTGCCCTGTGGATGTGCTGGGGTGCTCTGGCTGGTATTTTCACTGCCTTTGCAAAAATCCACACTGAGGCCTTGCAGTGGTTCAAATCTGTTCTGCTAATGGAGTGATTCCATGTACTGCTTTCTCTGAGCAGCAGGGTTAGCTTTAGCATTAACATTAACAGTAGATGAATGGGTGATACTAGAGGGGGTGGAAGACACGACATGCACGACATGTAAGATATTATATATTTTTCCTGTGTTGGGATTTAACTTTAGAGATGTGAACTGTCTGGTTCTTTTACGTGCAGTATGTTCACTAAAACTAAGTTAACATTTGGTTAAACAGCACAAATTCTTATTTGTTTTATCTAGATCATAAAGTGGGCTCACATTAAGGGAAAAAAAGTAATCCCTGCTTCCTTTGCGGTAAACTTTAGCGCCTGACGCTATACACATGTGTAACGTTTCAGTCATCCACAAACTACACTCTTAATTTGCGCTCCTCCCCTAAATGTCATCAACGCTCTGAAAGTCAAAACTTCACAAGCAGCCTGTATCGCTCCTTTACGTGTGCCTTACGTGTTATCGGTTTTGTTAGAAATAGGAATGATTTGGAGACTTACAATATTGGCGGTTGCATGTTTACTGGTCCTCGGCGAAGCAGGTGCACCTTATCTGAAGCGCGATACAAGAACAGTGACATTCTCCCGGTCTGTTATGGACGCACAGCCTAGTTACTCTCGACGAAAACGGGACGCCTGGTCAGCAAAGTCCAACTTCATAGCGTGTAAAACACCCCTCAGCATTAGAGAGCAAACGGTCCTGGAGAGCAATACGTATGAGGTAAGAATGACAATTATTCTATGTTTAATAAGTATGTTTTAGTATTGCCGTTTCTTAACTCTCTCGGTCCTCTTTAAGAAACCTAAAACACAAACCAGAATGAAAGTGCTTTTCAACAAAGGAAACTAGTCAATTATCAGCTTTCTTTTCCAATATTCATGAGTATTACTATACTATCAACAGAATTAAGCATTATTTTATTTTAATCATTCTTTAGACGGGGTTTCATGGAGATGATGGCTCTACTTTTACTCTTACATGGGTAGGGGATGGAACTGGGGTAAGACACTTTATTTAATCTCTTGATAAGGTAGATTTGTAAATGTATTACACAAATGTTATGTGGAGATACTTTAGGTAACATTCATATGTATCACTGTACTACCTAGATGTTCACTTGTTTTGGATAAAGCATTTGCATGAGGAAGTGGTAGCAAATCACCCTTTTGTGGTTTTTCTGTTTGAACATGAATTTCTGTACTCACTTATAAACAGACTCACTTATAAATTTAGTAAAGAAAATTTTGTCTGATTTATGTCAGGTAATTCTAGTGTTGTCTACAGTCAGTGCACAGCTTGACTCATTTTATGAAGGGGGATCCACTCGACTTTACAGAAGGTTAGTGCATAGAATTAGGGATTCCCTGTCTGTGGTACTTTTAAATTAGTTTTGCTGATCTATTTGATATCATCTGACTTTAATTTTCAATATCAGCTCTGTTATAACCTGATATTTCTGCTTTCTCACAGTGCAGACTATGGAAAATCATTTCATGATATCTCCCATGCCATCAACAATTCCTTCATAAGAAAGGACTTTGGTATAGGAGTGGGTCCTGGGAATTCTCAGCAGGTATGCAACTCTAACATCTGTATGTCATGTTTTACAAAAGAGTCTAATGTTCTCGAAGCACTGAAACACGGAATCAGTGTGGGGTGGTGGACCAAACAACAATAATGCTTTGGGAAAATGGCTCTGAAGCACCACAGCATGCTTGAGCCACTGATCTATGAGAAAATGGTTTGATGTAGTCTTTCCTAGTCACATTAGTCACTCTTTAAGTACAGAGGCATTTGCACCATAGGTCAGTGTCTTTGTGTGTGGTTGAGATGTTTTCTTGTTAAAGAAAAAACTTATGACACAGCTTACTGCTGTCACTTTACTAATAGCGAAAGAGTGGTTGCCATTAACCACAACCATGCTCATGAGTCTTTAAAACCCATAGCCACAATTTTGTTTCCACTGTTATGAGGGAGGGGACATAGATGAGAATTTTGACTAACTTTGTCATTTGAAAAGTGTTACTTCCTTGAGCCATTGTTGAGTGGTTTCCTTAGCGCGTCGATAGATTCTGATCGTGTTTATTCTTTATTGCACTCTAAAACTGGCCCAGATTGCATTAGGATATATCATATTATATTATATTATATTATAGTGCATTATATTATATTATAATACATTATATTAGGGTAGTGGGTTTGATGACTGATACCTGATAGTTTTATAACAGCCATGATGATGTCTTTGCAGGTGATTCTGACAGCTGAGCTGCCTAGTACCAAGACCCCAGGAGGAGTCATATTTACCTCGGTGGACTCAGGGGTGACTTTCAAGTCAGTGCAGCTGCCGTTCCACCCAGCCCAACTCGTATCTTTTCACCACCAGAACCCTCTCTACCTGCTAGCAATTAGCACAGATGTGAGTTGGATGTTTGGTCTTGCTAATGTTTGACTCCTGTGAGTCAAAAATCAAGCACAGCTGAATAATTTAAGTGCCCACCAGGTCTAGTATATATAGTTGCTTTCTAAATTGGAATCTTAAAGTTGTATCTATCTATCTATCTATCTATCTATCTATCTATCTATCTATCTATCTATCTATCTATCTATCTATCTATCTATCTCTCTCTCTCTCTCTCTCTCTCTCTCTCTCTCTCTCTATATATATATATATATATATATATATATATATATATATATATATATATATATATATATATATATATATATATATATATGTATGTATGTATGTATGTATGTATGTATATATATGTATGTATGTATGTATATGTATGTATGTATGTATATGTATGTATATATGTATGTATGTATATGTATGTATATATATATATATATATATATATATATATATATATATATATATGTATGTATGTATATATATATATATATATAGTTTATATACTATATACACTTATATAGACTGATGAAAGCACAGATTTGATTGTTTATATAAGTCACAGCTAAATAATGGATGAAACAACTGGTCTAGCCAAGGGATATAATGCCGTTAACGAAACTACCTCATATATCAGTATGCCATGCAAAAACAAAAAAGTTAAAATCATGTGTGTATAATGCAACCTTTCTTGCCTTTGATGAGCCTCCATCTGTGATGCTTCATCCTTATATCTGCCTGTGATTTATTATCATACAACATATGAACATAGTGGGGCATTATAAAGGCAAAGGCAAAACCAAGATTTTATCTCCAGAGAAAATTTCATGACCCTGATTCTTGTAACATTTTTGCAGAGTAGTCTATGGCTGTCACAGGACTTTGGGAACAAGTGGTCTAAAATCCATGAAGGAGTCTATTATTTCACATGGTGAGGCCAGACAACATCGCTCCTACAATGCTTTAATACTATTATGCAAAGCCATTTAGAAATGCTTCTTTATTTATGGACTATAAACATTCCAGTAAAGATGTTTGCCCCATACATTAAACACAAGTGGCAACTAATCTTACAGTCAACTGACTTAACAAATAATAATAAATAAAATAACAGAATCACATCTGGATTGGGAATTTTTTTCTACACATTAAAGTTTTGTAAATTAGCTATAGGTATACTTTTAAAGCATTCGACTGCATTGAGCTTACCTGGATTTTAATTGTGATACACAGAACAAATCTGATCACAGGGGTTATATGTGAGATGTTCTGCACCAGCTTGCAGTGACTGTGGCTACAACATTGACAGTGTTTGCAGACTTACTTTCACCTAAATTATGCTTAAAGAAACTCTCTCTGCAATTCAGACAGATTTAGATCCATGAACATTCCATAGCAGGAATGAAGAGAGTTTTTTTTAATTGTATTCTTTTATTATGCTGCAAGATTCATTTCTGGTTCATCTCCAGCTTTCTGGAATTATTGAACATAATCACTGATTCATCTCCACTGATAACAAATTCTGGCAATTACTCCCTGAAATCTAAAATTACTGTACTGTACTAAAGCGATCCTCATATGTCATTAGCCTGTAAATCCTTGTTTTCTGACCATGACATTGGGCCTCTGAGCTGTTTTTTAATCTTCATATACCTTTTTCCTTTTTTTTTTAATCTGAAGGGGACGAGGCATCACCCTTTTTTTAAGTTACAGTCTGGAAGGCACAGGTAAGTTTGCTGTAACAATTTGCTTTATAGTTATTCCTGTAAAACACATAGAAACTGACAATTAAGGTAAGTAATAAAATTCACAAAATAAAAGTAAATGAAAAACAACTGGTATGAAATAATACTAGTATTGACTGTGAGCAGAATAAAATGGTGAGAAAACAAAAAATACAATCATTTCTAATTTACTTCATGTTTTTTCTGTTGCGTTCTGTATTGTAAATGTTATAAATTGGGTGCAGCGGAGGCAGACAAACGAGGAGAACTTCTTTTAAGACGTACACAGGACCTGGGTAGAACCTTCACTACCATTGCTCAGAACATCTTCACCTTTGGCTACATTGGGCGCTTCCTTTTCACCTCTGTCATGGAAAAACAGGTCGGTAAAAATAAAGGGGGCATTATTAACCATTTCACTGGGGGTTATACCATGTATGACTATGTACGTGACAAATAAACCAAACTTGAAACTAACACACATACACTCAGAGGAACACGAGTTTACAAAATGCCCAGTTGTTCACTCCCCCAGCCCCTATCTACACCCTTTGCTCTCCCCACCAATCAGCATTTAATATTTGACAAGTTATAATAGGCTGTGTTTGCAGTTATAGGCTTATGAGTATAATGTGTGTTGGCAGGGATCTCCTCGGGTTATTTATGTGTCTTCAGATCAGGGTGATCACTTCAGCAAAGCTCTGCTACCTTCTGCCACCACAGAGCAGGTGAGAGTGAGTGACCGGTAAACAGGCTAACAGTCCTGGCAGTGCACTAACAAAACATTGTCTGCTTTATCTGACCTCAAGCTTTTAGTGGTAGATTTAAAATGATAGATTTTATTAGAAAAAATACTAATGCATCTGTATCATACATTGTTCATTCCACACACCTACATACACTTACACACAAGTGTGTTTTTGTAAGGATGCAAGATCCAGCTCAGTAGGCTTTTATATTGCAACATGCTGACCTGCTGATTCAACAGGAAAAAAGTTTCTCACAAAGTTTAGAGGGCCTGCCACACACACACACACACACACACACACACACACACACACACACACACACACACACTTTTACACATATCCAGACATACATAGATCCACACTCCTCTCTATGAGTCTCTCATTATCACACCCAAATGTTTCTACTCTCTGCTTCCAGTTCTACTCAGTATTGGATGGTGATGAAGATATGATCTTCATGCATGTGGACAGCCCTGGAGGTACAGAGATTATTGTACTCTATTTTCCCCAGTCATTCTTTTAGTGGCCGTGCCACTGAAAATACCATAGCATCTGAAATAACAATTGTGGCATGTGAGCCTTTTGCTGATAACTCTTCCGTTTGACACAACATATCACACATTTGTTAGTGTTGCTATATACTGGCTAAACAGGTCCCATATACCGCTGACAAATCAGACTGTTTCTGCAACTAGCTGACAACAGACAACACACTCTTTTGGGCTAGAGCATACACTGTTCATATTTCAGTAATCCTTGAGTTTTTTTTGTGCTGGAGATTAGTTAACAAGATAAAGCTTAGCATGGTGTTCCTTTTCCACTGAAATGCAACTACAGTGGCTTTATGGGCTTGTCAGATTAGCTGACAAGTGAGTACATGTGTCAGGGTTCACCCACATCCACACATAAAGAGAACCAGAAGACGCACACACACGAGAAAAAGAGAATGTTTCATAGTTTCAGTTAAGGGAATACAGGAATGCCACTTCAGATTATTTGCATACTCCTTCTCTTTTAAAGCTGTCAATTGTGTGTCAAGTGTGACCTCTCATGTTTGTAGATCAGTCTTATTTTGGGACAGTCTACACATCTGATGACCGTGGAATCCTCTACTCTAAGTCTCTCGAGCGACACTTGTTTGGCGGGGAAAGCAAGAGTGACTTCACCAATGTGACCTCACTGAGAGGCGTATATCTTACCAACATCCTGAAGGAAGGTATAGTCTCCCAGCTACCTACTGTGATCATTTAGGGCATTGTTTCTCCACTGTTGAGGCAGTGGAGTTACCAGTTAACCCTGTTAACCTGAACCCAGACATTAAAACACTGACTACAGGGTAGTCACCATAAGGACTAGGTTTAGAGCAAAGGCCGTGTAGGCCCTTAGGACTGTTTAGAAAAACAGTGATTGAGGACATGAAATCTAAGGATTCCTGTCTAATACTCATATCGCAAATTAACAGGTTTTTACCTACTAATAAACTTGGTCACTTTGTTACAGATGAACGAATTTGTTCAGTCATCTCCTTTAATAAGGGTGGAGAGTGGAGATCAATAAAAAAGCCAAACAATGTTGAATGTGGAGGAAGCACAAAAAGGGTATGTATGCACAGGGCAGTATAACCGAAGGTCACAACAGAGAGTAGGGATAGTGATGAATGTCTTGTGTTTGTGTGTTCCAGTGTTACTTACACATCCATGGAGAGCACAGCCACTACAGTGGCATTTCCCCTATGTTGCCTCTGTCCAGCCCGTCTGCTATCGGCCTGGTTATTGCCCACGGTATTAGCCCCACCCAACTCTAAATAACTTTCACCAATTGGCATTTGCCACCGATTATAATAATCTACGCCATCTGCTCTCACAGGCAGTGTTGGGGAGTCCATTTCAGCATCTAGGCCAGACGTGTACGTGTCTTCAGATGGAGGCTACAACTGGATGTGTGCCCTGAGGGGGCCTCATCATTACAGCATTCTGGATTCGGGAGGCCTGATTGTGGCTGTGGAGGCACACAGAGATCGGCAGGTTCAGTCTATAAAGTAAGACCTGTTATTCCTGCTGCACACGAGGGACAGGAGTTTCCTGCAGGGCTTTCTGTCTCTTTAATACAATTCCATGTTGACATTACAAAGCATATTTTGACCAGGGGATGTCATCTCTGAGAAAATGTAAAATGCTGCTTTGCAGCTTATTTATATATCGTTAGTAATGTTTGTACATATAAGCATCAATATCAACTATATGAGAACCTGTGTCTGAGGTAGGATCAGGTTTGCAGATTACATAACATGAACAGTTTTAGTAACATGATCAGTGAACTTCACAATAATTGTCTGTATAAACCCATTTGAAATCACTGATGGCACAAGTTGGGATTTTTTTTTAATGTGCATAGGTTGATTTTATTTATTTATTTTTTTACAGGTTTTCCACAGATGAGGGCCAGTGTTGGAAGACCTATAATTTCACTCAGCAGCCCATCTTCTTTGCAGGCCTGGCATCTGAGCCTGGCTCAAAGGCCATGAATATCAGTGTGTTTGGCTACCGGCCTGATGATGACGCTCAGCCCATGTGGGTTGCAGTTACCATAGACTTTGAGCAGCTGGTAACCAGAGAATGTAAGAACAATGCTTTATCCTTTTATCAACTTTGGCAGTAATGATTATGAAAAGTTGTGAATATAGTAAAATGGCAATTGTTTCTTTTCTTTTCACTACACAGCCACAGTGAATGCTTTATATATACATGTTTTAAAAAGGTCATATTAAACTGTGTATGTATATTAATGTTTTACGTGCTAGGCGATGAGCAAGACTATGTGGAGTGGCTAGCCCATTCAGATGAAGATGGGGCCTTTGAAACTGATGGATGTGTCTTAGGCTACAAGGAAAAATTTAGGAAGTTGAAGAAATTGTCCGTCTGCAGAAATGGCTGGGACTATGTCGTCAGCAAGCAACAGAGCCCATGCCCTTGCAGCAGGGAAGATTACATGTGGTAAGAAGATAGCTCCTTTGAGTTGTAATACCCTGTGGCATTTACCACGCAAGAACAGATGAAAAAATCTGCAGTGAGACAGCTCTGTCTCTTTATGACAGTGATTATGGTTACTACCGACACGAAAACAGCTCTGAGTGTGTGAAGCAGCCTGATCTCCCAGACAAGACACTGGAGCTGTGTTTAAATGGAGAGATGAAGGAACTTCAGACAGCAGGGTATGGAACACGCCGTCTAATGTTCTTCTGTCTCACCTTCTCATACTTATGCACGCCCACAACAGCACAGCTCACTATAATGTCTCGCTTGCATTACGTACAGGTACCGTAAGATTCCCAGTGATAAGTGTGAGGGTGGTTTCAGTCCTCCACGTCAGATGGATGTTGCCAAAAAGAACTGTGGGGACCCCAGTCAAGCTCCCTCTATGAGCCTTTATCCTCGTAGTCCAGTATGTAATATAACATTCTTTTACTTTCTCATTCATAAATAGTGAATAATTTGTAACCAAAACTTACTTATTGTAGGATATTGTTTATTACACCGATGTTGACTAACAAACTAGTACTTATCATTTATTACACTTATCATTGTCTAAGATAGAGCTTATGTATTTTGTACTTCTAGGCATCGCTATTGATCCCTGTATTTCCCTGCATTCTAGTTCATTGGTATATTGGACTCTAACCTACTCTACTGGCTAGGATGTATTCTATGAGTAAACGACAAAGCACTTTTGTAAGTCGTTCTGGATAAGAGCGTCTGCTAAATGCCGTAAATGTAATTGTAATTGTTTTCTATATCTGACAGGCAGTTACCCAGTGTTTGGCCTTAATATCATAAAGCACTGTTCTTCCTCCTGCAGTTGGCTATATGACTATTTAAATAAATCATAATGATTATTGACTGATTCACAGAATCAGATGTGGTTGCAGGTTGTGATAAGTGTCAGTGTGGGAATCATAGCACTGGCTGTCGTTATTGCAGTCGCCATTACAGTTCGGAGAATGAACTTCACGCAAAGGTACAACATCAGAGTCCACTGGTGTACTTGAGCAGTCCGACACGCTCCTTCCTCAGGCTCATTGTCTCCACTCTGCCCTCTCCAGGGCGACGGCATACCGCTTCTCTGCTCTCCAACTGAAGGAAGAGGAACAGTGCGCCAGCCCTGAGAGTAGACCCAGCAGTAACCCTGGCAGTTTCCACGAAGATTCAGATGATGCAAGTCTGACGTTCATCTACAAACTATACTTTATTTTCATCTTAAATAAAAACAAACATCAGCAACAACAAAAAAACAAAGTAAATTGTAACATAAGGAACAAGTAGACTGAAACTGATTTACAATAACAAAATGTTAAGGAAGAGATGCTTCATGTGGACTTTGTGGGTTTTTTTTTTTTTAATGAATTTTGATATTTAACACTGACCAATGTACTTCTACTTTGTTTAGGATCTTATTGCATGACTAATCTCCAAGTCCTGAGTGTTCGAGCTGACCTGCATCTATGAGACTCCAAGCATTATGTTTCAACCTGTTACACTAGATTATGATGAAAGCACCGGAACTGAAAAGTTAGGAAGAAAATGCGGGGACAGTGAGCCAAACTATTTATTTAACATTTACCTATTCATATCAATAAATTAAATACATTCTATGCCAAACTATTGAACAATATATTATGAGTTAAACTTAATTTCCACATGCAGTGATTTTAATTGTGTAGTTTACTGCCTTTAGAGCTGCTACTGAAAATATTTTCCTTAAGAAGTGTAGAAAAGACCAAGCTTCTGATGTATCTGCCATGTACTTAAAATAAATATGCAATATTTCTGCAGCAGCCATTCTGAGTCAGTTCATAAAGTTAATACTTAAAGCACATTTAGATAGCTTTGAAGATACTCAACACTATTATTTTCAAAAATGGAAGCTGCTGAGTCATTAGAAATACTTCTTTGTAACAGGAACATAATAGCTGCAATTATGTTGACAAGCTATGTTTTTAATTTTTTTGAAGCATCACATTTTTGGCATCAGATTCATAAGACACGCTAAAAGACATGTCTCTAACCGAAGTAAGTCTGGTTCTGTGTACGAGGACCTGAGCATAGGTGCAGGGGTGTCTGAGGCTCAGGTGGAAGCGCAAGAAATCCCAGCAATGTGTAGCCATCTAGTAAATCACCCTGAATGTGCTGAGCTTTCACCTGGCTAGAAAACTTGTAACTTTGTTTACCAATCAGTCAGCCCTGTTGTTAAGGAGGATCAAATATCATTTAAGGTTTTTAAAGGATTGTTTTATTGCTATCTTGCACACTTTATATACAATATAAAGATAAAAAAAAATACTGAAGCAAAAAGAATAGGGTTTAATAAAGTAAAATGAGAGAATAAAGCAAAACAAAATAAAAATGAGGAAAAATTAAATAGAAAAACAAAACAATTAAAAGTACAGATAGATAAACGCAGAAGACTCTTACTAAGGCTAATGTTAATGTTAATCGCAAAACAGATATTTAGGCAAAATAGGGAATGTTTGTCTTTTCTTGGCGTCCGAGTGAGCTTATAAAAATACTTCTCAGTGTTCTCTTTCCCGTTTCATTTCTTCTGGAAAGAAACGCCACCAAACGTGCATGACAGCATTCCTTTTATCAGAATACGCAAGATAATTCAAATCATACTGTACGCGCATTCCTTGTTCTATGACGTGGCGGATTGTTACACAAGTTATTTTAATTTGCCGATACGGTTACAATATATTATCTAGGTAATGGCGATTTTAGTACGTAGTGACGAGTATGAATTACAATGGTGTTAAAATGGTGTTACAGTGGTATTACAATGGGCAAAATAATAATAATAATAATAAAAACTATTCATGAGAGAAAATCTACGAAAGAGCTTATTGATAGTGATGATGACTAAGAATAAGATTGTTAGCTATAAAATTAGATTTTATAGACTGTAACATTGTTCCTGTGAATGTTAAGTCTGTAAAAATGAACACTAATGAAAATGTTATCGTTAGAATAGATAAACGACCGGCAATTTGGCGTGATTCGAATTCGGAGAGCCAACATTAGGACTGTTAGAACAGTCCAGTATGTCAGCCTACAACCTCTACTTTGAATTTTTATGTCGTTGTACCAACATTAATGCACCTGTACATACAACCAACAAAAAACCGAAAAAAAACCCCAATAACAATATTAATACTACTACTATTATTACTACTACTACTACTAATACAATTTGGCATGCTGCGGATGACCACGCCCCCTTCCCGTCACTGTTAGTAAACCACTCCTTGTGCTACAGCTCGCTAGTTATGTTGCAGTTGGACGTTTGGGGTTTTTCTTGTGGCTACAGTGGCCGTGTATTAGCGGCGTAAGTTTGCTGAATAAGGTTAGTAATTTGCTGTTAGCTTTCTAGCTAGCTAGTAATTTGACGAAGCTCGGCTTTTAGTTACATTTGTTTATTCATATGACATTTGCTAACTAGATAACAGTTCTTGTCAGGCAGCTAGCTGGTTAGGTTAGCTATAGCTACCAAGTTAGTTACATTTTCGTGTGATTATATGGTTAGTGAGCTATTTTATCTGAGTGTTTGGCTATGTAGGTTAGTTACAGTGAGGGTACCTATAGCCCACTAGTTAGATAGCTAGCTAGATAGGCATGTCTCCTGGTATTCCGGCGTAGGTTGGTAGCTAGCTAGCTGCATACTGATATGTTGTGCTCACATTATTAGCGTTATGGAGTTTAGCTGACTTCATAGATTTAGCTTGCTCAATTCCGGCGTTGCTAAATGTACTAGCCAGCTAACTAACTTAATAGTCAGTGGTTAGTTGCGTAGCCTCTAGCTAACTACCTCGTTATCCAAGTAAATTTTAATTAACTCGCCAGTGAAGGTAGATCTCTGATACTGTTATTCGCTAGTTATGCTAACTGCTTAGCTAGCTAACCTAAGTAACTTCCTTGTGTGTTTGTATTTCAGGTGTTTGAATTATTCCTGTTGACTTAGCCACCTGTCCTTTGTAATTTTCCATTGTAAACGTATTGTACGTGTTGCCATAAAATGATGAGAGCAGGAGGTCAGTTCTATTTTTGTTTTACAATATTGTTTGTAGTTACTTATTTGTGCGGTGGGGATTTGAGTTGTTTTTGTTTTAATTCAGTATCCCTGTGCTCTCTTACAGGAATCTTGAAGCTTGTAGCACTGGTTTCTGTCTCGTGTCTGGCTGTTTTCCTGGCCTTTGAGCTTCTAGAAATAAACTTTTCTGTGACACATTTATTTGGTAAATATACCCAAACTATGATAAACAACCTCTGATCAACATGTTTCACTTTTTGTAGAATACCTAATTAAAAAATCTAGTTACCTCGTAGAGTCATGGCTGTCCAGCACACTAAGGTGAAATTATTTGATTAATGAGACCTCCAGTATCCTGTTTAAATGAGATGTTTCTCTTTTCCCCTCCTACTGCAGGATCAGCACCAGTGCAAGAAGGCCGTGAGTATACTCACCAAATTTGTTTGTCAGGGCCCCTTCACCACGTAGTTATTTATTAATAAGTAAAGGTTTATTAATATAAATATAGTTATTGTTGTTGTTGTTGTTATTATTATTATTATTACAAATTTAGGTATTTATTAATAAATATAGATATTATTCTGCTTTTATAAAGGTATTTACCAATCCAGTTAAATTAATTCAAGATGCAAATTTATATATCTAAATGTGATGACATGTATGGAGTATATTGCTATGTAATGTCAAAAGTATCAGGCAACAAACCTTTAACTGATCTGTCCTTTTGTAGCATGTTCTCCAAATGGAGTAAAGAAATGTAATTTTTGTAAACATCAGGATAACTTAACCCATAATAGGCCTATATATTGTCTTAACTTGACAGTCAATGGAAATATAATATTGGCCTAATATGTTCAAGTGCTGGGATCTAAAGCGTCCTTTCTGGGCTTCTATGTGGCACTGTAGAATGGGTGTGTTAACAGGATCTAGGTATCAGATTACAACTGATTCAAGTAGTATTGTTAAACTGATTGTTTGCTCTGTCATTTATTACAACTTGCTTTGATCGTGTCTGTTCCTTAGATTTAGATGATTAAAAATAAAATTTGGTTACCATTCATTAGTCAAATCCTGAAATCCCACTGCTGTGTAGAGATTAACATTTTTATGCTATCATACACAAACCATCTAATTACCAAAGAGACAAATGAGTTGAGACGATTGTGAGCCAGTTTTATGAGTTGACACAGTTATGAGCCATCAGGAAGATATGTAGAACAGTGAAGTGGTGTGTTGGGTGTGAATTTTTGAAAGTGTTACAGATTATTAATTGCAATTACACAAGTATGTTTTCTGTACATGTATGTATGAGAGTGTCATATTCCTTCTTTATAGCTACCAGACCAATACGGTACAAATGCAGTCTCTTAAAGCCCTGTCCTGAAGACCATTTCTCCTTCAAGATAGCAAGTGGTGCTGCCAGTGTAGTTGGGCCCAAAATCTGCCTGGAGGACAATATGTAAATATCTTTGTATTTCCTGGCTTTTCCATAGTATGATTTTTCTCAGCTATGCTATCCCCAGTGCATTGTGTGTGTGCCACTTCATTGCTTTGAAATAACCACTGCACTGACACTGATCAATGTAACAGGATGTGATTTCAAGGGCATTCTCAATTGGTGGTCTAAAGAAGAGATGAGCAATATGCTGGACAAAAATGTATTGGATTTTATACACATGCTGTTATACAAGAAAAAAAGTACATTTTTTTTGTAGAAAAATGCAGTGGTGATCAGTCTTTCCTGCAGGA
Source organism: Electrophorus electricus (assembly GCF_041902795.1). NCBI lineage: Eukaryota > Metazoa > Chordata > Actinopteri > Gymnotiformes > Gymnotidae > Electrophorus > Electrophorus electricus. The sequence goes on along the minus strand of NC_137500.1, from coordinate 14,617,176 downwards.
TCTCTCTATATGCCTCAGATTTATTCTTTCCTTTCTAGCTTATTTCACAGGCTTTAGAAACATGGTATGGACATTACAGAAGTTTGGCTTTATGGTTGGGGATCTGTGTTGGTTTGGTCCTATAATATTCAGTCATTGCCAAGATACCAAAACTAGGCTAAGTCAGTCAAGTTTCTTTGCTCTAAAATATCCTTTTAACAGGCTTTTGTTAGAGTATTGCTTCAGAACTATCTTGGAACATCGTCATCTGTTCCAGAGTGAAAATTGATCATCCCTAAGAGACCAAAGAGAACCAAGACAGACAGGTTACCCTGGTCTCAGGAAATTCTTATTTCATTAAAATGTAGGAGTGTCATTTCAGTGCTAAAATAGTCCATACTGAAATGTTAGAATTAAGATTGTGTTTAGATCATTTAACTGATTGTCATTCAGCTGAGAACTGTCAGTGGTTGGACATTCAGTACATGGAGCAGTTTATCCACAGATACAACCGATAACTGTAATACATGTGTCTTTGAAAAATTTTGTACATATTAATGTTTTCCTCAATGGAACAAATTGACCAAATTGATATCTCTTATTCCCCAGATTGATGAGTGGGGTGAAGAACAACGTGGGCAGGGGTATAAACATCGCTCTAGTCAATGGTACGGTAGCTCATTAAGGCTTAGGCTTGAGCAAATCACTACCACTTAGAATTACTACAATGTACCACATTTGTGTATTATTACAGGAAGGACTGGTAAACTTATCAAGACTGATTTCTTTGACATGTGGGCTGGAGGTACGTATTTGTTTCCTCCGTTCACATCTCCCTTTATTTTTTTACAAGGACTTTATATCATTAACATGTTTATATAAAACAAAACAAAATAACAAAAATAACTCTCCAGATGTCAACACACTTATCAAGTTTCTGAAGATAATTGAGGATGGAACAATCGTAATGATGGCCACGTTTGATGATGCTTCTACAAAGTAAGTTTCCTTGTAGCTAGGATTTGAAGATGTTGCATGGAGATTCAACTTTTTGTGAACCTATTTAGATGGTTACTTATTTTTTTAAAACTGAAACTATTGTTTAAATATTTATTCCTGAAAAGTATTCGACTTTGATGTTTAAAAATAGAGGCAATTTTTTTTTTTTTTTTTTTTTTTTTAAACACAGACTTAACGATGAAGCAAAGAAATTAATATCGGCCTTGGGCAGCTCAAACATCAACTCCCTCGGCTTCAGGGATAACTGGATTTTTGTTGGAGGAAAGGGGATCCAAACAAAGAGTCCTTTTGAGCAGGTGAATTTAATGTTACAATTTTAACAGAGGAAGCTGTAGCCTTTATATTTTGTTTGCAGTAAAAAGCATATCATATAAATATCAGCCTGCTGGACTTTGCTGTCCAGTGGTTCTAAGGTTAAAGGTCTATTCAGAGCAAGACTTGAGAGGATTAGTAGTATGTCATTAAATGAAACACCGATAAACCTTGCGTTTAATGTCCTTAGTACATCAAGAACAATGCAGAAACCAACAAGTATGAAGGCTGGCCTGAGGTTCTGGAAATGGAAGGTTGTATTCCTCGAAGGCAAGACTGATCCATGTTTTCTGATCAGTCTTCTTGGACCAAATTATCTACCGTTGATAAGGGGGTGGGGGGTTCTTCAGTAAGATTTTAAATACTTCCATATTGTTAGCCTGTCCTCACTATATGCAAAAGGTCTTGGAATCTTTAATTGAAGCACAGGTAATGTCAGTGGTTGCCCAAACCTTTTCAAAACCCAACTGAAAATGCTCTTATTCATTGGTTAAGTCGGCTGACAATCCACATAGGTGTGCCAGTCACGTTCCTATAGGCAGTGAAATGCATTGAATTTGTGTCATAATTATAGTCCTGCTGTTGTCACTACAGTATTTTATCACAATTGGTAGTACAGGTATTGGTTTTATATTTGTTTATAACAGGAGAAAAAAAATGGATTTGCAATTGGTATCAGCAGTGATCAGTGCCAGGAATTGGTATCAGCAATAACTTTTGAATATCTGAAATCCTGCAATATGGGAATGCATAAAATATGGTTCATATGAAATGTGAAATGAAGTCTGCAGATGTGTGCATACGTGCATTAGCTTGCTTTCTCTTTTCCTAACTAGTCATGGCCTATGGACATTGACAGCTCATTGCTTCAGTTAGATGCTAAAAATGTAAGGTCAAAAAACTGTTAGCATTTATTGTTGGATAGTCATCTAGCATTGTTAGTGCTTAGCACAGCTATATTAAATCCAGTTGAATGTTTCCATATTATTTAGTAATTGATGTGGGGCATTTGACTTTCCCATGAAAGTGATGGAAGCTGCTGCTTTAGTGGTGCTGACTAGTTTGTGGCTTGCACATTTTAGATTTTTGCCTTTAAGTGCACTCCATGAGTGTTGCATGCTACATTAATTTTCTATCTCTGTGGCATTTTCCATTATGGTTGCATTCATTCATACAGCTGTGTAGTGAGTAAAACATTTATTAAATTCACTCCATATACTTACTGTTCCTTATATCTTAAGAAATTGAATTGAACCACAATGCAGCAAAAAGCTGACAAGTATTTTTCTTAATTTCTGGTTGGCTGAGCATATAGCTGAATGATTTACTTTAAAATCCATTGCAAGGGCAGCATGGTGATTATTAATAGCAATTTGTATCAGCTACTTTTTTCATTAATTTGAGGTCACTTAAGTAAATTAGTTGAATACTCACATCACTTATGTAGTGCAAGCTAAGAACCCCCACCCCCATATAAAAAATATAACTGCACTAAATGTGTGCATCACTGTTACTGACCAATCAGCCAGTCAGAAAACTGTTCAAATATATAAATAACCAAAATAGTTGAATGAGGATGGAGAACTGGAGAAACTGTAGTGGTTTCATAGCTATTTTATTATTTTGTTTTTGTCCTGTAAGGCTTTAGGTTTAAATGACTTACTGATTGTGACTTAGTTTTTTCTTGGTGGGGAATTAAGCATTTGACAATCCTTATTACTAGGTGTTTGTCAGTATGGGTCATCCCATACTCGTCTAATAATATAGTTTTGATTATTTTTTTATTCATATAAAAATAATCTCCAACATATGCATAATTTCTCTGCCTATTTAGAAATATTATAAATGTATTGCCAACATTGAATCGGTCAATGCAACCTTTGCCGCAACAGCTCTCATTGTTTCTGTAGTTATTTTTATAGTGACCAGCTCAGGTTATTCAGCTCGAGACAGAATGCAAAGTAGTTCAAAAATCATGTTGTAATTAGTGTTTGGTACTATGCAATATCTTGGAAAAATTATCCTTTAAATCTTCCACAGCTATTTTTAATTCCAGGTTTGGGGACCCCATGCACCGAATATTCTTGTGGTCCCTCTTTAAAAAAAAAACAAGTTTTCCGATATTTATCCTGCACTTTGTGAGCTAAGTGAGGGGTTTTAATAGGATGTGCTGGGCATGGCATCTCTACTACTGGAATTAGAGCAACAGTTCTCATCATAAAACAACTAGTTGAGAGCTACATTATATAATATACAATACCCACCTTTTACTTAGTTGTACAGACCTATGGCAAAATGTAGCTTGGAGAGCTGATCTGTTTATGCCTTATGTTTGAAAATTTGTTTCATTTACAGAAAAGCTAGTGTGACATGCTTTTACTTTAACATTTTTTTATTTAAATAACTTTAAATACATTTGTATAGAACATTTGTGTTTTTGTCTTTAATACAAGTAGCTTTAAGTTGATACATTATGTACAACAGGACTTTTGTATTTACATATGGATTGATTTATCATTTGAGCGGAAAAGATCAGGTGGTCTTGCTATAGAAAGACTTGTGGATTTATAGGTTTATAATGTTGCAAACCCCAGCACTGCTAATGTGGTCTGTATAATGCCTTCTTAATGTTGTAACTGCAATCAGTCCATTATCTGGCATGTTATAAAATATAATGTATTTAAACCAGGCTTGCCTTTAGTTGAGCTAAAGCGATCGTAGCCACCTTAATGGACTGGTTGTATGCTGTGAAGAGGTAGTTTTGTTCCCTCCATAATTAAAAGAACCATCGATGTGCCTTTTTACACCAAACAGATGTAATGGTGGGACATTTCTAAGAGCTATTTTTGGGAAATATTAACTTGTACTTAAATTATTTTTATTGTTAAAAAAAACGATTTGGTCTTTATTAAATGTATGTGGCGTCTTCCTGAGTTTGTTGTATTAATTCCTAAAATCTAAAGCCAGAAAGACTAGATGAAGCTCACCAAATTGAGTATGCATATGGAACTGTTCATTGTAATGTAACTTCATTGTAATTAATTGATGGTAGTATTAGGGAACGAAATTAAGGCTATGGTAAAAATGTATCATCAATATACATACATAGATATAGAAAAGAAACACGAGTTATGCTAGGTGAAATGCCCATTTTTAAATTATGTTCCCATGGTGTATACTCATGGTGGCATCCTACCATTTTGAAGTGTTTCTTAATCACCTTGAATTATGTGCAGTTTGTGTTCCCTGCTGCCAACACCTCTGATTCAAATCAGCCATTTAAAGAGTTTAAAATGGGATGTATAGCAATGAAAAAATGAATTTTGCAGTAGACATACTTGAGGCAGGCTTTGAACAGATTCTGATTTTTCATAGGACATGAGGTGCTCAAGTTAATGCGTGAAAATGTTCACCTACTGATTTTTTGCTTCACAATATAAATGGGGTTGCATGATGTGCAAACAAATTTTAATTTTTTTTTTTCATTGATTAAAATAGTTGTCTTTTTATGGATTTATTATATGGGCACATGTTTTTCCTGCTTCTACCCTAGTGCTTTTACTCAAGTTGCATCTGTTCGATGGGTTCTTCTATCCCTGAAATTTCAAGAGGCTAAATTTAATTAGAAACGAGTGAGGTATTGCAAGTATTGGCTGCAATACACTAGATAAAAGGTAAATTAAACTTTTTGGCAAAAAATGATGACAAAGAAAAGTGAATTTCATATGGATCACACACCTAAGCTTTAAGTATAACCAGTATCCTGTGTATAAGCTGCCCTTACACCAACTACGCTATGTTCTTATAAACTTAGTCATTCAATCAGGAGCCCAATGTCATCAAAGTCATAGGTGAGACTAAAATTCTGATGCGCCATAGCAATGCAGAGCTCAGGGTATACACTACTGTAATTTAGCTCATTTGTAGAAATAGAAAAATAAAAGTTGCATGAGGGCATATGACAAACCTGATCAAAAATGTCTTTGGAGCATTGACATGTAAGCTAATCAAGGAGGGTACTCCCTGAGACTATATACTGCAACAATATATTTTGAGAGCAATACTTCAGCTGGTAAAGAAAATGCCTATTAAAAGGTAACTGGAAGGAATGTTCACGAACCTGTATTTATGCAGACATCAACTGGCTAACGGCCTGTTCCTTGATATCCCTTTGAGGAATAGGTCATCTTTAGCTGAATGCCTGACAGTTTGATGGATAGTAAAATATGATAACACATTTATTAAATTTAATGCTGAACATGACTATCAAACAAATCTGAAAATATCTATCAAAATATATAGTTAACAATGCCATGTATAGACCCAGTCTATACAGAAGTCAATGTAGATTTTCCCCCATTTTGGATATAATCAATTATAATTTGGGGGCCTTTTTAAAAAATGAGCATCATTACTTACTAACCAGCATACCAATGTTTTCTTCCTTTCCAATGCATTGTTATTTTTCATCAATTCATTATTAGCATAATGCACTCTTGTGGCTGTTAACATACTAGCTTTTTTAAGCTGTGACGCTGGGCCACAGCTTTATGACCCTCATTCTATAACCATAAAAATACACATGCTCTACTGGAATATTCATAAAGCATCCTTGAAACAGAAATCTAGGAAGTCTGTGGTTTTATCAGCCACTTGAAGCTGCAGTAATTAAGTTCTGAACCAATGGAAAATCTGAATTAAAACAAAACTTTAGTAAATCACTGCAGTGTCTGGCCAAACATGCATTTTTGCTAACTTGCCACTAAAGCTGATGGTGCAGCATAAAAAGTGATTCTGATTGAGTTTTTTAATGAAGACAAACTCACAAAAAACAAAACAAAACAACCCATCACTGTATGTAACAGTCATAGCCCTGAAGCACATACCCAGATTTGAGTGGTTCCCCTGATCCACCATCCCATTTAACCTCATGAAGTGTTTGATTATTTGAATTAGGTGTGCTGAAAGCAGGGAAAGCTCTAAAATGCACAGGAACATTTCGGCACCCTGCAGGACTGGAATGGCTGCTGTCAGGTCATGCATGACTGATTTCCATAACTTATTTACTGCAGCTTTATAATTCAGAGAAGAAAACCTTGTTATGCACCCATGTATGGGGTAAGCCCTATATTCAGAGGACCATTTTATGTGGGTCTAAAAAACACCTACAGAGAACCAATCCAGACACAAACAAACAGAAAGCAGTATTTGGTTGCTGAGGATCACATAAATTAGACTCTCTACAATATGTAAAATAATGGTTAAAGAGAAAAATAAGGTTCTTTAAACAGTATACAGTTAAAGAAAAGGCAACACATACTTTTGGCTTTGAAAACAAACCTATTGAAAATTTCAGATAAAGAAGTAGAATCCAATGAGGCTTCATATGCCAGCGGTAGAGAACATAAAAGCTTACAATAATGGTGTTACACTGCATCAAGGGTGCACAGGTTTCCACATGAACTTAACCTTGTTTAAGTTTGAAATAAATAATTCAAAATCCCTATCCTGTAATCCCACAGATTTGGTACCATCTTAAATTCAAAGATATGATGAACAAAAAATTGATTAAAAAAAAAACAAAAAACAAACCAAAGTTCCTAAATCAAATGATGGCCACAATAAATCATCACACAAATGGACATACTTGAGCTAGGGACCGATTCTGAAAGGAAGGAAGGATAAATGAACAACTACTTTAACATTAGTATGTCTGTTCTTATGGTACAAAAGCATTGTTCTTATTGGTCTTACAGAAAGTATAATGTACTTGGGACCATTCTGACTGTCTTGCCTATGGTAAGAAAATAAAATGTTCAAATAGGAATATACACATATATTAAAATATTGTGGGAGAAGTATTCACATAATGCTTAAGTTTCAAGAAAGACCATTTACTGTGGCAACTTGTTTCACGATTATTGTAACCTACTGTAAATATTTTAACTTGACCCAAAGGTTACATATGTATTTACCTCAAAGAAGTGCTTTATCAGGGGACAAAATATTTTAGTTAAGCAGTACATTAGATAATATAGGATTAGGCAGATATCATTTTGTTGATGTGGAGAGGGGAAAAACGGCATGGACAACACTGAATACAATCAGAAGGCCTAGAAAAGATGTCAGCAGAAACGAGTTGTTGTATATGCTTGATTTACAATATTCTGCATGCAAAAGAAATAAGAAAATCCTGATTAAACTTATACTGGAACATCCCACTGCCAATGCTAGTTTATCATGTGATTTGAAATTTAAATAAAATGCTAAGATTTCATTATTGCACACAATGAAGACAAGCAGTGACACCATCTGTGAGTTGAAATATCGACCCAAAACCCGAAATAAAGACTCGCCTCAAAAGCACTTGAAAACATTCAAGTATCTGTTACAGAGTCTGGGAGATTACAGTCTGTCTTCAACAAGGAACCAATTGGATGCTTTCTACTAAAAATTAAAAGTTTAAATAATACTTTAGTTGTGCTTAAATATACAGTGAATGCTTGCATAAGTGCTTCTTAAGCAACAACATTTTGATTTGAGTAAGGACCTGTTGAGGCATAATTACATAAGGACCTGTGCTTTCCTATGAGGGCCTTCATATCCCTGTTTCTACAGTCTGTAAGTAAAACATCTTCCAAAAATGAATTAAAAGAGGGGAACCAAACCAAAATAAATGAGAAAAAAAGCATTTTTAAATCATATCCTTAATGATCCTGTAAGTAAAAGATCACCGCTACATTAAAACTGTGCATATTTCATACAAAGTTAAAAGGATTAAAAGACTAACTCCTCTGAGCACTGTTCTGGTTACTGGTTGGGGTTACATGCCCCTCGCCTCTTCTTTTGGCGGGTGCTGATTGGCAGTATCCAGGTCCAATAACATGGCAGCATCATTTACTTTAACACCAAAAGTGGTACTGAGGTTTTGGGGGTTAAAAATGGAAGCAACAAAGAGTGGGTTTAACTGGGGTGTTGATTAGCTTTTCAATGAAAGCTCGGTCCATTCAGATCGGTCCATTGGGTGTCGTCATTTCAGACGGTACATCAACTCTTGGGGGAGAGGAATAAGAAAGAGAATGTCTCAGATGTGTTAGAGACAATGACAGATTACTTTGCAGATGTTATGACCAAATGCAATATGTCAATACATCCTTATTTTTTCAAATTCTTGCTGGGATGTCCTTAAAGCTTTGTAATATCTGCACCAGCACTAATCATTTTACTACCATTATTATACTGCTTTAAATAAATATGCCTATTACATCATGGAAAGAAGAGGGTTGTTGGGATGTAGCAATGCCTTTAGGTTTCAAAAGGTCAAATGTGAAAGTGTCTAAAAATATTTTCAAAAATATGTTTTGAATCAACACAAAATACATGACGTGTGACTATACTATAGTTTCCCGTTTTTCAAAAAGTTGATTGGGGTGTTTGAAAGCTTATCCGACTGGAATGAAGAAGCAAAGTTTCTCAAAGTTTTCAGCAAAGCTGTTATGAGCAATTATAAACAAGGCAAATTTTTATGAACTTCTTAGAGGAAACTAATTAACATTTATTTTATTTATTCGGATTCCTTTGTTAATTCTTTTTGGTTTAGCCTGTTTTTACTGTAAATCATGCCAGCATTTAAGTGTGTGTGTGTTTTTTTTTTGATAAACTGGAGCAAGTTCACCTGGTAAGTTCAGAAGTGACTCATTACCTCTTCTCTGTCACAGTGGTGTTTTCCGAGTCTCCTGTGGGTTCCTGAGCCTCTGGAGGTGTTGCAGACTCTGTGACTTTCAGGGGCCCATCGCAAATGGTCAGCTTTTCCATTGACTCAATAGGCACCTCACTAAAAGTTCCCCCACACACCCATAAAAAAAGTCAGCTTGCAAGACTCAAACCATTAACTGCCCCAAACTCTCTGAATGATTTGAATGATTCAGCAACCATAACCAATCTCCCTCCCCAAGCAGGATCTGTTGTGTTTTAGTTGTAGTGACACTGCCTGTAGGATGTGGTAATGTTTTTGCATTACACTTCTGAATAATTATGTCTGAGGAGCTACCACTTGCAACACCACAGGCCTTGTCCCATATGCTGTGACAACAGTATACCTCTGGGCTGCTGTTTTCTGGTTGGCAGCTATTCTTGGAGAGCCCTCAGTCTTGTCATTTCCCATTTCCTCTTCGCTGTCAGAGCCTCCAGAAGAGCTGCTATCTGAGGCCACCAGAGGAGCCTTTCGCCCGCCGCACAGCTCCCACTCACCTGCACCTGAGGTGGATCTTTATTTACAACCAAGTATTTACTGAAAAGCTTTATGAAAACCACAAATGAAAGAATACTCACTCTTCTTCTCTTGGTTCTGCTCAGACTGGCTCTTGGAGTTCCTGGAATCTGAGCTGGGGGGGGGGGGGATTTGTGGAATATATATGGATGCATTTTCTTTTCTCAATGAATCAGACAGAATGTTTAGGACATTAGCTGTGCAAGTACTTCTAAAGTTCCTGGATGTCAAACTACACATATGGATCAGACATCTCTAAACAGGCTCTGGTGTCTTCATCATACCTCTAATATAACAATATATGGTCAGACATAGTAGCTGGTTTAGAAGTTTACCTGCAGAAAGGCTGGAACTCAGTGAATGTGGCCCACACTGTATCCCCCTTCTTCTCACTGGCCTGCTCGGGGGCAGAGCCCCAGGAGGAGCCATCCCCTGCCTCGCTGAAACTTGCTGTCCAACCAGGACCTTAACACACATGGAGACACATGCATACAGAAACAAAAGACTTACTGACATTCATGTTTACATTCCAACCCGCACACCTGATTCCACTTATTTGTAAGGAAAACCTGCACGCACACACTACCCCTTTGTGGATCAGAAACCTCTGGTAACCCCATGAAACCTGTGGCTTGGAGGAAGGCTTACTCTGTGGAGTCCGTGGTGATGAGGCCTTCTCGCTGCCTGGTGTCTGTATAGAAGGCGGACTGGCCCCTTCCTCCTCTTCCTCTTCCTCCGAGGCCGACCCGCGGCCCCTTTGCCCATTCCTCACAGGATCCTTAGGGGAGCTGTCTGATGACAAAGACACCCCAAACCTGAGAGACAGACGGACCAGATTAGTGATTTAAATCTTTAGGCACAAGATAAGTTTTCCTCAAAGATGTAACAAGAACTAACTAGCTAGCCCTTGTTAAAGCATGATGAGCAAATCTACTGGGCAGTGGTAACTCAGTGGTTAAGGTACTTCACTAGTAATCAGAAAGTTGCCAGTTCATGTTCCACCACTGCAACACTGCCACTGTTGGGCCCCTGAGCATGGCCCTTAACCCTCAATTGCCTAAGTTTTATTCAGTCATAACTAATTCGCTTTAGATAAAACTGCCCAGCTTAATGCCATAAATGTAAATATTTGTCCCCATTTTTAAATACATAAATTATGATAGTGTACCTAGATCGGGATTTCACTTGAGTTGCATAGTTGATCGCTTTATCTTCCCAAATGTCCTCCTCCTCTTCACAGTCATCAAACTGCTGTATTCTCTCTTTATAACATGCTTCAAAAGCAGCAGCATTGGCCTAAAATGACATTATTTTTTATGTAGCAACTTAACATTAAAAAAGGTTTAAATGAATATATATTTGACATGTCTCCAGACACTTACACTATTATCATCTGCATCAATATTGAAGTTAATCTCAGCAATCCGATCAAAAGTAGCACTGAAAACAAAAGAGAAACCAAACTCTGGGGCTGTATCAGCACAGTATGACAGGTGTAATTGCTTGAAGATGCTCTTTTAATTAAGTTTTTCTTTTTTCTGGGGAAAAAAAGAAACACACAAGAAAACTTACTTGATGTTTTCATCATGCTCACTAAACTCCTCATCGTTGAAGCCAAACTGATCTACAAAATTGGCAGTCATCTGCTGGATCTGATAATCCGAAAATGCCTGTCAGTGAAACAGAAAATTTAGGAAAATGCCTGTCAGTGAAAGTGAAAAATTAACAAGAAACCTTGAGTGGTAAACTTAAGTTTTATGATCTGAGAGCATTACTCCATTCCAAATTCCACATGGCTGCCAGAAAACTTCAGCCAGAAACACTGCTCATGAAGCTCATCATTGACTAGTTATGCTTACCTGTTGGATAGACAGGTCATTGGGGAAGGGACTCTCTAAGTCGTCGTCCTCACTGGAGGAGTGCAGGTTGTGTGTGCTTACCTGCAACAAATGTAGGTTGTAAAGCGACACTACAATGCCAATGAATTGTCATTTATCTGTCACATATATAGAATGCTAGTGAAGAAAAAAACAAACAAACAAAAAAACTTGTAACTAGATAAAAGAACTGGAATAATTCACAATGCACTGCCATTTTCCATTGGCATTCCTTTGTGTCTGTGTGTGTGCGCGCGTGTGTGTGTGTGTGTGTGTGTGTGTATGTATTTATACCAAGTCCACAGTGTTTTTCCTGTTCGTTTCCCTCAGAGTTTCACCCACAAAACTCTCCCACCTCCCTCTGCAGTCCTCGGGCAGCTCTGTAAACAAGAGGAACCCAGTTGTAATATACCCTAAATAAAACTTGGGTAACAGTGATTTATAGGGCCATTATTGTACAGACACACACAAACCAACAATTCCTAAAGCTCATACAGATAACTCAAAATCCGTGGAACCCAAATCTGCAACTAAATTTAAAGCGCATATATATTTGTGTGTGTATGTATGTAAAAATGCAAACCAACCTTTTATCAGATTATTAATCTGAGACTGGACCTGCCCTTTCTCCAGGTTCTGAACCACAGTGTTGGCAATTCTAGTAAGGTGACCCATGTTACCTCTCCTGGTGCCGCCAGCAGCCCTACCGGTATCAGCATCACAGCAAATCACATTGTAAACAGCACAAAACAAGGACACCTACTACATAGCCATCCATAAATCAGTAAGAATTGTGTAACTCATACTGAATTTTATCGTTCTCCTCCCAAGCGTCCAAGATTCTTTGCACCAAGCGGCACTGCTGGAAGAGCTGCAGGACGTATAAGGACATAAACATGGACTTACATGACTAACAGCACCAATCTCAGTACAATACAAGAAATCACTAAAATGTGGGGAGCAGCATTAACATAATAGGAAACCGACTCCCTGGGGAAACCCCCCTCAGCCCCCAGATGGTCCACATTTCTGTTACACCCCAGTTGAGCTGAGCAATCAAGAACACTGAATAATTGATGCTGCCGCACCACGAGCAGGGCTGGAGCTAAAATGTGGACTGTCTGGGAGTTCCTGTGGACAGGGCAGATAAACACTGCACTCTATCAAAGTACTTTCAAAATGAGACTCTAACTAAGTCAGTCACGTTTTGGCCATCATGGCAGTAACATAATGCTGAAAGCAAAATGCAGTGGTAATTACATTGGCCACCAAGGCGCCATGGATGGGTGTGTGTGCAGAGTCTGTGCTGCTGGTCAAGTCTGGAATCTCCTGCTCAGTCTGGCTGTCTGAAACTGGAACAGAGTTCTCCTCGTGGTTCTGGAGAGCGGGAGTCTGCAGACCCGCGTGTGCAGAGTGGTTCAGAATCGATGCCACACACAGCTCCACTTGGAAGTGCAAGAAGTTATTCCAGGTGTATTTAAAGAATAAATCCTGCAACCAGAAAGAAAAAAATATATATATAGTAAGTCATTTTAAAACTTTTTTTTTTAATATAAAATTAAGCCTCACCAAGACCACAAACTCTTTCCAAAAGAAGCCTGTGTTACCAAATATCTATGCCAAACATGGAAGTCAGAAACATAATGATGTGCAGCAGCAGCTCACAGAATTAAACAAACAGCAAAAAGCAACAACAACGTGGTCTTGTGTCATGTAGCGATGATGCAAGTATCACTCATGCCTCACCAGCAGCAGGTCCATGGTGTTGAGTCTACAGAGTTCCTGGCAGATGCTGTGGTCACTGCTCTGCAGCAGGGAGGCCACCAGTCTGGCCACATGAAGGCGGGCGTTCCCCAGGGGCTGCTCCAGAACGCCGACGGTTGTGAGTATTGCACTTTTCTGCACAGGAGAGATCAGGAATGGAGCTGATGCACTTTAAGGCTAAGACCGGTTTTGCTTCAAAACTAATATGGTTAATGGAAGTGGTATAGGACATGCCTGTACCTTCGGAGGGTCCAGTAAGAGTTGCTGGAAGTCTTTTAGATGAGGCTCAATAGCACGGAGAATACTGCCGCTGACAGTGTAAGACCTTTCACATCCCTGAGAATACAGCTCCATCAGACCCTCCAGCCTGAAATGGAGACAGGGCGAGAGATGGAAGCCTCAGTTCAATGTACGTTTTCCAATGAATATGAGTATGAGTGATGCACATTAAATAAATGGTGATGGTGATTCATCAAAGGGAAAGTGAATCGATAATCATGAATATAAAAGGGAGAGGTTTCTAATGTTAAGTTTAAAGGGGACTAGCTTTGCTTGTTACACTCACCCTGACCTCCTCGACTCCAGTAATGTAAGAAGCACTTGAGTTCCATTGACTATAGAAGCTTCAGTCTTCTCCCCCTCAAACATGCTCTTCAAAAGCTGCGCCACATTCTCTTCTCTAAATACAAACCAGGCTGTTAAGATACACTTTTTCAAAAGTTAAAAGAAACATTCTATCTGATCCAAGTTGAAAGTTGCCTCAAACAGCATTATGTATGGGAAAGAAATGTAGGTGTGTTCCAAGATATACTTTCCAAAATGCTTAAAATACTATTTTTCAATATAAATACTATTTTTTAAACAGGTGCTTCGTCAGATAAGTATGTCATTTGTGAAAAAATTAATATACGCACACGCGCATGCACAAAGATGCCAACACTAAGATGATCATCATTTGGCAGATCACAGTAGAAAACTCCATAACACTGGGCATCTAAGATTTGTCCATAAACTGTCTGACCAACTACATTTGGGCTAAGTGGAAAATGTAAATAAGATTTTTTTTTTTTAAATAAACACTTTCTTTAGGAAACATTTATTGTTCGTGTTGAGATTAAAACAGAGCCCAAAAACATAGCCATAACTACCTGGGCTGCTTGTGAGCCAGACTGGAGATCTTCTCTGTAAAAACTGACAAGCAAACTTACGACTCTAGGACTACCAGTAATGGGTCCGGCTCAGTGGCCTCTGGCATCTGATTGGCCTGGTCTCGACTAAGACGGATGATGTCACAAAGAGTCTGGGACGCATTCGATTGTCTCTGTTGGAAACAAGGGACCTTTTTTACGTACTTGAATGAAAAATAATGACTTCAAAACAGAAAGCATTTAGGCTATTAGTTTTTCATATTCAGCATACACAACAATACATATCGCTCTAGGACACTTCATGTTAATTTGATCAGTTTCTAATTGGCATCAACTGTAATTAAACCCAACACCTTGTTCCAGCCACACACACAAAAAAAAACAACCAAAAAACAAAACAAAAACATCCAAACAAACAATAAACCCCAAAAATAATAATAAAAAACCCCACCCACCTTGTAAAAATAAGTTCCTGTGGTCATATTAAACAGAAGAGTAACATATACTCAATCTTTCTATTCACATTATGCAAATCAAAAGAGCAGATCATGTGAATTCAGCCTCTCAGCTTGTCTCACCTCTTCATCTCTCCCTGTGTGCATGAGCTCAGTCAGCCTCTGGATCAGCCGTTCCTCATTCAGCCACTGCAAACAGAGCACATGCTAAAGCTTTGGGTGAACGCCACATTAAGCATATACATTAGAAAGGAAGAACACTAAACACAGATGCTTAAAAAGGTTCAGTTATAGTTCATTATAATTATAGTGCAGTCAAACAAAAACAAAGCAGCAGGGAATCCAGGAGAAAGGGAAGAAGTGCTTTCACAAGACTTCGCAAGTACATGTTTCAATCACTTCTGCCAAAACATTATGTAATATGTAATCACTGTGCATGACAGGGCTACATGAAAACTGGACATGCGAGGTCAGTAGTGAATATGGAAGCTTAGATTCCAGATACTTCAATTTCCATGTACGATTAAAGATTACAGTTCACTGAGACAACCTTAATGTAAAGTCACTTTTACAGTTATAGCATTTTGCAGATGCTCATATCCAGAGCGACATACATATCTACTAGTAAGACAGTATGTGTGCCTTGGAAGAATGAAGCCAATTACCTTTGTGTGATTAGCACCATGCTCTACCTTCTCTACAAAGGGGAGCTACAGGATTTAATTGAAAAGGTTTGATAAAAGCCTTCTGAATAATTACCTCACTAATAAAATGTCACCAATGAAGACTGACAGTCATAAAAGACCTTGCAGGTGAAGAAGCAGAGGCCTGCTGCTTAGACATCCCTTTACTCCAATCTGCCTAGCAGTGCCAAAAAAGGCACCATTAGTTACACTTTCACATACGCAGCAGTCTGTTCGAATCAAATCCAAGTGTGTTTACTTGCTTGGTTTTGATGGTTTGGGCAGGTATAAACACAGTGATCAATTTTGTTGTGGACCAAAATCAACTAATCAGTGCAAAGAGTCACTTCCTAGTTCTAACACTAGTGCAGTTCAACCATTTCATTGATTTTGGGGATTCTTTTGAGGGATTCTTAAGATGGTGGTTCATCAGAGGAGTATTTCATTTGTAAAGTAATTAATATACCAAAATAAGATACAATATAAAATCTAAGGCCAAACAATTGCACTTGCTTAGTAGCAAGTATGCTAAATGAACATTTTCCAATGGCAGAGTGGTGCTACTTTAAGGTCTTTAAGTAGCTTGTGGTTAAAACATTTTATCAACCAAGGAAAATTAGTCAATGTTACATTTCATTTTCTTAATTCTCCCTCTCTCTCCCTCACACACGTATATATAATTTTTTTTCTGTAGTTTTTTTTTTTTTAAGTGTGCGCTACTTTTCTGTTGTGCACACAAACCTTCTTTATATTTATATAATACACACACACACACACACACACACACACACACACACACACACACACACACACACACACACACACACCTATTAAGGAATATTTCCTATATTTTTACATTTCAGTTAATTTACAGTGGTTTTAGAGTGTTTATTTGACTTGTAGCGCAATTTCTGGATCAAGAGATTATGTTTTACAACCGCGGGGATAGTTTAGCAATCTCACATGCTATGGGTATTTTGTGAAATACACATATTTTCATTTATTTTAAATGTTTAAATGTAATCCTACCACTCCATAGCACCCTTATGGGCATGCCTCTCGAAGACTCCCTAAAGCATTTACATGTATTATATTGCTTTTAAATAATTATTATGCATTAACAAATTGGCCAAATTAACTAGATCAATTAAAAATACAGATATACAAATAAACTGCATCATAAAAAACACAGGACAAATAAATAAATTCTCTTTCTAGAAATGTATACTGTGTGCAGAATTATTAGGCAGGAGAGTATTTTGACCATTTTTATGCATATTTTCCAACTCCAAGCTGTATAAACTTGAATGCTTATTGGATTTAAGCATATCAGGTGATGAGGGAGGGAGGTTGTGGCCTATATCAGTGTGTGCATAATTATTAGGCAGCTTCTTCTCCTCAGGCAAAATGGGCCAAAAAAGAGATTTCACTGAAAATTGTTAAAAATCTTTCAGAGGGATGCAGCACTCTTAAAATTGTTAAGACATGGGGGGTGTGATCATAGAACCATCAAACGTTTTGTGGCAAATAGTCAACAGGGTCGCAAGAAATGTGTTGAGGGGGAAAAAAAAAAAAAAAAAAAAAAAAAAGACTCAAATTAACTGCCAAAGATTTGAGAAGAATCAAATGTGAAGCAACCATGACCCATTATTCTCCTGTCATATTCCAGAACTGCAACCTACCTGGAGTGCCCAGAGATACAAGGTGTTCAGTACTCAAGAGACATGGCCAAGGTAAGGAAGGCTGAAACCCGACCACCACTGAACAAGACACATTAGGTGAAACGTCAAGACAGGGCCAAGAAATATCTGAAGACAAATTTTTCAAAGGTTTGATGGACCGATGACACAAAGAGCGACTCTTGATGGACCAGATGGATGGGCCCGTGGCTGGATCAGTAACGGGCACAGAGCTCCACTTTGACTCCGACACCAGCAAGGTGGAGGTGCGGTACTGCTATAAGCTGGTATTATTCCAGAACTGCAACCTACCTGGAGTGCCCAGAAGGTGTTGATGAGCTAGTTGGACCTTTTCGCTAGTTGGACCTTTTGATGAGCTAGTGGGACCTTTTTGCGTTTAACATGGTCTCAAAATCTACTCCCAAACCTACTGCCAGTTTTTAGAAGACACTTTCTTCAAACAGTGGTACAGGAAAAAGTCTGCACCTTTCAAGATGATTTTTATGCAGGACAATGCTCCATCAGATGCATCGAAGTACTCCACTGCATGGCTAACCAGTAAAGGCCTTAAAAATGAAAGAATAGTGACATGGCTCCCTTCCTCACCTGACCTAAACCCTATTGACAACTTGTGGGCCCTTCTTATATGGGGGATTTACAGTGAAGGAAAACAGTACAGCTCTCTGAACAGTGTCTGTTAGGCTGTGGTTGCTGCTGCACAAAAAGTTGATCGTCAACAGATTAGGAAACTGACAGACTCCATGAATGGAAAGCTAATAACTGTTATTGAAAAGAAGAGTTGGCCATTGGTCAACAAATTTTTTTTTTACGTGAGAAATGTTTATTTGTAAATTTTGAGTTGTTTATTATTCTCACTTTAACTGATGAAATTATTCTCACTTTAACCGACATTTAAATTTTTCATGTAGTTGCATAATAATTCTGTACACTAATAGTTGCCCAATAATAATGCACACATATATTCTCCTAAGAAAGCCAAAACCTTACTTTTACTTTCTTAAATATTCTGGTGTGAGGCTTATTGACATTTTAGATTGACAGAGAGCACTGTAGTTGTTCAATAATAATAATAATAATAATAATAATAATAATTAATAAATAGATAAATAAATAAACAATAATAATGAATCTTCAGAAATACGACTTGCAATTGTGCACACAGTGTATGAAAAAAGTTATATTCCATCCAGGCCTTAGGTTCAGAGTATTGTGATTTCAGTGTTTGTACAGGTCCATCTCCATCATTAGTCCAACCATTTACACCCACTCTGTGAATGCAAGCTCAGTGAATTATGCTTTTTTAACAAGTAATCATAGACTAGTTTATGATTGCCCTTACATTGAGGACCTCTTGTCTGAGGGGGGCCGGCTCCACACAGCTGATGAGTCGGAGGAGCAGGTCCATCATTGCCGATGCATCTATGTGGTTCAGCACCAGACTGATAAAGCTGTGTTTTTTCCTCAGGAATGAAATCACCTGGAGGGGTGTACATGCAGGGCTCACTTAAAACGCATTCAGCTCTTAAATGCTAATAACTGTTTCAAATCAGACATTCCTTTGATCATATGAACTCTGAGATGCCCTCTTAACTAATGTCAAGAACTATAGTTACACTTTAAAACACAGTTTCACTCTGATAGGCACTTGTGCACAAGCAAATGCGTGCGCACATGAAAAAAGGAATAATAAATATATTAAAAAATAGAAAAAATGCACATAGCACCACATGTACACACAAAAACACATTTCCATTGTATGTGTTGAATGTAACTCAGAATTCAAACAATATTTGGACTTCTGGCTAAAAGAACACCTCTACAGATTTACTTGACGGAGACGGTCAACATTTTGGAGGATGTTGAACGAGGGCCTACCTGCTCGGTTTTGCGCGCTATCAGGTTCCCGATGGTCTTGCTGAAGAAGGAAGCCAGCAGGGGGTTGAGAGGAGGGTCCCGCTCGAGGAAACTGTAGAGCTTCTCTAGGAGAGACTCGTCTCCACCCAGCTTATCATTAATGACGGTCATGTCAGAGATGAGGAGTTCACATGCGATATTTGGAAACCTGGACAGACAGAAATTTCCATACTTATTCCAAGATCCAGATAAAGCACTTTTCCAAAAATGCTCTGAAAACAATGTATTTTGTTAGTTGATAAAATTTTAATGTCTAAATTTATAATACTGCACTTCTGGCATTAAAATGCAACCTATAAATATATTAATGACCATTATAATACAAAATACAGAGTAATAGCAAGCAAGTACATTATTAGATTTAGCTAACCACCTCTGGAGGTTAAACAGGCTTGCACTTTATTGATATAGCAGCTAAACTGCAAGTGCAATCTAGCTAGTAGATGTGAAAATGATGATCACTGTAAAAGTTACCCACCATTAATCAAGAACCAATTCCTGATATTTTATAAGAATCATCATTAGCAAGCTAAAATACATGTCCCATGAGCTCTTAAGAGCTGCTGGGCTGGATAATACACCCTCATCCAGAACTAAGAAAGGACTTATTTCTTAAATGCAGGGGAAACTGAAGTTTTCTGATGTGTTAAATATGAATGTTGTACTGTGCAAATATGTGCAATACGTTCTTGTTATCCAGGCACATTATGTTAAAGAGGCATTGTTTCAGACTGCTATTTTTAGACACAGATAAAGGAGTTTCCTGTTTATTTAAAGCTGCCATTCAGAGAAAAAACAAACAAACAGGAAAATAAAAAGAAACATGACTTAATGCTGCACGTTTGCATCCAACCTTTAAACGAGGCATGTTAGGTTAGGGGACACCAACTGACACTGAAGAACTAACACCAGCTGTGAGTGACAGATGATCGCCTTCCGTCACCTCACTGCCGCCCTTTGCCACCTGTGTTTGCACTCCAACGCACCAAACAGAAAACAGCTGATGAACAACATGCACATCCACGCTACACCTGCGCAGTAGAAAATAACTCTGGTGCTGGGAGGTGCATTAGTCTGTCTATCAATATCGAAAGGAAACCCCTGCTGCCTGGCGGTGCAGGCTTCTTATAACGAGTGTACTGAGTTCTGAGTGACTCCCACCGCTTCTTGAGCTCATTCCTTCCATAAAATAGCATATGGTAACATCAAGGCAATGACAAATATCCCACATGTTCTCTATAAAGTCAGCACAACAAAACTTTTTCAATGCAGCAAAACATAACGTTACCCAATAACACTGGATCGGTATGCCAAGCCACAATGCAGCAGCAGCAGCAACAGCAACAATCCATTATACAGTTTACGCCTATATTATCTTATTTCGTGACTAAACAATCAATCAATCAATCAATCAGAAAACTCTCCCTCTTGGCTGACTGCCAACGCTGAGTGAAGGTGAAATGCCTTGAAACAGCACTGACCAGGACCTACTATAGGCAAAGATGTGGAACACACCGTGGTGAGTATGGTCAACCGTTGGACATTGACTCCCACCCACAACCTGACACTGTCCGCTGGCCAGTAGT
This sequence comes from Electrophorus electricus, assembly GCF_041902795.1. NCBI lineage: Eukaryota > Metazoa > Chordata > Actinopteri > Gymnotiformes > Gymnotidae > Electrophorus > Electrophorus electricus. Next base: position 14,596,469 of record NC_137500.1, on the reverse strand, counting down.
TGAGTCAGTGTGTCTCTAGCAATAACCAAAACTGTATTTTCCTTGCCAGTACTTGTATACATGCGACGTCATTGTATCTTCTATTATTTACGTCACATGATTTGCCTATTGTGGCATATTTCTGTTGTAACAGAGAACCTGTGATTCCATAAACTGTTTGGATGTGCTACTGTTTGGAGTTACTGCGTGACATTAAAACAAATAAACAAACATGTCAACCTACTTGAATTTAAATAATAATAATAATAATAATAATAATAATAATCATCTACTCTGTGGTCTTTTCCCTTTTCACACTAAATCTCTGCATAATGTCTAATTGCCACTCACCAAGGACCCCATAAGGGCAAGGGTCATGTTCATACAAAAAACTACCAGAAAAGAACCTTTTTTTCATAACAGAGAAAATAACAGGGTAGAACACACTTTAGAAATGCAGAAATGTTTATTTTTATACTACTCTCAGATATTTAATCCAAAAAAGAGAAAGGTCTTGTTATAAACCAAATATTTGCAGATTTTAAATATTAATTACTCTCTTTCTTTCTAACTATTCACTCTTGAGAACACACATAACAAATGCAGTTCTACAGTTTGCATAATGAAAGCTGTGCTGATGCCCTCCTCGATCCACTAAAACTTAGCTGTCTGACAGTGGCTGCTTCCTAAATCAGTTAAATCAAGCCATCCTTTCCCCCACCTTGTCTGTACACTACGGATGAGCACTGGCCCACTGCATAAACAGACCTTTCCTCTGTGTGCAACATATATAGCATAAACTTTCCAAAGGTGAAATGGTTAGAGGAAGGGCGCTAGATATTAATTTTTTTCTGAAACGACTGGCCCCAATTTTCACTCTCTCCCACACATACAACCAAATGTGATGGAACAACTTTGGTAGTACAACTATTACCTATCTATAGCATCTGCACATTTGCTATCTATATGTAGTGAAAGTTAAAGTTTTACTGTTATCAATAGTGCAATTTGATTTCATCTGTAGTAATTTAATGACTACTGTTAAATGGATTACACTGAGTCTAACAAAACTAAGTAACTCATAGTAGGAGGTTCTACAGTAGATTCTAATTTTGTGCACAAATGCATGACAATGTTAAAGGATTTATTTACTGTTTTCCAAGCCAAACCTTATTAAAACTGTGGTCCTCCATTAATTTATAATAGTGAACCTCATTGATAGATTTGGCACAGAAACTTGTTTCTCCTCAGCAGATTTTCACTGGTCTTAAAGACAAATCAGTGAAACAATTATGTAAACCTTCAAGTATTTTTTTACCTTTGAAAACAGGAAACCCACAAATCAGCCATATAAGAACAAACAATCTAAGGGTTCTATAGTGTGAGTAAATCAGTCACATTTGCTACTTTTTAAAAATGCAAATGGATCTTTAATTAAAAGATTTGACCTGAACAGTCCACTGTTTTCAAGTTACATCTGAATTTTAAATGTATAAATTCACGTGAAAAAGGTTGAGGCACATGGCTTTAGCAGAATGTTTTACTGAAGCCTTTGTACAATAAACATTTACGACTTCTTACTTGAAGCGCGTTTTCTCCTCCAGGTCAGCAGGGGGCTCCTCCGTGATGAGGCTTACCAGCTCCTGCATGCAGTGGTCCTGGGAAAGGAAGAGCAGGAGCCGGCGGTTCTGGGCCTTACACTCCTGCAGCACATCTTCCTCCTCCATCAGCTCTCTTAGAGTCACGTCCTCCCGGTCCAGCAGCTGGTCAATGTGGGAGGTGGTGTGCAGGTCAAACTTCCAGAACATGGCGGCGTCAGCTGCAGGAGGAAGCACAGACCTGGAAACAAAGCCAGAACATTAGTAGGCATGTGCTCAACATACAACACAGCCAAATATCTATCCAATCAATATTCCTGCAGAATCACAGGCAGATCATCACGGACCTTAAGAGTCATTATGAGATACGTATTGTGATGTCAAGTATATACTGAAAAATTAAAGAAAAGTATTTATCAAAATGTTGAGTATAACAACATACAACATTTAATAAAAAAATCCATCAGAACATAAGAAACCCATTACAGAACATATCATATAGAGTGTAGAAAGCAAAAACAAAGTAGTTAGGGAGTCATGGCAAGCAAGCCATGTTTAGGCTGTTTAATTATAATTTAACTGTTCCATCAGCCAATCAGCTGAACTGCTATAAATTCAATATCCTACAAGCAAATGACATGTCTTCTATGAACAGAATGATTTACCAGCAGATGAAATCAGTGAATCCTTAATTACACCTCCTCCACAGGCAGACAGGCATTTGAGTGGCAAAATGCAGAGAGCAAGGAGCGGCCTGGCATGAATCAGCATGGGGTCCACTTCTCACCAAGGCCTCCTCAGTACACACACACCTTAGAAGGACACTTGGAGAGGACCAGAGGTATGAAATAGAAAAGAGAGATACAGATAAGAGAGAGAAAAAGAGAGAGAGAGAAAAAAAGGAAAAAAGAAATGCATCAAACAACATACAATAAATTTCAAGGCATGTCAATGTGCAGCATGCAATCACAGCAAGTATTAAAACATCACTAAACTGTACTAAATCAGTACTAAATTGTAATTAATACAAAACTATTAGTAAATAAACTACATTAAAATAAATTATGAACATCATAAGAGATTATATACAGGACTAAAGTTTGAAACAATTCAGAGATCACAAGCCTGCAGTCTGCAATGGCCTATACAGCAAATCAATTTGAGAAAGCTTCCTCACACAGAGAAGACTGTACAACTCCTTTTCTTGCCAACAGTAAACATGCAAACCCTGGAATGGACACTCGCATACACAGATACACTTCCTCTGGGTCTTCTGCTTTAATATATTAGTGGGTAAAACATGTAGGCTATAGGGTTTTATTCAATTTGGCATGTGCATCAGAACACTAATGCAAAAATAAAGCAATCATAAATCTCTCATGGGTAAAAGGTCACACCATCTGACAACATTTATGCCAAAGGAAGCAGCCACCATCACAACAATTCATGTACATATGGTACACTCAAGGGAGCAGCTGGTACATGTTTCCTTAAGCATTAAATACCCTGGTGATGACAAATGAAAGGAACACTATGGAAGATCACACAAGGCCCACTAAGTGGTACACAACTGTAGAAGGCACACGACTTACCATCCAAATGTCAGAATAAATAATTTACCAAAAAGGGGGAAAATATAATTTCCTGCTTTTATGTGGATATCTTACACTGCAGAAGCAGAAGTGTCCAGCTTGCAAATATTAACATAATGTGTAGCTCAGTACAACAGCAATGCCTTGAGTGTTGCTAGTTAGCTCCAAACAGGAAAAGAAAATCTAAAATAGAACAGTGCTTTGGTGACTTTAGACAATTAAGGCCATAAGGCACAGACCTGAACAAAGCCAAGAAGAATAACATGACAAGAACCTGGGGCAGCAGTCAAGAGCAAAAGAAGCAGCTAAGTTTTGTACAACTCGGCATTGTCCAGAAACAGCTTACTTGGGAAACTGATACAGCAACTTAAACTGACCACCAGACCTTTCTGCAATGTTTATGCCTCACAGAAGCCATTAAAAAGTGCCAGCGCGAATTCGTTCAGTGGTTATAGGCGTTTTCAGTGCGATATTTCCAACAGTAAGTTAGTGTATTATTAAAATGTGTATACTTCTGTAATATTGTGGTTCTGATCATGAAAACGGAGCTAGTGAACATTAGTAGCTACATAAGTTGAAATAGACATGACAGTATCTTGACAGAACTTTTCAATAATTCGCTTATTTAAGTACAAGTGGTTTAACAACTCGACTTCAATAAACACGTTCGGGTCCGCAATATTGTTATAAATGAGCAGAACTGTTATTTGACGGATATAAATATGCTCTATCTTTAGCTATCTTAAGTGTATACGTTCTACCAGGAACACCAGGCCTTTCTAAGCCAGGTTCCTAGCTAGCAAACGAGAGCCAATATTTAAACATCGTTAGCTAGCTAGCTTATTACTGAAACTTACTGTCTTGCGAGCGAGTTGGACGTTTTATAAGTTTTGGTACAACCGACTCGCGGGGTGCGTAATAATTTCGTTTTATAGCTAAGAAAATCGGGTGGGGTTTCGTTTGAAGCCGGTAACTATAGCCAGCTTGCTAGTTATCTTAGCTAGGTTAGCTGATCAACAACGTTTGAGAAGTAGCTCGTTAGCTATAGCGCAATGTCCCCAGCTAGTAAAACTCAAGTTTCAAGTACTGCAATGATTGCATGACCGTCGGATAATATGACAAGAGACAAGACGTTAGAAATCTGACAACATGGCTGAACAGAAAATCAACGGGCAAAGCTGAGATCGACATGTCTTCGATTTTGTACAAACTTACCTCTAGCTCAGTGTTGAGTTGATCGCTTACTTAGCTTAGCTTCAGCGGAGAAACCGATTTGTTTTGCCTGTAAAGCTAACTAGCTAGCTTGCTACCAGTAACGTTACTGCCCAAAACTACTCCGTTGTTTTCGTTCCTACGGTCTTTCGAGAACTAGCTATCTCTCCAAAAGGTGATACATGGTGTTTCTGTATTTCCTACACCTTTCGCTATAACAAACCATATAGCTACCAGGCTCGACAGACTCGGAGGCTCACATGCAAGGTAAGGAGAAAAAAAAATCGGTCATATTTTCGATTCAAAATGGCGAACTCTGTCACGGGGGCGCGCGCTCTCGAATTATTTACTGTACAAGGCTCGCGCGCTGATGTATCCACCGAAGGTCCTCTCCGCGCGAGGGCGCTAACGGTCCAGGTCTTTAATACCGACAGTGGCGGTTGAGAGCTGCCTGGTGAGAATGAAATGGAGTTATAAATCGTGATGGATCCCCTCGACAGGCCCGAATCTCTTAAGGAAAAATTTGAATCATCATCATCATCTGCAGCAACAAATAGAGAGACGTCGACATGTGCTCCGTGGGCCCGATTCTCCACTTGGCTGGAATGTGTGTGCGTTGTTACCTTCGACCTGGAGCTCGGTCAAGCCATAGAGGTATCTGTCCAGTGTTAGATCGGTCAGCTAGCTGGTTATATTTAGCTAGATGCAGTCTGGCTCTGCATCTGCTTTGCTAAAAGTGTTTACATGGATAGCTAGCGCTTGCTAGGTAACAGTAAGCTTGCCTGGGACTTACTAACTAGCAAGGTTAGTTAGGTTTCTAGCGAAGAGTAAATAGATTCAGCATACAGATGTCCGATAATAGACATTGAAAATAAAGCTAGGTTGATTTGGTCCGCGTTATCAAACTATATACGTAGCCTAGCTGGCTAAACAACCAGCTAACCACTTAATCACAAATGCAACAGCATCCTCGCACTGTGGACTGAAATGCTTTCTCTTGTTATCTCACAGCTTGTCTATCCACATGATGTAAAACTTACAGAGAAGGAGGTAGGTTTTTGTTGTATAGTTCTTGGCGTTGAACAGTGCCCTGCATTATCTGTATTTAAAACGCTTTACTTTCTTTCTCAGAAAACAAGCATATGCTACTTATCCTTTCCTGACTCCTACTCAGGTGAGCCAAGTTAAGGCTATAGTCTAGGGTTTCTGTGTCAGTGCTGAAGCTGATATGGCCTGAGTTATCAGGACCTGCCTCTAACATTTAAGCTTATTCCATTATCTTTTTGTAAAACATGAACAATATGTTATGTTTAAAAATATTTAACTGAGGAGATGAAATGTTTAGTTAAATAGGAAATCTTATGGTTTCAAATATTACTCTTAATTCACACTCACTGATATGAAAAAACAGATTTAAAGTAATATTTGAACAGAAAATGGCTGACTATTGCAAATGCAGAAATTCATTTTATCCAGTAAGTATTATCGTTCCTTGCCTTTCACTTAATATATTTTAATAGATTTGCTTCTAGATCTGAAACAAGTGTCAGACTCATGTTTGTGTAGGCAGTTCTAGTCCGTGCCTTTCTATGCCAGACTCCAGTATAGGCTGTAGCATTCTGTTTCACAGGATGCCTTGGAGACACACAATTTAGCTTTAGGCTGCGGCAGTCTGTGGGACGAGTCAGTGGCTTGTGGTTTGGAGAGGAGGATGACTACAATAGGGATGTGCCACTGATACTGCAGGTAAGAAATGTATGGATAGGAATCTGTTAGAGATGAGATTGTACCATGTGATTGACCATTATCTCCACCTTTAGGTTAGTTGTGCTCATGCTTTCAATAGTGGTTTTAGATCAGTTCATAATTTTTCAGACTACTTCCCTATTTGTATCCTTTTGTTAGAAGGAACTGGCACATTTCTACGGCTATGTGTACTTCAGACAAGTAAAAGATGTCTCTGTCAAAAGGGGCTACTTTCAGAAGGTGAGTGCAAGAGCTGAAATAACTTACATGTTTACATGTAATATTTACATGTGTAAGCAGGCATCAGTTCACTAAGGGAAGTTACAAGGTAGGGTTCATAGAATGGAACATATAAGGCACCTTTTACTGTGAGATCAGTCTGTGTCAATGAATTTAGCTTTTGCTTAGTTACTAACTTTTGTAACATTACACTGTATTGTTATTTAGAAGATGCACCTGCTCAAAGTGTGCACAGCATCAGTAAATAAATAAAGAGTACATTACCTTAGACTTGGTTTTATTTAAATGCATAGCAAGCTACTAATTTATTCTATTCTCAGTCAAATTCCAGACATTCAGCAATAAAAGTACCTGATTTTAGATTATGTGTTTTTAAATTGACCTTTTATTTTTAAGTGATTGAGGAACCTGAGCATAATTACATGTAGGCTAAGTTGGCAATTTTGGAATTTTTTTTTGACAATGAAGCACAGCAAAAGTTTTTTTTTTTTTTAGTTGTTGATAAAGCTGTAACCTCACTGATTTTCTGACTTAAATGTTTATGCTGACTACCTGATATACAGCTTCACCCATTATTTTCCAATCTATTCAAGTTCTGTTGCTGAGCCTTTGCTTATAGCCCCTAGCAATGTCCTTTACTTTTACCTGCCTCACAATTAAACAATAATATATTGCTATATATTTCTCATTTATGGAAATACTGAAAACTCAAGAGTCTAGAGCCAGAAATACCACAGAGACTAAGGACTTTTTAATTAAACTAGTAGGTACAAGTAAATAATCAACTGGACATTTCTTGTTCACTCTGTCCTAGTCACTGGTCCTGGTTTCCAGACTGCCGTATGTGCAGTTGTTTCACTCCCTTCTGCAGATTATTACTCCTGAGTACTTTGAGAAGCTAGAGCCTTGTCTTGAGGCAGGTAAGAACAATTTGACATTATTATTTATGGTAGTAAGCATTAGAAATATATATTGGGGGATACTAAGTTACCTGTATGTGAATCCTGTTGTGCAGATGTTTTGTAATGTCTGTTATTCAGTAAAGCAGTTTGTTTTTCAAGCTTTTTGAGGTTCATGATTAAAATGTAATTCAGCACTTAATTTAGAATAAAAAAATGTAATGCATGTTGTGAAGACACCATTCAACCCTACTGAGATGAACAATAAAAACATTTATTCTGCATTTTCATAGCTACTAATCTAAAGATAAAACTCTTTCAAAAAGTTTCATTTATACTTTTAACTAGTATTGTATTGTAATTGTGTTCACAAAAAGCCTTTTACTAATTGTTTTTTAGCTATACATCTGTGACCCTCCAAGGAGGGTAGTATCAACAATACAGTGATATTTAATATTTTTTGTTACACAGTCCTTAGAAAGACACAGTCCTTAATTTGTAATTTCTCTGCAGTGTGTAATGAGATTGACCAGTGGCCTCCACCTGTGCCAGGGAAAACCCTCAATTTACCTGTGATGGGCGTTGTCGTGCAGGTGAGGACTCACTAGATGAATTCATGGATGTCAGATTTGTAGGAATAACCATTACAGAAACAGAAATTGTTGGATCAGTGAATTATTGTTGTATAAACATTTTAAATATTAAATCCATATTAAATCCTGTAGTTGTAATTTGTAGCTTTAAATGTGACTGAGTGCAATCATGCTCATGACATCAAAAGGAAAGAAAAAAAAAATCACCATGCGATTACCAGCCGCTGAGGGGGCAAATTCAGATTTTGCAGATTGGGACATCTCTTTTTCCTTTAATTTTTTCGAGGCCCTTTAACTGATATTTACAGAGATAAGGATTTATGCTATGTGTGGTCGATCTAATGCTCTACTTTCAGGTCAGGATTCCTTCAAAGGATGACAAAGCAGGGGGAAGTCCTACCAGGCAGGGACAAAAGGAGGTAAACACAGTTTTTATATGTAAATAGAAAAACAGTAGGTATGCTAAGGCTAGCGTGTTAATGTTTCTTCATTCCTTCCTTCTTCCTGTGGTGTTTAGAATCTTCTCCCAGCTCCAATGGTTCTCCCTACTGTCCATGAGCTTGATCTTTTCAAGTAAGCGTGATGCTGTCTGCTTACATGGGCTATAACGGTTATTTAACTATCAAGTAAATAATGTCACTGATCCTGTATAACTTTTACCTAATCAGGTGTTTCCAGTCTATCTTCATTCACCTCCAGATGCTTTGGGAGCTAATGTTGCTAGGAGAACCGATGGTCGTCATGGCACCCTCTCCAGCCATCTCCTCAGAGACTGTACTGGCCCTAGTGAGGTTTGGCCACTAACTTGCTGCTTTTCTTGCTCTGTTTCCCTACCTGCACACATCAGACTGTGAGAGTAGAAAGAAAAGGCATTCAGATGTATGAAACAAATCATACAATTATTTAATTAACAACTTGAGCTCTTCTGTGATCAGTCATACTATAATATGTTATGCTGTTTTGCTTTATAGGTGTTGTCTCATAGCTGCTGAGAGTAAAACTTGAGAACATTTATTTTCTCTTCTTTCCAGCTCTATCGGCCCCTTGAAGTACTGCTGTGATTTTCGCCCTTACTTCACTATCCACGACAGTGAATTTAAAGAGTACACTACCAGGACTCAGGCACCGTAAGCATGCATAATGACCTTCTAAACACTCATTAAAACAAACTACCTCACTACTTTAACAATTTAACCATTAACCTTGATGATTTGGGTATGTCCTGTCAGGGCATCTCATTTTGATCCTTATTTTGTCCTGACTCGATCTCTTCCTTCATGTTTTTTTTTTAAATACACCCAGGCCTAATGTAATACTGGGAGTTACTAACCCCTTCTTTATCAAGACCTTCCAGTGCTGGCCTCACATCTTGCGTCTTGGGGAGCTGAAAATGTCTGGTAAGCGTATGCTCCTTCTGAATCCCTTAATTCTCCAAAGACAGTTATGTTCTATTACACCATATGTTTGATCACTCTCTAATTTCAGGAGATTTGCCAAAGCAAGTGAAGGTTAAGAAATTGTCCAAGTTGAAGACGCTGGACACAAAACCAGGTACATCTGAAAGGATTCTGCCAATAAGTTACCTAATAAATATCTGCCTTCTCACTCCTGTTTTGTGTTTTTGTATGTACATCAAGGTATATACACAGCTTACAAAACATTTCTTCATAAAGACAAAGCACTCATCAAGCGACTCCTAAAGGTACACTAGATTCTGCGTGTGATTAAAATTGTCATATTATTTCAGTCATTTTCCCAGTGTAATTTTTTTTTCTTTTTTTTTTTCTCTGTCTCTCTAGGGAATTCAGAGGAAAAGGCCTTCAGAAGTACAGAGTGCCATCTTGAGGCGATATCTCTTGGAACTAACGCAGAGTTTCATCATTCCACTGGTAAAGTCCCTTTTCATCCATTGTTTGCCTCATATGAATCACTTGTTGCATAATTAAGATTGCTAAGAGAAACAATCCATTATAAAATTATTGGGACGAGTCTTCTGCTTCATTATCAACCCCACACCTGTCCTATTTAACAGGAGCGATACTTAGCCAGTCTGATGCCACTGCAAAGATCTGTGACTCCATGGAAGGTTAATTACAGTACTGTATAATCCACCCACTTACTCACTTGCTCACTCACATTTTGAACTATTTAAAGAAGCTTCAGTGTTGTTTCCTCTCACTTTTTAATAATTAGTGTGATTACTGTGATTTTAATGTTCAATTATCAGGGAAATTTAGACAAGGCAAGGTATAGAGAAAATGAAGGTGTTGTATGTGCGTGTCTTTCAGACCCCTCCTCAGATCCGCCCTTTTAGTCAGGATGAGTTCATGGCCACTCTGGATCATGCAGGACCGCAACTTACCTCAGTGCTCAAAGGGGACTGGCCGGGACTTTATAAGTAACACGCTTTCCATTGTTGTAGCTTTTGTTTAGTTGATTGATTTGGTTAATTGGTCCATTCATTGGTTAAAAATGAATGCAGTTTCATGACTGGGCAGAGCTATGTAAAGCTAATTGTTTTTCGTATAAACAGGCCATCACTTCAGTAGCGTGAAAGATACAGTTATAATGTGCAGATGTTTTATCTCTCCTCTTTAAGGCGATTCTTCCGCTCTGCTAACTTTGATGGATGGTATCGTCTCAGACACAAGGAAATGACACAAAAAGTTGAATGCCTTCATTTAGAGGCCATCTGTGATGCTGTAAGTACTGACACCAAACCAGTACAGGCAATGAAATAAGAATAGGCAGTTCAGCAGAATAGATTCTCTGCTTAAATATATTAGGATTGTTATTTGCTGATGACTTCATCTTTGTTCTGCTATTTTCAGGATCTACTGAGTTGGACCAAGGATAAGTCAGAGGTGGAGATCGTTGACCTCATTTTAAAATTGCGGGAGAAATTGGTTAGTGACGTCACTGAAATTTCAACACTTGTACTGTACTGAAATGACAATAAATTACACTTGCTTGTCCAGTGCAATATGGCAGTACAGTGGCAAGAAGTAAGACCAAGAGTTGACCTGACCATAATGTTTTATTGTTCTCTACAATTTCCAATTACTATAAAAATTATTGTGAATTTATATGAAAGAATACTAACAGATGTGTATTAAAAACCTATCAGTCAAAAAGTGAGCTTGCATCTTTGTTCAGTAGCTGAACTGTCATAACACACTTGTTATTAAGGTGACCAAATTAGTCAGCATGTCATTGCATGAAGGTAAGCTCTGAGGTTCACACTGTTTCCACAGTGGGACCAGGACCGTGAAATTATGATGAAGGTCAAGCTGAATCGATGGATGACATTTGATTTCAGTACCACATATGAAAGTGGCCCTGATTTTAATTGAAAATGTCAGATTCCTCTAAATGCAAATATATGTTACATATGGAGTAAAATACTGGATTTTAACCACTTTTTATCTGCAGTGTGATCATAGCCAAAAAAGTTATTTTAAGAATTCTCTGATGGCTGTTTTAGAAACCTGTGTTCTTCAGAAATCCTTTGTGCCAATTTCTAGCTCCAAATCATAACATTGCATAATTACACCTGTAACCCAGTGCACCTACCTGACCCTTCTACTGTAGGCTGTATGATAAGATGATTAGATTCACTGAGTTTGCATACAAGTGGCATTTGCGATCTTAAGTTTGTCTGAGCTGCTTTTCTCAGCCTGTTCCTTTGTGCTCCACTTAGTTTGTTCTCTCTTACTAGCCAGCATCCGTATGCTCCCCTAGTAGGGACATAAACGTATGGCTTCTGTGTAGTAATTAGCTATCGGGCTCTTTTTCTGTGAAACAATAGAACTAACTGTAGGTTTCTTTCCCACATGACAGATTAGAGCTCGTAAGATACAGCTTCCAGTAAAGGATGAGCTCCTGGAGAAACTGGAAAGCTACATTCAGACTGTGATCAGCTCCCTGCCTGAGGACCTGCAGACAGTACTGCACAAACATTGATAAAGAGCCCCATTCCAAACTCATAGACACACCAATCACTGGAAGAGTGGCACCCTGAACAACAGAGCCACTTACATCGACGGCAGTTACCAAGAGACTGAGAGATGGATGCACAAAGGGCAATGCTGAACAGATACCAACACCCCATTTGACTTGAAGGTAAACCTTGCAAAATTCTGTAGAGCAAAAAAGGCTTATATTGCTATGATAAATCAATAGCATTGAGGGTAAAGTTCCCTTAGAAAGCCTATTTCTGTTTATTCTCTGCCTGGTCTTTTACAAATGATGGTAACAAACAATTATTGTGTCCAAGCTAGACACTTCTCTATGTCCACGATTATTTTAATTCATTATGTAGTTGCATTTCATAGCAGTTAAGTGCTTAAAATACTGCAGTAGCTGATTCAAGCAAAACCTGTGGAAATGCTTTCAGAGCACATTTTTCAGGTTTCTTTAATGCCTGTGATTTATTAAAATGCTCAAAGTACATTCAGAGAGAACGTTTGAGGTGGGTCGGTGCACTTAGCCAACACAGCAAATATGCCACTTGCGTTGTCAGGTAGTTCTGTTTGTAGAAGCAGTGCACTTCCAGGTCTGAATATATGTAAGGAAAAAACAATATTAAAATGCAACCAGTTGTCATGTTTCACTTGTTTGTTGTGTGATAAAGCCATGCACAGTTTAGTGACATTAACTGATTTTTTTTTTAATGAAAAGTGTGTTTATAACAGTGAAAGAATCCTGTTGTATCAAAAGAAAATGTAAGAAACTCATGTTTTGTTTTGTTGTGTTTTTTTTAAATTAAATGTTTAAGCACTTTTGACATTTAGTTTGGTTTCATTTTACTCATACTGGTGACTTAAAAACAAAGTTGCTATTTTCCTCGTTCAAAGGGAAGTTACCCTTCATGCTGCTGGTGTCTAATACCTTATGTGAAGCGTTTCAGTTGTCATTATAAATGGCTATGTTCAAATTTAGGTTTGCAGAATATTTTACCTTACACCCTTTAACCCAGAAGTGTTTTAACATTATGTTAGGTTATATGTTAAAATGTCAGTTGTCATCAACTATGATCAGCACAGTATCTTTGATCTCATCCATGGCAGCCTCAGTTTCAGTGCCTGGATAGGCAGTGTTGACTTTGCTGTCGAAGTCCATCTGGAGTTTATTTACAGTAAAATCATTTTTTTTCCCCCTTTTTGTTATTCTAATAGCCATGGTGATATACATTCATGCTCAGAAATTTCGGTTTATTGTACTTAATTCCACCAATGGAACTGTATAAATCATACTTGGAGCTTGTTAAGACTAGGTAGGTCATAGCATAAGGTTTTGTTTGACCATTTAAAGCAAGTTAACAGTGGTAGGTGTGGAATGTTGCATGGTGCTGAGAAGTGAAGCACATGTGGGGAAATGCCTTTCTTAGGACACTGCTGCATGTTGTCTGCGATTCAAATGGCATTACAAGCGTTTTAGGTTTTAGACTACTGCATACCAGTAATGGGACATATTACTCTAGAATGAATACTTTTTAACAAAAAACACAGTGACTGATCTGCTTCACATCTTTTTTTTTTTTCTTTCTTTTTTTTTTAAAGGCTTATTTTAGCACCTTTGTCCTGAAAAGTGCCATGTCACTCGAGACTACCTTTGGAAAATGGAATCAGAATTTAAATCCTAAGAAGTAAATCAAAGAAATAATTTGCTGCAGTATTGCTATTTAATTCCTTATTTTACTGTTGAGAACTTGAATTAGCCATTTTCACACAAAGTATTATTGTTCTTGTTTATACTATTTCGGTAATTTGTAAATATTGCTTTGTATGGTTTGTGTGTTGTGTTTGCTTAAGTGGAAGACTTGTTATTAAAAAGATTTATAAAAGGTTTTATAGAATAAAACTGAACAGTGTGATATTTTGTCATTTCTTCTTCTGCTTTTTTTGCATATCTATTTTGCATAACTGCATATGTACGTGTTACCATGAACCCTCAAATTAGAATTAATCAATTCATGACACCCTGAAAATACCTGTAGATAAGATGAATGCAATGCATCTGAGCAGGGCATCGGGCTGCACTCATGAAGGTTCTGTATTGTTGGAGACTTAAACTTGTGTTTGCATTAATAGTATAGGTTACATACAATATCAGCATACTTCTGTTGTATGGCTTAACTCTGTACCAAGTTCCTAATATACTGATATATTGTGAAAGGTTTTTTTATATATATATTTTTAACATCAATCTTTTATGCATTTTATATATATTTTTTCTGTTTTGTATGCTTATCTGTTACTGACAATACTACAGAATTCACCTCGTTTGGATTGTAATTTGATTGTATGAGTGGGCTAATGAAAATGTAGCAATTAAAAAGTGATACTGATGTTTCATATCTCCTCATATTTTTAAACATCTTTTTAAAAACTGCATTGGAATGAGAATTGTGCCACTCAAGTTTAATTTTGGAAATTAATTTAGCATTTTTATCATTTGTATTTAGTGAGTTTTAATTGTTTCATCATTTGAATTTGTATATGAGTTTGAAACTGAATTTGATGAAGCAATAATTCACAATATTAATCACATTTCATTTATGGACAAAAGAAAAACCATCTCTCAACCATTCAGAATTGGCCATGTTATCAAATTGACTGTGGCAATCTAGAGACTTCAGACTTGTCATAACAGCTTTAGGTGGCAGTAGAAGACTCCACCCATATAGTGTGTCAAAGTTGAATCTATCTAAAGAGCTGATACTGAGATGTGTGGGGTACATTGTTTTTGTTTTTTCCATTTCAAATCTTTGCACATATGGAATGTAAATTTAGTTTGGTTAAATTAATCATCACTTACAAATTCAAATTATGAAATGAAAACTTCACCTTGACAAGATTTGAATTTTGTATTTGCAGATTCCAATGTAAAACCTATTTAGCACACTATCATAGTACATATGTCTGACTCCTTTATCCTTAAGAGAATAATTTTATTTTTAATCGAAGTCAAAAATATACATTTGATTAGATACATGATCCATTTATTGAAAGTTGAAAAACTATCAAATATAAAGTTAATAGTTACTTTCCACAAAAAGACATTTTTAGATCTGAAAAAGCTGCAGGGTTTCAACAGAAGTCATTAACAGCTCATCCCTGGCTATGTTTCCATGCATACAATAATACAAATGTGGCCAATTTATGTAAGGTAGGATTAAATTATTTCAACACACTGGTTACCCTAATATTCCTGTTTACATAAATGTTATAATTTATTTATACATATTGCTTTGTAAACTTTGTATTGTCTGTTTGCTTAAGTGAATGCCTTACTATTCCAAAACTGATTGAAATCTGCAGTAATGTTTTCATTAGTTCATCTGATCAGCAGTAGTCACAGGAAAAGTTGACTGACATAAGCGTGTGTTGGGTGTTGTGATTGTAGTGGTCTTGGTGTAATTAATTAAAAAAAGAATTCAAAATGTGAAGAAACAAAGACTGAATTGACAGAATTACTAAACAATCACATAACAGAGTCAGAAGGCAAAAACACTGAACAGCTTGTTTTCCACCCTTTACATGCTTATCATCATAAACAGCTTTATAATAATTAACCGATTTTAACTAGCCAGGGGAAACATTAACATTATACCAAGGCTACACTTTGCAGTGCAGTGGGTCTTCAATCCTAATATTACAATCATGACCATCTGAATAGTAATATGCATGGAAATGTAGAGAAACTATACAAGGTTTAAGAACAAAAACAGTGGGTACAAAAATCTGCATTATTTACAGATTTTTATTTTTCATTTTATATTGTCTAACTGAGGTTCATACATTATTGCAAACAGCAAATTAGCTGACTGCCTTCTTTGGTGTTAATATTTGTGGAATTAATTACATGCTTCCATACAAGTTTAAAAGGTAGTGGTTACATTTCTCCTTAGGGAACAAGGATGTGCTGATCTTGTATAAGTAAACAAAATAATAGTCCTCTCCTACCAAATGTCTCTCCTCCTGAAAATACCTCCTACCAAATGTCAACTTGTTTAGTTAGTAGAGATCTGAAATAAGTATTCACCTGGAATGCAAAAGGCCACACAAATTTAATGATTGCAAGCTTTAACAGAACAAAAACAGTAATTAAGGTTTAAAAAAAGAACTATTATAAACTTTCATAAACCTCAAGATAGAAAACTGTAGTCTTGAAAAACTAATTAATTAATTACAAAATAAATAATCTATCTGCCTTTCTAACTGTCACTGACTTCATATCATCTCATTCCACCTGTCCACCAGTTCTGTGTTTGCTGCTTCACAACAGCCTGCTTTTCTTGAGGGCTAAAGTGGAGGATGGTCAAGATGGCTGTGAGCGTTTGCTGGCGCCCTCTGAAGTCCTGGAGCGTGAGGAACCTATAGATGACATTCTTAAGGTACTCCAAGTTAGCTCCATCTCTGCCCTGGTCGCGCACGCACTTGTCTAGCTGTGCTTGTAGCTTGGCTACTTCCTCTTCATGTCTCTCACTGTTAGCAATCAACTTTCCTTGCAGCTGACGAACATCTTCCTCCATCCGATGCTTCTGCTTGCGCAGGGCAGTGATCTCCACCTCCTTCCGAGCCAGCTGCTCGGCATACAGCAGCATGGTAGGCTCGTTTGGCCCAACTAGCTTCAGCGCATGGGCGATGATCTCGCTCTCTCCATCTGCCGGAACGCTGCCTGCAGTGTCGTCCCTTTCCACCTTACCTCCTCTCTCTGCGCCACCATCGCTCGTGCCCCACCCTCGATGGCCTCCAAGGCCGGCCGTCGTAGCAGCTCGGACTTGCTCCAGCTCCAGGTCCTTCTCGGCAAGCAGAGCCATGGTGCGGTCCCGCTGCTTGTGCAGCTCTTCCTCCAGGAGCAAGAAGCTGTCCCTGTGCTGAGCCTCCAGCTTCTCCAGCTCCTGTTTATGGGCCTGCTGAAGAACAGTCAGGCTCTGCTGCCGATCCTCCAGCTGATGCTTGTGCTGCGCCTCCGCCTCATCAGCCTGGATGCGCAGGTTGATGTACTTCTCTTTCAGCTCGGCCAGCTGGTCCCGGGCCTCCTCGAGTTCTCTGGCTTGGCTGCCGTCCTTGACATTCTTGTTCTTCAAAACTACCTGTGCTCTCATTTTGTAGCGCTCAAATTCCTCCTTCAGCTGCCGCAGCTCTTGCTGGTAATAAAGCGCAGAGGCCTTCTCGCCATCCGATGCCTCGCTGCCTTGTCCGATGTCTCCCTCCATCAGCTTCTCAATCTCCATCGTCTGGTCTTGAGATCGCTGCACGGCCAGCTGCAGCATCATCTTCACCTTCTCCAGTTTGTCCTTTAGCATGTTCACATCCATGTTCGCTTCATCGAGGCCGAGGTCTGACACAGCTGGCCTGGTGCTGGCTGCGATGGCTAGGGTTTTGTTCTCTGTATCTAGCTGAAGGATGCGCTCCCGTAGTCTCTGAGCATTCTGTTGGTCCTTTTGCCTGGCTTTTTCACAAGTACCCAGCAGCTCTGAAAGCTCAGAGACTCTCTCTTCTAGACTGGCCACTCTCCCCTCTTCCAACTGTACCTGCTCTCGCAAACGCTCTTCTGCCTGAGCGACCTGGAAAGACATGTGAATATAGAACACATGAATCTTGAGTGCATTTCACTTTTCTTATTTAGTGTAAAATGGTTTAGGATTTGTCCTACAGTATAGCCTTCTTCCTTTAGTGAAAAGGCATGTAATGTAATCTCTACTAATATTTTGCACAAAGAAATGTTGTATAGAACAGGACAAAACATGCTGAAGCACATTTTTAACTGATCATAAATTCAATTCAATTTAAATTTGAATGAATTTAACTGAATTTAAATTCAAGATCTTTGCAAACTAAATAAATTAGGCCATAGAGCTTCACAGTTATACAGTCAGATTTATGTATGACACAGTAAATCCACACCTTCCTAATTTCCTGCTGAAGCTGCTGGTTGAAGTGTGCTTTGAGATCGCCAATCTCTTGCTGCAGCTCCTCCACCCGTGGGTCAGGCTTGCTCCTCTCAGCCTCTGCAGCCTGTAGGCTTTTTCTAAGTGTTTCACACTCCCGAGTAATCTCCCTCAGCTGCTCCTCATAATCCAGCCCTCGGTCTATGGCCTGCATGGTTTCCACCAAGGTCTGCCTGGCATCCTCCAGTTTGAGCTCGGCATCCTGCCTCTGACTCCTCTCCTCCTGAAGGAGCTTCTGGAGCTCACGGAGCATATGGACATGGTCTGCCTGTTCCTGCTCCCGCTCGTGCTGCTGCATGATGACACGGGCCTTGCTCTCCGCAAGCTGCTCCTGTAAAGCGTGGAACTCTGCCTGGTGTTGCCTATGTGCCTCCTCCATTTTTTCCTGCATCTCCTCCAGCTCCTGCTTCATCTTCCGTTTGTCTGCTTGGAAAGAGGCCTCCATTCTAGACTTCTCTTGGGTGACCGTGGCCAAAGAGGTGGTCAGGGTAGACAGTTGGGTCTTGAGTTGGATTACTCGACGGTCTGCCTCAGCAAGCGCAACAGGTTGCTCCATGCCTGCACTGCTGCTAGAGCTGACGCCGCTCTCCGACCCACTTGCCTCCTCTGACTGCTGGAGAATGGGTCCTTCTCCAGAGCTGCTCTGGTCTTCTTCTGCAGGGTCTCCCTTAGTGCTGTTGCTAGTCACACTGGTGGCCGTGTCAACAGACGCTGCTGTGTCCAAGCTGTCCTCACTATGCTGTGAACAGTGGTCATCCACAAGTTCCGAGGGCACTGGGCACTCTGTATGGACACTGCATCCTCCCGAAGATGGGACATTGCTGATCAAGTTGACTTCTTGAGATGCAGTAAGGACAGTCAGGCTAGCTTCCAAAGCTTCTTTCTCCTTCAATAAGCTCTTATAGGCTCGGACAACGTCTTTCAATCTGGTCTGATAGTGGATGAGCTGTGTTTTCTGGGCCTCAATTGTATCAAGCAGCTCTTTTTTACTTGGGCCTCCACCAAAGCTCATTCCAAACTTCTCCATGTCCAGGACAGACTCAACTCACATTCACTGTCGTTTCATAATTAAAACGGTAGCTAGCTAGAATATGGGAAACTGTGGATGTCTAAAAGAGGGATTAATATGACAACTGTTGGATACTGTTGTTCTAGAGTTATATTAAAATTAAATGACTAATACTGATATTTAAGCAGAAAACCAAGCAAGTCAAATAAACTTGATGCTAGGTTACAATTGCCACTTATTTAAGCAAGTGATGGCATAGTTAATAAGTTTGAAGAATAGCCGCCAAATCATTAGCTAGTAAACTGATCTGCAAAAAATAGTATTTAGAGGCATTTGCGTCACTAACGTAAAGTATCTTGACGGTTACCAAGCTAAGCTAACTAGGTTAGCTATCTTCATGGAAAACTAGCTAGGTATGCTAGGCTATTCAAGCGGCTAAACATAAAGTTAGAAATATGAGTAGATATTTTTCTTTTAGTCATACGTTACGGATATATCCTTATCATAATTGAATTATTAACATGTATAAATAACTTAAATACAGTTGTTGTACCTTAATAGTCAAAGTCTGTTACGTGTCAACAATCCTCATTTCGGTTCCTGCTTCTTTTCTCCCGGCCGTTTTAGGAAGTTACGTCATAATTTCGTTGTATTCTGATTACCGTTTTTTTTTTCTTCTCAAACACGAACGTCCAAACGTATAGAAATATTTAGATTTTTCCTTTTTTTCATAATGCAAACGCCCTCACAATAATACAACTTGGGAAACTGTATCGTACACATTATATCGCTCACAGAATGCAAAACAAACAAAGCAGTAAACAAATACATCAATTGAAATAAAGAACATATTAAAAAGAATAAAATCAAATGCAACTATTTCGGCCTATACAAAAATAACATTTTTGATCAAATATAAAAGCATCTTTCGCCTGCTGTTCTCTTTACGTCATGAGTGCTGTTTTAAAACAACGAGACATCTTCATAATATGCTAAGAATTTTCCACCTCAAGCTTCACTTTCAGAAATATATAGATTGTTTATAATTATAAAGTAAGGAACATACGAAATAGAATAAAGTATATATTTTATTTAAATGGATCTGGAACTGTGTCAACATTAGACAGATAACTAGAGAAACAGAAAGTTTTTTTAAACTAAGCTTTTGTTTGGAAGCAATAAAATATAAGTGGGATTTTGTGAACTGTGTTGTAATGTAGACACATAACAGCGATTTGAAAAAATACGTAAAAACGTTTAACTCTGTATCATTTAAATAAAGTTTAACATACAAAATACAATACTGACGTAATTTCTTCCGCGTTGGCCTGGACGTGGCATCTGAGGACGCACCTGTTTGGTGTGGATACACAGTATAGACCGGCCATACTGAGTACCTTCTGTTTTTATAGGTTTTTATTATTAGTTATATTTCCTATCAAGTGAGATCCTTATACAACATGGGACTCACGATTTCCTCGCTGTTTTCCAAACTCTTCGGAAAGAAACAGATGCGAATACTTATGGGTGAGCTAACTAGCTAACAGTTTGTTATTTACATTCTTAACTTATGCTATCTAGATCGCGTTAGCGACATTTACTAATATCAGTTTTCTGTTTTCACGCACATCTGCTCCTATGACCAAGGCTCAGTTGCTAGATAGATGGTTCTAATTTCTTTTCATCCATAATAGTCTGAAAGCGTAACTAGTTTCAGTGTTTCAAGCCTCTTAATACTTGATACACCATTTGTCATTGTCTAGATACTCAGTTACAAGGTAACTAACCAGTTGTTCAGGTGTATCTTTTCATTTCAGTTGATGCATTTAAAATTCGAGAGTTGTACAGTAAATCCGTCAGTTGTTTGTAATTAGTTTACCGTGTTAGTGGATTTATGTAACATTGTAGTTGAAAAGCTTCCCTTTTCGCAAAATCTGCCCTTTACGCACCCTTTATAGGGCCATTTAACCTTTTTACAAATGAGTTTTAAAATACTATTTGAAAGTGCTTTCACCACATACAGCCGTATTTATTTTGCATGAATGACTTACTTCCTACTCCGAGTCATTAGCTTGCATAGTTTCTGTATTTATCATCAGGTAATGCTAATTCGCATGCAGCATTAACATAGTTCAAGCCTCAGACGAGCTTATTGCAACTTACTTCACCCCAAATGCTGCAGTGTACTGACAGTTTGTTTCTGAACATTTTCTAAGATTTTTTTTTGTTTCCTTTAATTGCAGTTGGTTTGGATGCTGCTGGAAAAACTACTATTCTGTACAAACTAAAGCTTGGGGAGATTGTAACCACCATTCCAACTATTGGTAATCCTCCATGTGTCGATTTGCTTGAGATGCCGGGTTGCTCCTTTGTGAAATCTAAGGAATGTTTTTCATGAAAAAAAAAGAGCATTCTTACCACAAGTTATTTTCTTTGATTTTGGCATACCTATTTCAGAATGATATTATTTCAGTATTAAAAAGGAATTGTGTAACATTTGGTCATTCGTGGTTGTAATTTCACACACAAGAACTACATTTTCTGTGTACCTTATTTAACATGCATGTACAATATGTTCTGTTAGGTTCTACTGCATAATTTACAGTAATTGGGCAACCTATGGCTTACTGTAAAAGGATATATTTCTTCTAAACAGGTTTTAATGTGGAAACTGTTGAATATAAGAACATTTGCTTCACTGTATGGGATGTTGGTGGCCAGGACAAAATCAGACCTTTGTGGAGGCACTACTTCCAGAACACACAGGTACAACTCATGGGTTCCATTCTCACCTGCCTTTGTGATCATGGTAGTGACACAGAGGTCTTCGAGCATGAGGTTTCAGTTATGCTTAAATGGATATTTTCTATAATCTAGCCTTGTTGACACACACACACACACACACTGTTTCTTTTGCAGGGCCTTATATTTGTGGTGGATAGCAATGACAGAGAGAGAATAGCAGAATCTGCAGAGGAATTGTCTAAAATGGTAAGATTGTGACAAAAGTAGTCAATTCTGAAATGTTTGTGAACTTCACTATGTCTCAAAGAGAATTTAAGTCCATCATAAACTATTAAAAATATGCATTTATTAAATATATTTTAATATAGTCCAGGTCTGTTATAAGAATATTCTAATACTCTTCATATTTAAACAGAACAAGAACAAGTTTTAATGGTTCTATTTTATTTAAGCACTTTTTTTTTTTTTTTTACATGTCTGCCACCTGCCCTCTTGAATATCTAGTTACAGGAGGATGATCTCAGAGATGCAGTGCTGCTTGTATTTGCTAACAAACAGGACTTGCCCAATGCTATGGCAGTGAGTGACTTGACAGACAAATTGGGTCTACACAGCCTCCGGAGCCGAACTGTGAGTTTGTTCATTTTATTTGTGTACTGTTCTACTCCTGTGACAGTTCAGATGCTCCACTTCTGTGCTATCAAAATTAATGGAATAATATATAATAATTATATATTAGTAAGTATAATATATAGTATAAATAATATACAAGAATAAGAATATCAGAATAAGACCAAATATACTTACTCCAGGTACATTTGGGTACAAGTAGAAATATACCTACCTTTTCTATAGAGCACAGTTTGTCCCATTTTAAACATTGAATAGCTTTGTGTATGTTATTACTCCTAAACTTTAGCATGCAGCAAACTTTTTACACATTGCAATTAAGCTCCTCATCCCCTTCTGTTCCACCAGTGGCATGTTCAGGCCACATGTGCTACTCAAGGCACAGGTCTGTATGAGGGACTGGACTGGTTATCCAATGAACTGTCAAAGCGCTAAATTGTGAAGAAGACCAGGTTGGGAAGGACCAGAAGACAAGCAGTTGAAAGAGAGTGAAAGGATAGAAGACAGAGATGTGCCAGACAAGCATTTATCTTGAGGGAAACTCACTGGTGTCGTATTTGTTGGGTAGTACTTGAATGAACTTTGAAATCAGTTCCTGTTCTGAAATGTTTTCGCCACATTTCTTCCTCATTTTCCTCAAACCGGCACTCTGTACACATTTTTTTTTTTTTTATTCCACTACAATTCTCTATAGTACAAGGTTTTGAGTTGCATGTTCTAAGACTATGAAACACACAATTATTTGGTGTTTGTGAGAATTAATGATGTATTTTAGGGGTGTGGGTTCATTTGGACATTAATAGGAAGAAAGGTTTTTCTCCTTTAGTGCAAGTAATTCCATAAAGCAACCTCTGAAGACAAGTTCCATTCCATAAGTATATGATGGACCTTCTGTCACTGTAAGGGCCTTTGATGCAATAAAGATACTTTTTAAACTGCAATCTGAGGTCTAATCACACAAGGGGGAAAATATTATATATCTCCAATTATCACATTCAGTTATTTATAAGGATGGAGCACACCTTTGGAAGAATCTATGTTCATAGTCTGGCACTGATCAGTGCAGACCACAGGTCTTTTTACAGATAAGTTCAGAGAATTAAAAGATTTTCTTTGTTTTGATGGTTTGGTTTGTGGTACTTCCAACCAAGCAACAGCTTCCAGTAAGAATCAAACAGGAATCACTCACACTAGAAAGTAGTGAAATTATGTATAAGGAGGGTGTTGGATGCATGACACCATCTTTGGTGTTGAGATGGAAGTGCATTGCATTGTGGTGGCAGAATGATGACAACTAGAGACTGACACCAACAGGTGTTACAGAGAGGTTTGTTTTAAAAAAATGTACATCTACATAAAAAAATACCACTTTAAAGTCAAACAAGGAACCTCGTGTAAAAATGACCTATTCAACTCTAATGCACAGCAGTTTATTTAGTATCATTATTGTATTCAATATCTACTGCTTAGTCCAGCGCCAAACAATCAAGCATGGCATTAGCACTGTAAATAATCCACACTGCTACCTCACTTATAGGGCTGGCCAAACTGAATCACCAACTTTGACAACTCTTCTGACTTGCTTGCTTTCCCCAGGGGATGGAAGAAAGCAATCCAATTGCACTGACAATAATACTTAATCAGGAGGAAAAGTAATTAATAAAAGTAAAAATCAAATAGTGAATTGCAAGAATATTGATTCCGAATTCTTATGAGAACAGGGATATGTACAAAAACGTTCATTAAACACTGAAAATATTACACGAGCTTCTGGGGGAAAAAAGTGCTCAAACAAAACGCCCAACATTCTAATGCATAACTAAAGTACACAAACTTAGTTCTGCATATCAACTCTCACATCTAATACAAAATATAACTACACTCAAAGAATGGTGTCACCAGTAAAAGAAAAAAAAAATTGGATGCCAAATGCAGCCTCTATTCCATAAATGAAAAATCAAACAAGTTCCATCTACCAATATTTTGCAATTGTTATACTCACACTTTGTCATTTTATAGATATATCTGTTGTATTGTGTTAACCATAATTTAAAGTGTAATCAAATCTGGACAGAGACCTTAATCAGTGAAGCCTTTTAAAGCTTGAGGAGAATGACTTCATGAATGGATCATACATATTGACACCCATACTCACTCTTGAGTAATTCACTCAGAGTAGAGTTGACGTCATGTTTTGGGTGCATATTTAATCAAAGGGCACTCAGTTTTTGTTTGAGTAGTCCAAATTGTATCTTCTAGACAGCCACAGGTTCCCGTTGGTTGTTCTGCCGTTTTACTACAAACACCTTCTGTCCGGAGATTGTGACAACATAAACATAGTCCTCAAACATCACTGTGGACAAAATTATAGCATGATTATGAGATTTTTTTTTTAATACAGTAAACCCTTTTCTCTTAGCAGGCATTTGCGTAGTTTTTGAACAGGGCTGCGTAATATAAACTACAACAAATCTACACTGCAATAATACATCTACATATTGCAATTGAGACATTTCTTGCAATATATTAAAACTCACTGGTGAAGATGACCACATAACTAAAGATTAATGTACATTAATTTAACCAAAATTATTTTCATTTATTGGATCATGTGAATGCAATGATTCACCAAAAGCACACACAGAACACTTATCTGGAATGTCTGAGATTGGTTAGAATGTTCATAGCACACACACAAAACATTTTTAAAGGGCTCATTTGCATTTTGCAGCTTTCTGCAATCAGTATCATGTAATATCATGATAATGATCAACCAATGATTTTTTGTGCAACCCTATTGTAAGAGTATTATTGACAGACTGTGAGACTCATTGCAAATTACAGCATTATTAACACCTGACCTGACATGCGTTTGAAAGGAGGCTCTGCTGCTCCATGAAGTTTGAACCGACAAGCTGTTCTGACCATCTGCATGATCACTCCTGCAGTGTGTTCATCATTTTCCAGCTCTCCAGAAGACTGACATAAAATAACACAACAATAAATAGTCAGTCACTATTTGGAGGAATTCTACTGTAAGTGCATCCTGTAAATATGTTACAGATAAGAGGCGGTTTCAGTACTTCAGTAAAGATGCTTAATAATGCCTCAGCTATTTTTCTTTATATCAAAACTCACTGCAAGGACGCCGTCCTCACTGACCACCAAATATCCAATCTGGTCAGGTATTCTTTCCAAACCCTGAGTCAGTGCAGTGGTCTTCCGCGAGGAAAAAAAGGCAAAAGCAGGGGGTGAAATTTCAATATGAAATCGACCAGCTAACTCTTAATGAGGCCACTGCTAGCAAGCCAGTTAGCTAACCGCTAGCTAGTTACAAATATACATTTCGGATAAATTCCAAGTCAGGTCGAAGCCACTTACAAGTTGACAGTATTTGGACACTCCAAATAGTTTTTTCTTTTTTTTTTAAGAAACATATAGGAAGCCCATTAAATAAAATAAATGTACATACCATTTTCAGTTCACGTTACAGAAAGTGTCAGGAAAGCTCGTCTGGCTCGTAAGTCTCACGTGACGGTTCGAGCCTTCTTCTGCGTTAGTAAATGTGCATACCGCCACCTACTGTATCGATGCCTGAGAAGAAAGGTATTATTATTATTATTATTATTATTATTTATTTTTATTTTTTTTTAAATTATTATTATTTGGACATTTTAGTTTACAACAGTCAACAGT
This sequence comes from Electrophorus electricus, assembly GCF_041902795.1. Taxonomy (NCBI): domain Eukaryota; kingdom Metazoa; phylum Chordata; class Actinopteri; order Gymnotiformes; family Gymnotidae; genus Electrophorus; species Electrophorus electricus. The sequence goes on along the minus strand of NC_137500.1, from coordinate 14,570,572 downwards.
TTCATCGCTTGAGGTATCTAGCTTTAGTTTAGATGACGGGAGGGTAAAGCGGAAGTGAGTGGGACTGTCAGCTGACTTGAGCATATGAGTCAGGGAGTAAGTTAAAACGGGTACATTTTATGTCCATTACCTGATCCAATTGGCCTGTAAAATACAGAAAAAGCACAATGCCTGGACGGGGTAAATTAATCGCCGTTATAGGTGACGAAGACACATGCACCGGATTTCTGCTCGGAGGGATCGGAGAGCTAAATAAAAATCGAAAACCTAATTTCTTGGTCGTCGAGAAGGACACCAGCGTCACAGAGATAGAGGAAACCTTCAAGTAAGCTCTTTTTATCACTCAGTATTTTGTCTTATTTGACCTATATTTTATTATATGTAAAGTTTGGCATGTTATTTTCAGCATTGGTTTAGGCACACTTAAGAGAAACTACTTAGCTGTATCGATTTCGACAAGACAAACGTTATGTGGCTAGTCAGTGGCGTTGCTTAGTCCTAGCTGGCTATGCGCTACCATTCAGTGTAATAGCTAACTATCTAGCTTGCTTGTCACTTTTATCAATAAGCGGTTATCTAAATAAACTCCAGGACCTTCTATTCAGGAGAATATCTAAACATAGCTTAAGGCTCGAGCTGACCCTATAACCTTATGTTGCTTTGGGTATCCTCATTATCATCCATTTCCCGTAGACGCTTATCTTACTGTTTTGATGGTCACTGTAGCTATAAATCTATAATAAACTCAACTAAACTATGTGTAGGAATAAGCTCGGACAACACACTGTCTAGATGTGTATATTGTGTCAGATAATAAGTCCTGTTTCATTTCGCAAACAGGAGTTTCCTGGCTCGCAATGACATTGGGATCGTTCTTATCAACCAGTTCATCGCAGAGATGATTCGTCACGCCATAGATGCTCATTTGCAGTCCATCCCTGCTGTGTTGGAAATTCCCTCAAAAGAGCATCCGTATGACGCGTCAAAAGACTCCATCCTGCGCAGGGCTAAGGGAATGTTCTCTGCGGAAGATTTCCGATAAGCAGGGGCTCCAGTAAGGTCTTGACAAGGAAGGAGAGAGGAGGCTTGGTAGACAAGTTGTTACGCGGTTATGGGCACTGGACTGGAAGAGTCTGATGATTTGTTGCTGTTTTGTGGATTGTTCTCCTGGGTCTTGCCTGGAATATACTTTAAATATGGAAAGCTTCTATAAATTTAAATGTTGTTAATGTGCATCTAGTTTAGTGTCAACCTGTCGTTTGAAGCATGGAAATGTTTTACCAGTGTTCTCAAACCACACGGCAGTGTGCAATTTGTAATTACTGTTAAATTTTTTCTCCTCATGAACTAAGTAGATATGTTTAGTTAATTGTTTCATAACACATTTGAACTAAATTTAAAGCTACAGTTACAGATTTTGATTTAGCTAAATTCCACCCAGATTCAGCCACATAGGTAGTGCTTTCTCTTTAATCCATGCCCCTCATCTGACCATTTGTCAAAGCTCCTGAGTCCAATGAGATGCATGTTCAGTGCTTATGCTGTATTCATAACAACTGAGAACTGAATTTTCTGATTTCCACATTAGAGCATTCACAACTTCATTCATAATCTCAACTGTTTGAAGTGGGGGGAAATTGACACTCTTGGTGTGCAGTACTTATTTGGCTACTGTATGAAAAAAAAACAAAAAACATTTCAGATAGCTTTATATCTTGTACACAAACACCCAAGAAAGAAGGGCATAGATTCATGTTGGATACAGTAATTCAGTGCTAACAGCACTGAGACTGCAATTTCAGTCTCCAAATTTCTGTGTTGAAATTACAAGTTGGCTGGTTCAAGTTGATTTTTTTTCTTTGAAGTCAAAAGCCTCCCAGTTCCTACTTTGTCATGAATGTAGCATTAGCTTGCCCCTGTTTTTGCTGTGTGCACATGTGAAAAACATGTAAAGAAATTTCCTGACTGGTTAATACTGCCAGACCCTATTGCATTTTTTGTTGCTAACTGCAGCATGTCACAGACCTCTTTTTTCCTGTACATCTATAGGTGCTGGTGTGGGTGAAGCCTCTAACATTCTTACCATAGCTGTGCTTCAGCATTAATTTGTTGAGTAAAATCATACTGACTATGACACTGACGATGCATCCAGTTTTACTTTGTTTGGATTTTTTCTTTGTGATAATTATTCAATTTGATTATATGTTTAAACAAATGTGTTTAATTTTCATTAAAAAAATATGTATCATGTCTGTCCTTCTATTTTTCAGTTTATTGGTCAGTGATTTGCCCCATTAATTAAAAAATGAACACACATACTTATATAAACACTAAAGGTAAAATTCACAGACTAATCAGAATAATGTCCATCATGGATTCCAAGTGAGGTTGGGAATCTAGGAGTGATGATCACTTCCCTAAACATCTTGGTTTTTTTTGTATTTCACAAGATGTTCCTGGAAATGACTAGCTGTTTTAGAGTGGGAGGGTCACCTATATATTACTCATGCAAACTAAAGTTAGCTTGCTAACCCATGAGTCCAGATCTAAGGTACAAACTCTTGTGATTCTATATCATCACTGGGTAATTCATTTAGACAAGGATGTAGTCTTAACGTGTCTGAAGCTTTTGTATAGGTTGTTTTCAACTGAAAATGTTCATTGCTAAAGACGATCAGAAATTTCAGTACTGAGTAATAATGATATAACATGATATCATTTATATGATAATATAAGAAAAGGATAACTGATGAAGCTTTACTGATAGCCAATCTATGATTTGTCTAGCATATGATGTTGCAGTAGGCTTGAATCAATGGATTGTTTGTGTCTACAATGAAAGAGGAGCTGCAACCTTCAAAAACAGTGCTAGTGTGTACAAAGTGAGTTATTCTTTAGCAAACAGGTGGAGTCCAAGGCCTTTCACATAGACCTAAAAGGTAATGCACTTTGTTATTAGATCTGTTCTCACTGCTATCCAACAGTGAGACACTGGATTTGATTTATGTCGGTGTGTCTGACCACTAATCTTCAGATCACACAGAAAGCCCTATTAATCTACCATGAAGTTTACTTTTCTTTCTTTTTGTTTACTAAAGCTATGTAGAACTGTGAGAACCATCTACCTCAAACAAAAGATGCCACTGTACATCAAACAAAAGCATGGGAATTTTAAAGGGTATTTGAAAGGAGCGGGTCTGGTTAAGGTATTTAAATGTGCACTTACGCGATCCAGGCTCATTAGTTCAGTAAGCTGCTGCTCTAGCAGACTGTGAACATGCCTACTCCCTGGGCCTTCAATGCACTTCTTCTGGGTACTGTGATTGGATCACCCATCTACTATAATAGCACAGACACCAGTATGAGGTAAGACACTGACGATTAACATGGGCTCCAGCAGAATTAGGATGTTCACTAACTTTAGATCTGCTATAAAAAATACACTTTTGGGATGTGTAATTTGAATTCTGGAAGGGTAGATGTTTGAAGGTAAAAATAAAAGTCACTATCTGTTTCTTTTCATTTAGTGACCATGCTGTTCCCTTTTATACAGTTAGCTCAAATACCAACTCTTCCAATTCTACACAGTAAGTATTATGATCTCCTTTTCTGCAAGGCATGGTTGGACATAAATGGGAACATGGCTTTTGCAAAAATATTTTCTTTATGAAACTGGTGCAATTGTCCTGGCAGTGAGAAATTTAGAAAATATCTAAATATTTCTAAATGCCTTAACAGTCATTGAACCTCTCTTATTAAGTATGACAAGGAACTGTGAAAAAATCTCAAATGGGGTTTATGAAAGCCAAGTGAACATACATCAAAGACATGCTTATACTTTTCAGAATAAAGTGATGTGCTGGCAGACTACCTGACCAGTGTGAACATTTCTGACTGTTTATCGTATTAAAACTCTCCTAATAAAATGTCTAGGATAGACCTTCATTATTGCAGTGAAGAACAAGAAAACAACAGTGTAGATTTTCTAATGTGTTCTTATCTTACTGGCACATATTTATGGTCATTTCGATTGTTCATGAAAACACTGTATTACAAAGTGCTTGGGGGTCAAATCTGCATTTAGCCTCTTAATGACATAGCCTTTCTGTTATTTATAATAGTGAGCTTGGTACAACCTTTAAATCCTGTGATAAGTTGCATAAATTCATTGTATTTAAATGCATTTTTGGAAAGCTGTTGGTGATGTCAGAGAAGTTTGTTTGGGGGTCTAAACAGTGGTTATTTTAATACTTTTTGCAGGAACTGTACGGGCCTCATTTGTGATAATCAGAACTATACTTTGTCTGATCCTCCAATGTGAGTATCCTGTGCTTTGTGAATGATGTGACATCCCTGCTTGTTTGAAGTGTATCACAAACACTTGTAAGCAAGAATGCTTTGGGTTCAGAATGATTTAATACCTGGTCAGCAGCAATCTCGCGGGCAGAAACTGGCACGTGATGAACAGGATAGAGGGGCACTGACTAATTTTGCAGCCACTTATTACAGTGTGTATATCTCAAACCTGTAATAGGTGTGCCTAAAAAGTGGTCACTGAGTCTAGTTGCAAGGGAAGTGTTTGATGAAATGGGTGCTAATTGCAGAAACTATATTTATAGTATGGACAACCCTATACTGCATTTTTTCCTTTACAGAATTTTCTCCTTCTTCCAAATTGGGAACAGAACAAATCATCTCTTATTCTAAGTTTTATAGTCTTTACCAATACGAATTACAGGTAATTAAAAAAAAATTAAAAATAAACACAAAAAGCAAAGCTGTTTTATATTTTTATTTCAGCAGTGGAACTGGATTTCATGCCTTTATGAAAACATGAAATAAATGAGTAAAATGATAACAAGAGTAAATAAGTATAAAGTCAAATGCTTTTTTATTTGACTTTTATTTGACTTATTTGACTTTCAAATATTTTGAACATAATAATAATAATAATAATAATAATAATAATAATAATAATCTTTATATAGCATTTTCTACCTAGATTTAAATCAAATAATTCAATAATAAATAAATAAATAAATAAATAAAAACGATGTATATGCCAGGCCAATCAAGTATGACTAAATTTAAAATCCTCCATAGATTTAATACTTTTGAGAATAGTACAGTTTAGGAAGAGAAAAGCTTCCACCAACTCAGTTGCATGTAACCCTAGAGATTAAAAGTAGGTCTGCCTCAGCAGACTAAAGTGGTCAGTATCATCTATAGAGTATCAAGAGATCAGGAAGACATTCTGGAGAAAGCTTACTGTATTTTGCTGGTAAGCACATGTCTGCTGTAAACTGCACTCTGAACTAGATGAAGCTTAATGAAACAAGCAGTACAGTCTGAGAGTTTTAGTGACGTTACTTAAAAACATGCAAATAAAATACTGAATCAGGGGGCTACACCATGGCAATTAACCATAGCATTTGGTTTAAAAGAATAGCCATCAACCATTAAATCATCAAAACTTTGAGCAGATTTAGCACCCTTCTTAGTACCCCTAAACAATCTTTGGTTAAATCAGTTTTAAAGAGGTAAGTCTCTAGTCATCTAATTTTTTATTTTATTTTATTTTATTTCATAGTCTTTCATTTTGCATAGCTGTGTTGTCTGAAGTAGGCTGAATTGATTGGTATAACTGTGTGCAAATATCATCAGGGTAATTATGAAAGCCACTACTGTGCTTACGAATTACATGTCCAATGGGCTGTATATAGAACAATGACAATAAATGACCTAAAACAGAACCCTGAGGTACACCATATTAAAATTAAAAATCCCAAAAATCCCCATTTATGCTAACAAACTGATAATGGTCAGTTCAAAAACAGGCAAGGACATTTCTCCCTTAAACCAACTGTGGTTTCAAGTCTTTCCCATAAAACATCATGGCCAATAGTATCAAATACTCAGGTCTAGCAGTACAAGAAGAAAAGCACATTGATAATCTGAGGCAAGCAGCAAATCACTGATCACTTTAGCCAGCACAGATTCAATAATGTATATGGCTTAATAATGCCATATAGATGTATTTTTGCTAATGGTGTTTTGAAATTATAAATACCCAGGTAGATTCGGTAAATGTATTCTATTAATAACACTGAAATTATGTTAAAATATCAATATATCTATATTTGTTAAGGCAATTGTATTATAGGTTAACTTGTTAAAAAGAAAAGCCTATTAAGCCTATTAAATAACAGTCCTATATTTTATGCACCAACTACAACACTGGTTGAGCACAATGTTAACATTTTCATATATTCATATATTAATTCTAGTTTATATATATATATATATATATATATATATATATATATATATATATATATATATATATATATATAAACTAGAATTAATATATGAATATATGAAAATGTTAACATTGTGCTCAACCAGTCTCTCTCTCTCTCTCTCTCTCTCTCTCTCTCTCTCTCTCTCTCTCTCTCTCTCTCTCTCTATATATATATATATATATATATATAAACTAGAATTAATATATGAATATATGAAAATGTTAACATTGTGCTCAACCAGTCTCTGTCTCTCTCTCTCTCTCTCTCTCTCTCTCTCTATATATATATATATATATATATAGAGAGAGAGAGAGAGATGTTTTATATCTGATTCCTGTTGTCTGTAGGTAACAATGTTCCTTATTTTTCTCTGCCAGGTACCTATCTTACATAACAACCGTATCAGATTCTGCCAAAAAAAACCCCAGGTGAGTTGACCTCTGAATGTCTAGTAGCCAGCATTTTTGGGCTTTGTATATATAATGTATCATTACCTTGAAAATGATTGTGCTTAGGTAAAACTTTTTCACTTGTGTCTGAGGTAGTAAAGCAGTGATGTATTCTTTTTTAGGTTTGGATCTCCAATACGTAACTGCCTCTTGCCTACATGTGCCGTGCATCACCTGAGTGAGAAACTCCAGACTGGGGATGAGAAAGCTGGGAGCGCCACACGCGACCCGTATGGAATAGGGAAGAGATGAGAGCTTCCATCCTACCTATACATGTAACCTGGGCACATATTCACTGACCTTTTCACATTGCAATAATTGCAATATAAAACAATTTATATATGATAAATGTGGGGTCAAGTGTTTTACTACGAGGGTCAAAGGTGTGGGAATTGAATAAGGTGTCAAACAGTGCTGCAATGATGTATGTGTCACCAAAAATAAAAATAAATTTTAACTTGAGAAACCGAAGCTACAAGTAAGATCATTAATGTAAGCTGTAGATTAGTCACATGTAATCATAATGAATTACACTGTGAAATACACTGCAGCTATGTTCTTTGGGCTATGAAACTAAAACGTTTCATCTCAAAATCTTATTTAGGTCTGGATTAATGGCAAATAGCCCACAGTGTAGTATAAAATGTTTTCTTAAATCTTTAATAACAACTTATATAAATCCTGTACAAGTTATACGTATCTACAAATTCTACGACAAAGCTGTGAACAGAGCTGCTAATTGTTAACAGACTGATTATTAATGTGATTGCTCCACAGAGAGTAACTATCTATACTATAATATACTATTATATGCATATACATATAGTCATGGCCAAAAGTTTTTTGACTGACACAAATTTTGGTTTTCACAAAGTTTACTGCCTGTTTTTTTTTTTAATCCTTTTATGTTTATATGGTATTGTGAAGTACAATTATAAGCATTTCATAAGTTTTTAAAAAACCTTTTGCTGACAAATTCATCTAGTTTAAGCAAAGACTTAATATTTACAGTGTTGATCACCAAATTGCTCCTGGATCTGTAAGGTTGGAGGGTTAAACAGGATGCGGGGACGAGGCACGTTAACCAAAAACATACGCTTTAATTTAACATTCATGACTCAACACATACACATACACACTACTTGGGTCAAACACCAACAACTTCAGCGTTACAACACACATGACAATTGCACACAACAAGGATCAGGTGAACGACACGAGAGGGCGTGGCAATACAGACGCACACGGAGATGTTTGAGGGGGAGGGGCCATACCGTGACAGTGCACCTGTCTGTCGGACTGCGGCCCCGAGACCAACGGCAAAACGCGAGGCTGGAGGACCGGACAACCCACCACGGGCCAGCATGAGCAGGGCAGCGGGGAGAAGGACAGGGACCAGGACGATGACAGACACAGGGACGCACACACTAACGGGGACAGGCACAGACACAAAGGGGGACAAAATGACCGGTACATTCAGTGTAATGGGGACAGACACGGTGACGGGGACAGGCACATGAATAACACCACACATATTAAACAGTCCGGAGAAGGGGGAAGGAACCCTAGCCAGTCCCCCAGTAATCCCCTGGGTTGGAGACCAACCAGCTTGGGGGGATTATCCCTCGCTGGCGTGGGTAGCGGCGACTGTCCTGCTTTTGGTGCATGCGCGTCGGGAAGAGCACCATCTGTGTTGCCCGGTTCCGGTGCAGGCACTGGTGCCGCTGCCTTTTTGCCTCCACAAGGCTTAGGCGTAAGCGCATGTGCTCTTGGGCTCTTCGCCTTAGGCAGAGGAGTATCCTCCTCTGACGATGATGCCTTCCTGCTAGCCACCTGGGGCAGCCTGCTTGCTCCGGGGCGGCGTGCCCTGGGCGGAGCCTTGGGTGCTGGAGGCTCATTGTTCTCAGAGCTTTTGGTGTCGCTACGGGAGGGAAGATCCCTATGAGGGTCCTCTTCCACCTCCATTGGTGTGTCCTCCTCACGATCGGACCCCATATCTGATCACAGACAGACGTCGCTTACCTTCCCTTTCTCTCCATAGTCAGCATAGCCCCCATAATTCTCCAAGCAGGGGTCGTAGGACCCAGCGGAGCCCATCTCCGAGTGCCAGTTCTCATGGTCCGGCTGGTCTCCTTAGGACTCCGCAAAGTCCGACCCTGGACCATACACAGGGCCCCCCCCAAAAAAATCGTTCAGCGGGTTCCTCCCTCCTTCTGGATCCTTGGAGCGAGGCCAGGATGAGGGAAGGTCTCTCCGCTGGATAGTGGGAGTCCACGGAGTCCAACTCCGAGGACTGGAAATTGTTATACCAGTCCCGGTCACCAGACGTGGTTCCGTACGACTCCCCTGCTTCCGCACCTGGACCACGCTCACCTGAACCTGCGCCTGGAGTCAGGAGGGTGTCCAAGAACACGGGGGGCTTCGCTGCACGGGCTGTGGGAGGGCGTTCCCTTCTTTTTACCTTCACATCCGTCGTAGGTCAGTGTTTCTGTAATGTTGGACAGTTAAACAGGATGTGGGGACGAGGCACGTTGAACAAAAACATACAATTAAATGTAACATTTACGACTCGACACACACACACACACACACACACACACACACACACACACACACACACACACACACACACACACACACACACACACACACACACACACACACACACACACACACACACACACACACACACACACACACACACACACACACAACTTGTGTCAAACACTGACAACTTCAATGCTACAACATGAGACTTATATACACGCATGACAATTACACACAACAAGGATCAGGTGAACGACACGAAAGGGCGTGGCAATACAGACACACATGGAGATGTTTGAGGGGGAGGGGCCGTACCGTGACAAGATAGTTGGGAGAAGTTGCTCTTGGAAGATATTTTGATGCCATTCCTTATTCATGGCAGTGTTCTGGGGCAAAATTTTGAATAAACCCACTCCCTTGTATGGCAGAAGGCAGGTGTGAGGCGAAGGCTTTTGGAGGATGGCTTGGTGTCAAGAAGGGCAGCAAAGAAGCCACTTCTCTCCAAGAAAAACATCAAGGACAGACTGACATTCTGCAGGAAGTATAGGGATTTGACTGCAGAGGACTGGGGGTAGTTATTTTCTCTGATGAAGCCCCCTTCAGACTGTTTGGGACATTTGGACAAATGATTGTCTGGAGAAGATGAACGCTACCATGAGTCAGACCATTCATGTGTGGGGTTGCTTCTCATCCAAGGGAGTGGATTTGCTCAAAATTTTGCCTAAGAACACTGCCATGAATAAGCAATGGTATCAAAACACCCTCCAAGAGCAACTTCTCCAGACAATCCAGGAACAATTTGGTGATGAACATAATTTTTTTCCAGCATGACGGAGCACCATGTCACAAGGCAAAAGTGATAACCAAGTGGTTAGGTGAACAAAACATTGAAATTTTGGGTCCAAGGCAAGAAAACTCCCCAGATCTCAATCCCATTGAGAACCTGTGGTCAATCCTCAAAAAGAGGGTGGACAAACAAAAACACAGAAACTGCTGAGTGATGATGTGTTGATGATGTGTCAAAGATCAAATTAGGCTTTGGAAGTAAGCAGGAAGGATGAATGACCAAATTAGGCCTTTGTGGCAAGTCCGGGATTGAGGCCAAGATAACACCTAAAGATACACTGTTATTGTGATGGGTACCCGGTGGGATGAATGAAGCCATTGTTTAAAAAAAAACAAAAAACCTACAGTCTGTGATTTGGAGATAATGGTATCAACTTGGGTTATTGCTTTGCAATCTGTTTTGAACATAATGGTGGAAAATCTGAAGAATACTGTGTAATAATAAAAAGGTTATGTAACTGACCTTGATGAAAATGTATAAAGACTGAACCCACCTGAGACTGTTAGACATACTGTGGACTATGCCTTGTTCATGTGTAACAGTGAGTTCATCAATAATTATTGGACCAGCTAAATTAATTAATGAGTCTGCCTCTTTATTTCTATTTATTGTGTATGAAACAAAACAATTGTATACTTGAGGAAAATCAAGGAACGACATTGTGATTAAATCCAAGCACTGATTAGGCAAGAATGGGTTGCCATCAGTCAGGATTTTGCCCAGGAGCTGATATCCAACATGCCAAGGTGAATTACAGTCTTAAAAAAAGAATGGTCAACACTGTAAATATTACGTCTTTGTTTAAACTGGATGTATTTGTTATTTCACTATAACATATAAACATCTGACAAAAGGCTAAAAAAAACTGAGGCAGTAAACTTTGTGAAAACAAAAATTTGGTCAATGGACCCCATGGCAATGCCCACCTGTCCACTCCACTCCATTTTTCATTCAGCAATGCATATAATATGACTGCTCCACAGCTACCTTACAGACATAGAATTTGTGTGTGTGTGTGTGTATATATATATATATATATATATATATATATATATATATATATATATATATATATATATAGAGAGAGAGAGAGAGAGAGAGAGAGAGCGAGAGAGAGAGAGAGAATGAGTGGGTGAGACTGCAATTCTGGGATGCAGGATTCTATGCAGGACTTTCAAGCTCCCAGGACTCTGCAATGTACCTGAGCTTGAAGAAGACTGCCAGGAATGAGGAATCAATCATTCAATCAATCTATCTATCTATAAATAAAGCAAAAATATAAGACTGCTGTCATTGCATAGTGTACATTCAGGACCCTCATTATTCAGCGGAATAATGATGTAGTTACCACAAGAGGGCAGTATGACATAATTTTAAATGAGTATTTTCCAAACTGTAGAGGTTATGACTAACATTTCTAGAAGCATTTTACACCGATGTCCTGCTCGGAATTCATGTTTTATAATATGTATTAGAACCTACATTAAGTATTGTAATTATGTTCCTTGATACTGGGGAACGTCCTCTCCTCCAAAACTACACTCATGTTTTGAACTAAGTATTAAAGTATATTCTCTAAATTATAAGTGCGCACACTCACACACATTTAATGCACATTTACCTGACGCTTTTATCCAAAGCGACTTACAATTATGAGCGAGTACAACTTGAGCAATTGACGGTTAAGGGCCTTGCTCAGAGGCCCAACAGTGGCAACTTGAACCAGCAACCTTCCACTTACAAGTCAAGTACCTTAACCACTGAGCTACTCCTGCTAAAATGCAATGCTCCTAAAGCATTGTCTGTATGTTGTAGAGATAACATATAATTGGCTTGGTTATTCAATGCCCAGATAATAATAATAATAATAACAATAACAATAACAACAACAACAACAACAACAACAATAATAATAATAATAATAATAATAATAATAAATTCAGTGCAGACACCAAGTACTGGAGTACTTTTTATGGTGAAGATGGATGACCACATTTATACCAATGTGTACACACTAATAAATTCAAAATGTAATCATTCACCATCACATCTACTTAAAAAGTTCTAGTATCCACATCCATATAAAAAACCTCATATTTCCTCCTTCTTTCAGGTGAGTTCTTAGATAGTGTGTATTTAGATGCCTTAAACAGGCCTAACGACACCCATGCTGAATAATCTTGCTTGCACAATTGCTGCTGTCTGCAATACTGTCTGTCCACAAGGAAAAAAACAAAACAAAACACAAACAATAATGTTTCGGTGTTTCTGTTAGAAAAAAAAAATGGAAAAGGACAGTTGTTTAGAAAGCCTTTGAACAACTAGCCCAAGGCTCCCATTTTAAATGCTTACCGCCAGGTTTTTACAGTTGGTCTGTTACTGGTAATAAACACGCGTCCCACATGTTCGTGGTAATATTCACAGACTAGGAGACACCAATCCCCAGTTAAAAAGGAACCATGTAACAAACCTCCCTTTCCACACCCACTGCATTCATGCGTCATTAAACATGTTATCGGTATTTTCACTCTAACCATATGTGAGGTTTACACACCAAATTACCTTGAAGTGGTTTCATTGAATCGCGTTTCCTCATTTCATTGGTAACTCAGTGGAAAGTTTGGTGCCTTAAAACCTTAAGGTTCACCATCAGATGTATTGTGAAAACGAAGACTGCTAAAATAATTTAGTGAGAGATTACTGCTAGCAGTGTGGCTTTCTTACCTCTGTGCAATAAACCACAAAAAAGCTCAGAGAAAGTGTTTGTAGCTGTTCTCTTATCAAGTTCTTATCATTATAGGTTTATTAAAAATCATTAAAAGTAAAATGCACATAAATATGCGAAAACATGCATCAATTATAGTAACAGGTCGAGGTAATGGAGATTAGCTGCCTCTATCTGACGGCTGTAATGCGGAGCGAACGTAAGGCGGACGCAAAGGCTGAGAAGAGCGAGATTTATTATTGGCAAATCCAAAATCAGGGTCGTAATAATGGTCCAGGTTCAATGACTCAACATGACCGGGATACATAATTGTAGGGATGAAAAACAAAACACGGAAATAAATGTTTACGGTTTACGGAAAGAAACACGATGGAAACAGTGGACTACCAACACTGTTTCCGCTGAAGCTTAAAATCTCTCTGATCTGCTGAGCTGCACGCTGTGCCAATTTTGTATGACACAATCAACCAATCAGAAATAAGTAAAGAAATAACTTTATTCTGAACTGCAAAAATGCGGTTTTGTGATTGGTTCAGAGAGAATGGAGCAAGTTATAGAAAAGGATCCTTTGCTTGCTTTGCACTGGCAGTGTATGCTCAAGTAAAACCTTGGTAATTTCCTTTATTTTAAAAACACCACAGAATTTGGAGTCATTCTTATTCCTGTGATGTTATCAGAGATCATGCACAAAGCCAAAACATTATTAACATGCTCGAGGACCTTTCACTTTATATCATGGCCATTTTCCAAAGCAGCACTGATGTAAGTTGATTCTGATACCAATGATTCTAAATTATTCCCATCTCATCTTATCTCTCTGTCTCTCTCTCATACCTTGAGGATAGAAAGGGATCTTGATGGATGTTAGTGTTTTGTATTGCCTGTCCTCCTGGCAAAGCACAGATTTTTAATGGTGAGGTGGATTAAGGTGTGATGCATCCAGGAAACTGAAGGTTTTGACCACATCCACACACCCCACATGCCTACAGCCAGGGAGGTTATTTCCTATCATTACTGAAAGGAATAAATAGCGCAAATGTAATATAATTTTCTTGTACTTTTAAGCATTCATTGAGCATTTAGTATAAGACTAAAATAATCTGTCCAGTCCAGACAGGGGGGCTTGTGGGAAGGGATGAATAGAGACAGGGAATAACCTATCTGAGAGAAAAGGTTGAATAAAATGCAAAAGCAAAGTTCTCCAGGCTTCTGTTTCATGGAGTGTTACTAATTGGTGGAAGCTGTGTAAAATTAAAAAACACAGCCCTGGCTGCAGTTAGTCAAGTGCAGCTCCATTTGTCTGACCATCACAAGTTGATTGTCACCATCATCTCACTTTTCCCTGGTCCTTCCTTAGTGTGCTCCTTTCATCTCTCATTCTTGCCCAGTGGGGCCATAGCAGTGCAATTTCTTGAGGTTATAAAGAGAGTGTTCAACTCTGAACTTACCCTTGCCACTTCCACAGTTCTTTGCGTTTCTCTCTCAACTTATAAAGGTCAATAAAGGCCTCTGGATTTTTAAAGTAGCACCTTTTTTGTATAGGTGTGTGTCTCCAAAACAAAACCTGACACCAGCTGCTCTTCTAATTTTCACTTCTCCACTGTCCTTGGTTGCTTTCTCTGTTCCGCTCGCGACCTCTCCTGTCTGCTGCTGGTCCTTCTTCATTCCTGTGTGCCACTTGTTTTCAATAAATTCACAGTTTACTCAGTTACCTGGCTAATGGTTTTCAAAAAATTATTAAGAAATTAATAATGTGAATTCTCTTTTTTCTCTCTCTTTTTTTGGTTAAAATGCAATCCACATATCAGACAGTAGTGTGGTTACAAATCAGCCATCCTGACTGCAGTCATCGGAGTGACTCTGTTGTCACACTTCCTACATGTTGTGTGCCATATCTTGCTCTGCATGCAGACAGAATTATAGGTGACTCTCAAAATATTGGAAACACTGTGACATATATTCATGACTAATAAATAAATTATTAATATGAATCCAAGTGTCTTGATGCTGGGGTTATTTCCAAGTTAACTAAACATGTTATTGGGTCATCCTACTTATTATCACATATAACAAATCTATCATTTTCACCCTGATATGAGTGGTTGCTTCCAGTCCCTCAGACTCAGGAATTCCTTACTGTTATCACTCCTGACAAAAGTTTGCCTGGAGGATAATTTCTGTAGCACTTTCTCTAGTACTTTCTGCCTGATGCACCACTAGAAATACATCTTAAGGTTAACAAAAAAGCCAATATAAACTTAAGGTCCTTAAGGTTCACCATCAGATGCATTGTGAAGACGAAGACTGCTAAAATAATTTAGTGAGAGATTACTGCGAGCAGTGTGGCTATCTTACTTTACATCTGTGCAATAAACCACATAAAGGCTCAGAGAAAGCATTTGCAGCTGTTCTCTTATCATTATCAAGTTCTTAACATTATAGGTTTATTAAAAGCATTAAAAGTAAAATGCACATAAATGTGCAAAAAGATGCATCAATTATAGTAACAGGTCAAGGTAATGGAGATTAGCTGCCTCTATCTGACGGCTATAATGCGAAGCGAACATAAGGCGGACGCAAACACTGAGAAGAGTGAGATTTATTATGGGCAAATCCAAAGTCAGGGTCGTAATAATGGTCCAGGTTCAATGAGACTACATGACTGGGATACATAATTGTAGGGATGAAAAATGAGGATTAATATACATATAAAATGTCAAAGTGTCTGTCACGGTTGGCCAGTCCAACACCAAGAGGGAAACGCTCACATCAGACGAGGGCCGTACCGTTTGTTTACCCTGCTCCCAATCACCTGTTTACTGCTTCTCATCGCTATGTCTCACTCTTTATACTTCCACAGGTCCCGAGGAACAACGCTGCGCATTAGCGGTCACGGAAACCACTGGAAGCCTTCGATGTATTGCCACTCAATTTCCAGAGTATTCCCACGGATAATTTTACTGAATATATTTATCATCATCGCCTCTCGCTTCTTCTGTGCCACCAGCATCACAGAATGCACAGCCAACTGGAAGCAAAGTGAGTAGGCCTGACTGGGTTCACCTGCTGACAGTTCAGATGGCAGCTCTGGACCAGAAGCAGGAGATCAGGGAGATTCGCTCGATGGTGCAGGTACTTGGGAAGTACGTACACTGCTTGGGCACGAGCGCAGAACAACGGGCAAACCCCACAATCAGTTCACCAGTACTGGAAGGGATAAAAGGACTGATTGCTATCCCTGAGGTATACGGAGGAGACCTGGAAGCTTGTGAGGGGTTCACTGTACAATGTGAGCTCTTCTTTGGTTACCAGCCTCGGGTGACGGATCACGTGAAGGTGTCATTCGGGATCTCCAGGTTTACAGGTAAAGCTCGCGCATGATGTGCGGTGCTAGTCACTGACACATCGTCCCTAATGAACGACTATTCTGAGTTCGTTTGGGAACTAAGGGCTGTGTTCAACCCCCCCCATCAGGGGAGGCTCTGCAGACAAGCCCTGTTGCACCTGAGGCAGGGTATCAGACCAGCTGCAGACTACGCTATGGAGTTCTGGACCCTGGCTGCAGGAACAAGATAGAAGGAGCCCGACCGACTCTCTGCACTAGCCTTAGTAGACTCAGGGGCGGCTGGTAACATCATGGATTGGGGTTTTGCTAGAAGGTTGGGGATAAGAGCCCTCGCCCTCCCCTCCCCGCTGAGCGTACAGGCCCTGGATGGAGGCCCTGTAGGTCCCCCCCCCCCCCGTGTGCTCCTCAGGACCAATGGGGAGCACACGGAACACATCACCTTTTACCTTCTGTCCTCCCTCTCTCATCCTTTCACACTAGGCCTGCCAGTGTTGCGTGCCCACAACCCCCATGTGACATGGCCTGACAATCACATTCTACAGTGGGTACCCGCTTGCTACAAAAGGTGCCTCTCCAACAAGATAATGCCCCTCATGGCAACCTTCATAGAGAGTCCTGGAGCAGACCAACATTCACCATACCCCCGGAGTATGCAGACCTGGTGCAGGTATTTAGCCCCATGAAGGTTTTTTTGTGCCATTACCCTCAAGGAGGGCATGGTGCCCCCCAGGTGCAGGATCTGTCCCCTCTCCAAAGAGGAAGAGCGAGCGATGGAGCAGTACATCTCACAGGTGCTGGAGCAAGGGTACACCCACCCCTCTACCTCTCCGGCATCAGCCAGGGTCTTTTTCGTTAAGAAAAAGGACGGGGGCCTAAGACCGTGTGTGGATTACCGAGGGCTAAACAAACTATTGGTTCAGTACCCTTATCCCCTCCTGCTGGTTCCAGCAGCACTTGAACAGCTGAGGGGGGGGCTAAATATTTCACCAAGCTGGACTTACGCGGTGCTTATAACTTGATACGGGTCAGAGAGGGGGATGAGTGGAAAACCGCTTTCAGCACATCCACCGGCCACTACCAATACCTGGTCTTGCCATATGGCCTGGCCACGGCTCCATCCATCTTTCAGGCACACATCAATGAGGTTCTGAGGGAGTACCTGGGAAGATCAGTCATCCCTTACATTGATGATATCCCGATCTATTCCTCCTCCTGGAACCAACACGTGCAGGACGTTTGGGTCATGCTCCAGATCCTATTGAGTAACCTCCTATACTGCAAAGTAGAAAAGTGTGAGTTCCACTATAGGGAGGTAGACTTCCTGGGGTATGTCATCCAGGAGGGCAGTGTGTGTATGCAGTGGGGCAAAGTGGAGGCAGTGAAAGACTGGCCAAGACCACACACGCAAAAGACACTACAACAATTTCTGGGCTTTGCTAATTTCTACAGGAGGTTCATCAAGAACTTTAGTTCCATCGCTAAACCTCTCACAGACCAACTCCGGGGACCGGCTAGGCGGGTCAGGTGGACTCCCGAGGTGGAAAGGTCTTTCGAGGGGCCACTTTCATCACTGCACCAGTACTACAGCAGCCCAACCTGGAGAAGCCCTTTGTGGTGGAGGTGGATGCTTCAGACACAGGAGTGGGTGCCGTGTTGTCTCAACGCACGAGTGAGAGAGGGGGATTTAAACCCGTTGCCTACTTTTCCTGGAAGCTAAGCCTGGCAGAATGGAACCACGGTCTAGGGGACCACAAGTTGTTGGCCATGAAATCAGCCTTCGAGGACTGGGGGCATTGGCTAGAGGGAGTGCGACACCCCTTTACAGTATACACTGACCACAAAAACCTGGAGTACTTACAGACAAACAAAGAGACTAAATGCTAGACAAGCCTGGTGGTCCATATTCTTCTCCAGGTTCAAGTTCAACGTAACCTACAGGCCTGGGGAATGAAACACCAGGGCGGACGTGCTGTCCCGACAACACCACGCGGAAGCCTTACCAACAAGTGCGGAACATGTTCTTCCCCCCTCATGCTTCTTGGGGTCTCTGGAGTGGGACATCGACCAACAAATAAAGGCCACAAACCCACATCCGCAGTGCCCACCTGACCACCTCTATGTACCTCCAAAACACTGGGGTGCCTTAATCACATGGGCTCATAGCTCTGTGGGAACGGGACATCCTGGTGCCACACGTACAGCTCAGCTAATCAGCACCCGCTACTGGTGGCCCGCTATGCATAAGGACGTGGTGAGATATATGTCTTCTTGCATGGAGTGTGCCTGCAGCAAGACCCCACGCATCCTCCCCGCCAGTAAGTTGCTCCCCCTGCCTACTCCTCTGAGACCCTGGTCGCACCTTGCTGTGGCCTTTGTTACCTCTGAGGGAAATACAGTAGTTTTGACAGTTGTTGACAGGTTTTCGAAGATGGTCCGGTTCATTCCTCTGAAGACACTGCCCACCACGCTGGAAACAGCTGATCTGCTGTTCCGCCAAGTATTCCGCCAGTTTGGTCTGCCTGAGGACATTGTGTCTGACTGGGGCCCTCAGTTCACATCTCGGGTGTGGAGAGAACTGCTGGGCAAACTCAACATCATGATCTGGAGTACGAAGTGATACCCCTGCTCGATTCCCAGTGGAGAGGCAAGGGGTTGCAATACCTTGTGGATTGGGAGGGGTACGGCCCTAAGGAACGTAGTTGGGTTCCGGCCTCCCAGGTTTTAGGCTCCGACCTCATTGCCTCTTTCCTGGCGAGGCGGGCCTCACTCCAGGCGGCTGGCGGAATCTTTTGGGGTGGGTTCTGTCACGGATGGCCGGTCCAACACCGAGAGGGAAACGCCCACATCAGACAAGGGCCATACCGTTTGTTTACCCTGCTCCCAATCACCTGTTTACTGATTGGAGACACCTGCTTCTCATCGCTATGTCTCCCTATTTATACTTTCACAGGTCCCGAGGAACAATGCTGCGCGTTAGCGGTTACAGAAACCACTGGAAGCCTTCAGTGTATTGCGACTCGACTTCCAGAGTATTCCCACGGATAACTTTACTGAATATATTTATCATCATGGATAATAAAGAGCACGTTAGTTCAAGTTCGCCTCTCTCTTCTTCTGTGCCGCCAGCGTCACAGTGTCATCTGATGGGGATGGTACATGAACTCTCAACTGGGAATATGTGACTTCTGCCGCCTGGATTTTTAAAACTTTTTAAAAAAACGTTTTCACTTTTTAAAACATTTTTGTTTAGTTATAAATTATATCACAATATATTTTCATACAAGACATTTCTTTTTCATTTATAGGCTACTTACACACTCTTCGTATTAAATTTTAGAGATAAAATAAAGGAAAAAATAAAGAGATAAAATAAAGGAAATCCACTCCAAAGTAAAGTAAAAGCCAAATAAACATGGAATGTTATATATCAGACTGATAACGAATGTAAATGGAAAATGACAAAAGAATATTTAGGGGAAATGAAAAAAGATGAAAAAGAAAAGCATCCCCACTGTATAGTAAATCCCTGATATGGCCCTATTGCTTAGTAAATATATATATTTTTATAGCCTTAAATATGTTATTTGCTCAATTTGGTACACATCACACGCCTTTTGGATCCATGTGTTATTTGCAGAAGGTCTGGGTTCATCCATTTGATGGAACCAAGTTCCATCAAATGAACTGGTTTCAATCAAACATTTCAGGGCTGCTTCCTAGGAAATATTTCATAAACCTTCCCTTGAGACTTCCCCTCTAGACCATCAGGTATTACTTCTAGTAGCCACCATAGGATCTTGTGGGATATTCTGTTGGAACTCCACCTTAAGTGCATCATATATCTCATTCCAAATGACTTGTAACTTAGGACATAAAGTCATCTGGCCTTTTAAAAAGATATTTGCCTCATACCAGCTATCAGCCTCCCCTCAGATGTTTGCCATCAAACCCCCATAGACAAAGGCATAGGACCTGGCATGCTGTATGAGTTGTTCCCCCTTATTAGCTCTACAGGCAAACATGTCCTGACAAATCTGATGCAAACCACTAATTAATGCAAATAATTCAGAAATTTGTTAATTATAACACTAATAAATGTCAGCTATAAATCAGCAGTGGTTTAAAAGCACTGAAACTTCCCTCCTGCTTCATGGGCTGGGGGTGCATGCTTTAATTAGCAGCACTGCTGGGACCTGCTCACATACTGTGTGTGGAACGCAGCAGAGCCAGAAGGTTAAACAATTGGAAAAGCAATCACAGCTTGCCGAGACTTACTGATGAGACGATTATCTACTGGGCTTGGAGGTTCTGGGAGCAATCAGACATGGACGACGTGCAGGTGTGGGTGAGAGATAGGGGTGGAGGTGGAGGTGGAGGTGGGGTGTTTTGTGGTGTGAACATGTAGGATGATGGGACCTGGAATACTGAATGTCAAAACTGTTGCTGAAACTGGATCCAACACCAGGTGGCAACTGATCAAAGTTTAGGACAGTGTAACAAACAGGCATGGAAGTGTAATACAGATATAACTCACACTCTGTTATCAGTCCAAAGGGATTTAAAGTGCATGTGCAAACACACACACACACTGAGTTTATGGGAAGCTTTTATTACTGTAGTTAAATTTATGGTGTATATCTTAACTCTAAGCCTAAAGAGATATTCTGACACTAGTTGTCACAAGGCAGGAGTTCCAGGCTTCCCAGGGTGTGTCAAATGTGCAGTAACAAAATAGGAGCAGATTCAGAGGGTAAAAAGAGAAGGAACAAACTTGCATGTTGTGTGGCTGGATATTGCCAATGCATATGGGTCAGTCCACCACCAACTCATCAAGTTTGTCCTGGATTTTTTTTTTTACACGCCTGACTGCATTCAAATCATGGTTGCCACATACATTGAAGACATCCAGATGTGCTGTGCTCATCAGAACATCACCACAGGCTGGCAAAAGTTAGAAGTGGGGATTCCATGGGGTGCTCTATTGCCACCATTTTGTTCATCACAACATTTGAGGTCAGTCTCTTAGGGGCGAGGAAGATGGTGGGAGGAATGAAACTGCTGTCAGGCAAAAGGCTCCCACCAGTCAGAGGCTACACTATATTGCCAAAAGCATTCACTCACCTATCCAAATCATTGAATTCAGGTGTTCCAATCACTTCCATGGCCACAGGTATATAAAACCAAGCACCTAGGTATGCAGACTGCTTCTACAAACATTTTTGAAAGAATGGGTCACCGTCAGGAGCTCAGTAAATTCCAATGTGGTACCGTCCAGTCGTGAAATTTCCGCGCTACTAAATATTCCACAGTCAACTGTCAGTGGTATTATAAGAAAGTGGAAGCGACCGGGAACAACAGCAACTCGGCCACGAAGTGGTAGGCCATGTAAAATAAGAGCGCGGGGTCTGTGGATGCTGAGGAGCAGTCAATCGCTACAGACCTCCAAACTTCATGTGGCTTTCAGATTAGCTCAAGAACAGTGCCTAGAGCGCTTCATGGAATGTATTTCCATGGCTGAGCAGCTGCATCCAAGCTTTACATCACCAAGCGCAATGCAAATTATCGGATGCAGTGGTGTAAAGCGCGCCGCCACTGGACTCTAGAGCAGTGGAGACATGCTCTCTGGAGTGACGAAGCATGCTTCTCTCTCTGGCAATTCGAGTCTTGTCTGACTGCATTGTGCCAAGTATAAAGTGTGACAGAAAGGGGATTATGGTGTGGGGCTGTTTTTCAGGGGTTGGGCTTAGCCCCTTAGTTCCAGTGAAAGGAACTGTTAATTCTTCATCGTACCAAGAGATTTTGGACAATTTCATGCTCTTAATTTTGTGGGAACAGTTTGGAGATAGCCCCTTCCTGTTCCAACATGACTGCACCAGTGCACAAAGCAAGGTCCTTAAAGACATGGATGAGCGAGTTTGGTGTGGAAGAACTTGACTGGCCTGCACAGAGTACTGCCCTCAACCCGATAGAACACCTTTGAGATGAATTAGAGCAGAGACTGCGAGCCAGGCCTTCTCATCCAACATCAGTGTCTGACCTGTGTCTGACCTGGAAAAATGGTCAAAAATTCCCATAAACACAATTCTAATCCTTGTGAAAAGCCTTCCCAGAAGAGTTGGAGCTATTATAGCTGCAAAGGGTGGGCCGACATCATATTAATCCCTATGGATTAAGATTGGGATGTCACTCAAATTCATATGCGTGCGAAGGCAGACGAGTGAACACTTTTGTTAATATAGTGTATATGGATGATATTACCACCATACTCCAAACAGCAGTTTGATCAGCAAGACTACTGTAGAGGATTGATCAGCTAGTGGGTTGGGCAAGGATGGAGATCAAAGACTCCATATCGCCATGTTAGTCTCTTAGAAAAGGGATCAGATGTGATAATACCATCTTTGTTGCCAGCGGTGCGATCCCACTGCTGTTGAAATAGCCCATTCATAGCCTGGAAGGAGCTCTCAGACAGACAGATGGGGAATATAGTAAGGAAGCGTCTTGCTGACGGCCTTGACAGGATCAATCAGAGCCAGCTGCCAGGTAAGTACAAAGTATGGTGCTACCAGGCCGTACAGTACCAAAGGATCATGTGGGTGCTGAAAATAAGTGAGATCTCCTCCTCGCCAGTAAGCAAGATGGATAGTTTAGCAAACTCATATATTAGGAAGTGGTGGGGTTGCCAAGATGCTTCTCAGGCCTCTTCAGTAGGAGCAAATTACATCTGCCTCTGCAATCTGTCAGCACAGGATACAAGCAGAAGAAGGCTCATCTGATTCTGGAACGGAGGGAATCCACCAACCATTTGATGAGAAGAGTGCACATATAAGTACACACAGGAAGTAAGTGGAAAGTCCAGGATCAGGAAATCAGCAGGCTGCACACTGCATTAGCAGTACACTGAAAAGGCACCGTTGGAATGCAACAGATAGCAATGCCCAGCAGGTAGACCATCAACCTGTATCAAGATGTGCTTGTAAATTAATCTCCATTTACTGCAATTGTAGCAAACTGTTACCACAGACAAAAAATTTACCACATAAAATTGATGTACTCATAAAATAAAACAACCTCTTTGACACCCACTTACAGAGAAAGCAAGAAGTTACATAAGATAAATGTTAGTGCAACAAAATAAAACAGAGCTAACTGGATGCATCTCCTACAGGAATTAATGACAATTGTAACTGTTCTAAATTAAATGTAATAGGCCTTTATCACTGCTGAATCGGTTACCCGATATTTTCGTCAAAGCAGTGCAGGGATAGCGTTTCTGTTTTGGCCAAGACGACGCGGTCTGATTAGTGAAGGAGAATTCATAAGTCAAGGGTTCCACGTTGAACAAAGGCTACAAGTTCTTTGAGAAGTTTATTTTTAACTACAGAGGTAAGTAAATTGCAAACACTAGCCTTGTCTGCTATTTAGCTAGGCTAGCTAGTAAAAACAGACTAAGGCTAATTCTAATAAATAACTGCAGACTATTTGTTATTTGTATACTTTAATGTGTGACGTTGGGGAGGCGAGGCAAGCTGCACAGACGAGCCGTGTCGAACACACACAGACGTTTATTAGCACACGAAAGTAAACAAACAGAAAGTAAAACACAAACAGTGACACTACGTATAAGTGACACAAAATGCCATAAACACGCCATAAACAGTGATATGAACACTACTAAGGTAACAGCTCACACCGGGTTAACACCGAAAAGGGCTGATTATTACAGAGGGACTTCAATATACACGTTAAATGACGACAAAGGACAGGTGTAACACGCAGTCGACTAACGTGGGAGGGGCGGGACACACACAAGGACATGGAGAGGAGTCGAGGAGAAGGGGGCCGTGCCATGACATAATGCACTACAAATAACCTGGAAAAGCGCTTATCATCAGTCTTAAGTATTTGGTGGATAAATAATAAAAGAATCTAAACTAAATAATAGAAAGTACACTATTACTTCGCACTGGAAAGCTCTGGTTCCTCTTCTGGCAATGGTTCTTTGATCTGGAAACACCACAGTTGATGATGATGCTAGCAGTGAGATGTTTTGGGGACACTTGGTAAAACTGATTTAAATATGACTTTTTACCCTTACAAAAGATATGCAATAACTTAATATTTTGTAACGTGTGTATATAATATAATGTAATCTATCATATGAGCACTGTATTGCAAATTGTATATAAAACTCTCAAACGTGGCCTGCATCCAAATAAATATTTTTAGTTAAATTGATAGACTAATCTGGTAGACTTCATTAAAATGATTAAAATTTGGATTTTAGCCAGAAGCTAAAGTAAATGTCATGCTTACTATTGAAAGATATTGACTGAATTGTGCATTTTATGAGGAATCCAAAATATTTTAAGCTTATGTAAATATTTCTTTAACATTCTTTGTATAGTGTACTTTTCCGCAAATACCATCTGTGAGAAAAAAAGATACATTTTGAAAATACCAATTTGCAGTCAACGTTTCAGCCCTAATGTAGGGCGGTCGGGGCTTCACCTGAAGCATGCCAAGCCTCATGAGGCATCACATCTAACTAAAACTGAAGCTTCCCACAGTTCACAAGCACAAGGAATGAAAGTACGTCAGGTTTTACTCTCACAGACCCACTCTTGCAAGTGGCTCTGCTGGAAGATGCATGAAACGTTTTAGGAAGTACTCTTCATACTCTTCTGCAATTCATGCATGTTATGGGCCACATACTAGCCATAACCTTAGGAGAGGTTTTGGCTGGGTAAAGGCTGATCAAACTAGTGCCCACATAGTGTTGACTGATGGGTTCTGTACAAGATCCCATCTGAGTGGTTGTGAGAGAGAACCACTAATGGGGGGATTAGGCAGGATAAGCTAGAAAGATGTATCAGCAGTAGTCACAGCAAACGCAAACAAAGCAACATAAGCCAAGAGACTTAGGGAGAAGGTGGAGATGGCAAACACACGCATGCAAACACGCACGCATGCACACGCACGCATGCAAACACGCACGCATGCACACGCACGCATGCAAACACGCACGCATGCACACGCACGCATGCAAACACGCACGCATGCACACGCACGCATGCAAACACGCACGCATGCACACGCACGCATGCAAACACGCACTTATGCACACACACGCATGCACATAAAAAGAATAAAATCATATGCGAAGGCTACAGGTTGTGTAGGAAGCGTGAAGCATTTTCATTGCTGAAATATATGGCAAGGCACCAGTAAGAACAGTTGGGTGGGAGGTGGGGGTTAACTGCCTTCTGAAACAGGCAGTTAAAAAGGACTGTTCCTATGGCACACCCCCCATAAAATCCAGGCCTAAAATGCTCTTTTTTCCCTATATCTAATTAAATAAAACATAGCACAAATTCTGTAAGCTTGTAGAAGGCACTTTGATGAAGTAAGATTCTTTACATATGCAAATGAGCAATTTTTCCATTAACTCAGATTACAAATAGTTTAAATACCATGGGAGTAATGTAATGGATAAACAGGACTATGACCTACTGGTAAAATTGCCTGAGTACAGTATCTCAAATTAATGGTGTCCTTGGTGAACATTCCCTTTAAAAAAGCCACTTTGAAGGGCCAAGGTGAGCCTTGCAGAGAATCCAACACATCCTATTCTTATTGGAGGAAAAGAGATGCTGTCCTTAATCACTAAGTCACATACAAGACAGTGGGGTGTTTACATGGACATGTGGAAACGATGCTCAATCAGTAGTTTGAAGGGTTGGCCAGTGCTACGTTGCTGCATATTTGAGGAAAGATATGATGGCAGGCTTAATACACACTTCACACTTCACATTTTTCTTACAGGTTGCCTGACACATTAGATCAAAACAAAATATGAAAAGGAATAAAAGTTTGTGAGAAACAAAAATACAGCATTGTGACTTGTGACTCTCCCTGTGAACGAAGTGATTTACTATCTACAGTAGAGGCCTCAAAAAAACTATTTCTGCAATTTGCATTCAAGACAGCTATGAGTCACTCTCTGTATGTTCCTTCCTTTTCTGTTGTGAGCTCTCTCTAAGTGTACACATGCAAAAGGCACATCCGCAGACACATTTGTGCTCCATGTAATATCTCTATAGTAATGCACACAGAAAGCCTGCTTGCTTCCTTCACTGGTCCTGATGACGCTCACCAATGCAGTGCATGATTGAAAAGTGAAACAGCTGCCTGTGATGCATTAAAAGATGCCTTATAATCACCTCCACTTTAATGCCCTGAACTGGGACAGGGATCTAAAGCAGGAGTGGGTGGGGAGTAAAATGGGCTTCTTTCCTCTGCAGTCAGGAAGGCGCATATGAAAGCTACAATTAGCGAGCTATCGAGTGCCGAGCTAAAGCTGAGAGAGGAGGGAAGAGGAAGACTCTGGTGGTGTGACGCAGACCTCACGAGTAAAGGTGGAGGAGGGTCTGATTGGAGGGGAACAGATGCTCACACCATCTCACATTCAGTTGAATGGCAACTGAAAATCCAGTGAGAACGTTACAGCTGAGGTTCAATGCAATTAACAGCCATGCAAAAATGGTGGGGGTTAGGTGTGGCTTTCAAATTCCTCTCACTTCCTGCTGTCCTCAGTGTGTGCATTATTAGAGAGGGCATGTATGAGACTGATCAGGATGTTCCTTACTTTGTCATCGTAGGAGAAGGTGTCTGAACGAGTCTCATAGTGAAACGGTATGCTGTACTCTGAGATAAATCAGCCACCATCTCCGTAAAATTCATGTCTTATTTTCCAATTCTGAACTCAGTAGAGACTACAGTAGACTACATAAGAATGCTTAGCAACATGTTAAGCTTTATTTAGGTTACCAAAGAGTGAAAAGTCTCGGCTAGTAAAAAAAAGGGTATGTTTTCATATTATTCTATTAACATTTCTACAGTATAAACAGTATGTTCATCTTATATTCATGTTTTTAATGAATGCCTCTTAATGGATACATAGCTTTATATGCTTTATAAGCATTATATGCTTGAAGGCAGTAATTATTGAAATTTATAATACTGTTATATGTGATCTCCAAAATGCACTTTCAGAACATAAATGGGTATCACTCATTTTTTAGAAGCTTTTCTTATGCAGGTTTGAGAACTTTGTTAGATTAAATTTAGACTTTACATAGAATAATATGAGGCTATATCAGATAGTAGTGACAATACTGCCCTCAAATGTGCCAATTAACCTTTAGGGGTTTTATTCTATAAAGTTCATATATATTTCAAACATATTTAATGGTCAGATTTATGCTTTAGTCAGTACATGATTACTCTAACTCTGGACAAGTGCCATAACATTTTCAAGACTGCTGTTATAATTACGTTCCACAGTAATCTCCTTAACAGGACAATTAAACTTGCTATTTCATTAGCAAAAGTGGCATTCTAAAAAGCAGTCTGAGTGCTCTTTTAACTGAGCTGTCAGTACCACCAATAAGGTCTATTTGCAGCTCAATAAAAATGGGCAGAGGTTTTATAGTTATTTATACATGCTATTGTAATTACAGCACTCAGGCAATGCTGAGGCACCTGAGCCTTTTTCAGGTTCTGGCTTAGCAACACTTCTTAAAAAAACAGAACAAAAACAATTCTTCTGCATGAAGTGCACCAGGCTTGTCTGGCCATTTGTTTTGGTGTTTTCTTTCTTATTTGCCTTTTGGTTTTACAGCATACATCAGAAATCGTTTTGCTGTCCGGACATTAGTTTGCTCCTATAAACCAAGCACATACTGTGCATATCTCTTTTGTCCCGTTAGTGCTTTTAACGATGCAGGGAACATTTTTTGAAATATTAAAAACTGAAAGAATGCTTGAATTTTAACAGAAAATAAGTCTATTTAAAGGGGCATGATATGACGCAGAATGATAAATGATATGTTCTGTAATAAGTGGGACCATGATATTTCATAAGTACATTATTCGGATACTATGTAATACCGTGAAAATCATTTTACTTTAAACGGGATTTTGTGTCACTGGAAGTGAACACTTCAGACTGGTTGAGCAAGGGACATACAGGTATATGTCCTCACCTTTAATCTGAGAAAGTGGTTAGCTTTTCTGAACACATAGTGTTCTGGTCTTTCTCCTGCGTGCACGCACATGTACACAAGTACACACATACACATAAGCTCACATCTGAAATTTCATATAATTTCACTGTCCATTATTCTTTTTAAAGGTCAAGACTCAGGGTATATTGGGCTTATGATATTTCATATAACATTGACGTGTTGATTTGGAATGTGCTTTACAAAGGTCAAATTTAACTGTTCCAGAACAAAATTACCAAGTTTCCATTTGGAGGTAATGTATTGTTATGCCTGTGACTCACCCCTTGTTAGTAAGCATACTGCATTTGTATGGGCTATGATGTGGCCCAGGCTGTGGTGTAACTGGAGTACACTTCACTATTATGTAGATAGCATATCTACATTACAGGTATTTCCAAAACAATAGGATTGTAGTAGGTAGCACATTGCATTTGAAATGAAAATCTGTTTGAATTACATCTTTATTGTTTGAACCATATGTCATGAATCCTCCAGTCCTGTTTGCAGCTTGCCCTGGTTCTCTGTAACATTATATCATCTATGTTTTCCACATAGCGCCAGTGTGCCTACAAAGATGCTTCACTTCAGAGTTCATCTTGCAGCTGCTGCCATTGCATCATCAGGAAGGGCACTGTTCGAGCATAACCAGGTCTGTCAGGTCTTTTACTGTTGCTAAACTTAACAATGCATTTTGAGAGATCTAATTTATTTGTAGTAACACTTTATATTAGGGTTCAGTTAACTGGCCTTAGTTGCAGCATTTGTAAACATTAACAAACAAAACACACTGTTTGCAGGCCAAGGTCATGGCCTATAGTGTGGTGTCCCAATGGGCTTCTGATGCGCTTGGTACCATGCAGGTGAGAACTGAGTGGATGGGAGCCTGGTCACATAGCGTGACCACTACACTCCCTTAATAAACATGTCAGACAAAGTGATGAGGCTGAGCAAAAGCTCTGTGAAAGTAAGGGCCTGTTTCCCTAAACACTGCTGTTTACTTTCAATGATTTACTTCAGATAAGATATTCATTCCTTCAGAAAATCAGAACCCTTATGTTATAGTCATTTTTAATGCACTAAATATCAATCTTTAGGAAAACAATTTGATTAGGAGGATGGTGGGAAAAGAAGGAGAACTGAACTGACAAAACAGGTGCTCTAAGGTCCCTGTGGCCTTTGTTACGCTCCAAGCAGTAATGACTTACACTTACATTCAAAGGCCTGCAAAATAACATCTGCTCCCTTTTTATCAGAACTCACCAGTTCCTTTATTAGAAACACTTATTTTGTCACTAGCCTTCTTAGCTACACCTAGGAGGCATTTTATAACAGTATAATTACAAACTGCAGCCCATCTGTTGGCTTGTATAATTTGCCAGCCATCCTCTGCCCCAGTTGTCAATAATCAGTGTCTAACCGCAAAGCCACTGCTGACCAGATATTTGTAGAACGTGTTCAACACAGTATTAACTCAGATATGTGGCACTGCTGTCGCTGTTGTTCTGGTATAAGTTCATCAGGCACAACTATATCTAACATAATAGATGCACTGGGCCATGCATCTGATGACCAAAACTGAACTTGTTAGATATGAAGCCCCCGTGTGGGCACTAATGCTTCAGTTCTAAACATTTCACAGAGGTCAACAAAAAAGAACGACAAGGTTGTAGTTCCGATTCCCAACTATGGAGACAAAAACACCCTTGAGGTGCGATTTCATTAGACCTATGCCTGAGGGTGTTATTAACAGGTGTGTGTTTAGTGAGAGTCTCATGTCTGAGTTTGCCCCAAGAACACTCACAGAGCCGTATCAGGGCCTCTGCCAAGACAGGGGAACAGCTGTTTGGGCCAGACTGTGTAATCCTGCATGCCAAAAGTGATGACGAAGGGCTGGGCAGGTGGGTGGTAGTGTTGGTCAAAGAGAATAATGAATGATGAAAGAGAGGAAGAAATTGGGTTAAAAGCGTTGCTTTGAGATGGATGTGATACTGTAGTGATGGGCCATGATCTATCTGAATATTTTTAGTATGTTGGTCTCTATTGCACTTTGATTCTTGTAACTCCTGCTCACTATACACTGGAAGAAAATGAAATAAAAAGATCAGGTAACAAGACATTTGATTCTCCTACCCTGTGCTGTTATTTAAAAATGGAAGACAACACAGTTTTAAAAACTACTCAGAAAAGACTTCGACTTTGCTGCTGCCAAATATATATATGACAATTTAAATATATAAATTCTACAAAAACTGCTACTTTGTTGTTCACCCCAATAGTCATGCTTGAAG
Source organism: Electrophorus electricus (assembly GCF_041902795.1). Taxonomy (NCBI): domain Eukaryota; kingdom Metazoa; phylum Chordata; class Actinopteri; order Gymnotiformes; family Gymnotidae; genus Electrophorus; species Electrophorus electricus. The sequence continues at coordinate 14,540,000 of NC_137500.1, read as the reverse complement.
TGACCCATGTTGAAGTAAAGCAAAGTGTCCCACAATACTGGTATATCAGCTTCATTCTTGATAATGACTTCCTTTGTGTCACATACCTGTCCCATTTACCAGCTCCATTTGAGTTAAAGTAGATCAGATAGTTAAAGTGAATTGTGGTTGTGTAGGCTTTGGACATTCCATTTAAATGAACTGATTATAAATCCACTGATGTGTGGGCAGCTGCCTGGGAGGTCATAAACTCATCACTGTCATGAGAAGTTTGTAGGAGTATAAGTAAAAAGATGCTAATATTCTGCTTGTAAGAGCAGAACTTACTTTTAAAAGCACTCTTTATGTGCTACTTTGATTTCTCCAAATTGTTAAATGGACATATCCATTTTTGATGTTTTAATAGCAGGAAAATGATAACAATGTACATCCCTGATTTTATATGCATCCATGTGAAGCAATATGTAAAAGGTTCAGCAATTGGGTTTAATGTGATGATGAAGATAAACTGAGAGAACTCCAGTGAGATAAATGCAAATTGCCTAACCATAACTCTAACAAGACCAGAATAATAAAAGAATCTCAATCATGTCCCGACTAACACCCAGCCAGACACGAGGCACTGTAGATGTTGCAACACTCCTCTTCACGCATGACACCATTCCTCTTCACCTGAGTACTGATTATGCACACCTGTCCCTGATCTCACCAGGGCTTTATAAACCAACAGGTTTCTTCTCAGTGTTTCTCATTAGCCTGCCAGCCAGACTAAAGCTACACCTGCATCTTTAACTTAACTGCATCTTACGTGCTTTGCCTACTAGTCAGCAGTACCTGATCATACTAAAGTGCTCTTCATCATCTATCATCTCATGGGGAGAGCCAAGGTCTGAGGCACCATGCTGGTTACCACCAATTCCCTGCTGAGGCTAATCTGCTCATAAGTTCATAAAACAACTGAAGGTGTTCACCATTCAAAGCAGAGAAGAGTTTGTGGGAGAGTCCCTGCTGCACCTTAAGTAGCAGAATATCCCTTGGTTTTCCAGACAGTGACAGCAGCCGCTCACTGGAATGAAGAGGCTTTAATCAATGTTTTCATGGATGGGTTAAGGAGATACAAGCTGAGCTGACCTGCTGTAAGCTCACAGCTTCTCTGGATAAGGCAGTACAGTGAGTGATGACCAGCATGTATGACCAGCTCTTGAAAGTGAAGGACCTTTTTCTCTACTCCTATGCCAATTCAAGGGTCACATCACTCATCATGTGCCACACACCCTCGTTCAGGGCAGTGCATTACCCACCAAACATCTATGTGTAATGCACAAATGGTCTTTGTTCTGTCATGTACTGCCTGGACCCAGACCCTGCTTCTTCGTTCCATCGGGCCCATTCCTCTAGGCCTGCACCTCATTGCCTGGATCGCCTTTGCTCATGGTTCACTACTGGCCCCTGGTGGTGGGGTACTGTCACATCTCATCCAACACGCAGCCAGACATTAAGCAGTACGCACACCCATGAGCACCGATTCCAGCCCTGGTTTGCAATGCACCTCACTTTTGTTTCGCCCACGGCATCACTCCCCTTTACCTCAGAACTGATCACACACACCTGTGCCCAATCTCACCAGAGCTTCACAAACCCATATGTTTCTTCCCACAGTGCTTAGCATTAGCCTGACAACCAAAGTGAATCTAAGCTTGCATCTTTCTGAATTTAAACACTTACCTCAGCTGTCTCTGTTTATTCCATTCATTTGTTTGTTTTGCTTTTGGATTCCTTTTTTTTTCTGCTTTTGTGTTGTTTATTGTCTTGGAGTACAGCAATAAACCCAAGTGTGCTGGACAGCTTGTGTCATCAGCTAAACAATGAATTTTAAAGAATAGATGTCATAGGCAGAATAAGTGAGAGAATGCATTTATAGACACAATATGTTTATAGACATAATTATCAGAGTTAGTTTCAAAATAACTTAATCTTAATCTTAATTCTTAATATTAGTCTTAATCATATATGCTATTGATCAATTAAATCTACTAAAGAATTTCACTGCAAAAAAGATGAAATAAAAAGCCTTTATTGTAAATAAAATGATGTAATAGTTAGTCACAGCAGGCAACACACAAAGGTGGCAGCAAAACTGTAATCATGTTTTCTGTTTTTCTCAGTTAACATTTTTCATTCTTTCCTTCTACCTGCATTTTTTATGCTGCAAGAAGTAGCTCCCAGCCTGAAAATTTGATGTTATGTGAGGCATATGTTATATCATGACATCTATATCAAGGGGTGTGTGTGTGTGTGTGTGTGTGTGTGTGTGTGTGTGTGTGTGTGTGTGTGTGTGTGTGTGTGTGTGTGTGTGTGTGTGCATGCACGTGAATAAAAACCACACTTCCTAGCACCATGACATCTGAAAAACAACTTCTTTCTTAATGATGTGATTAAATTATATTGGGCTATCATCTTGGACCCTTGCCAATACATTAACCCCTGATACCAGACACATCAGCCCCCACCCTCATGCTTGAATCTTACACCTCTCAGAAAGGAAAATGTGAAATTAGGTGTATGTAGCTATATCCTGTTCATTACTGATCCAACACTGTGAAAACACAGATACACTTGGAACCATTCTACAGTGAGCTCGTCCTATCCTTCAGCTGCAGGAGTCTGGTACTGTGTCAAGATTTGCTGACCCCTCGTTAGCAGGCTGACTGTCTTTAATGTTCAACATAACTGAGTGACTAAAAGCTTTCTTGCCACCATCTACCATTTTCTGCTCCTCTTACCCTCTATAAACCCAGCTTCCACCCACGGCTTAGAGCGAAAAATGATTAGGAACCGGAAATAAACTCAGCAGTTGGTTGGGCATTAAAGATTAAGTAGCCACTCTGCTTGAATGAAATACTGGCAATTTGAAGTCACTCAAAATGCTTAAGCACTTTTTTTTTGTTGCAATCCCTGTGGGCTCTTTTCCAGTGACAGAAAATTAGAAATCCTTAACGGTAAAAGATATTGTACATGAATGCATGAAGGCCAGCTTTGTGTTGTGTACCTCAAAGGCCATGCAAGCTTAGAGACCAACTGTGATTGTTAGTAAATTAACAGAGATGTAATTAAAGATTCTTAGAATTTTAGTAGAATAATTTATTAGAATTCTCTGAGCAGCCCATAACACTGCTAGCATTTGGAAAAATACGGCATTGTTTATCATTGTTATTATCAACACATCTGTTCACCTGTTTTTGAATCAGCCATGCTGTATCCATCCATCCACTGTTCATTTCAAGGTCTTGCTTTTTCCAAGAATTGGTTATTAATGCTGGCAGGATCTGGACAGCATGGAAAAATAGCAGATACCTCAAATAGTACAGGTCTATTGTCAACAGGACACTGTGTAATAAGGTACAGGCTTATTGCCAACAGGTCACTGTGTAATACAAGGACACAGATCCAGGTATTCAAGGACTGTGTGTGTGTGTGTGTGTGTGTGTGTGTGTGTGTATGTGTGTGTGTGTGTGAGAATTATATCCATTGTAAGAACAAGGAAGAACCTCACCAACCAATGGCTTTTATTATTTTTATGTTTTCTCAGTGTAGCTTCTCACTACATTACCCAAGATGCAGCTGTGACCTTTATAACAATAGTGTGTAATAAAAATTGCAGTTAGGTTCTGGGCTCTGCAGTATGCTGAATTTGAGCAGTCAGGGGCAGTGTCTAATAATCTCACCATAATAGTGGTTGGAAAATGGTAGAGATGAGTAAATGAGGAAATAAATTATTTTCATGCACATGTGTGTATCTCTGTTGTTTATAGGAACATGTGTGTGTGTGTGTGTGTGTGTGTGTGTGTGTGTGTGTGTGTGTGTGTGTGTGTGTGTGTGTGTGTGTGTGTGTGTGTGTGTGTGTGTGTGTGTGTGTGTGTGCACGCGTGGTGGGGAGGGGAAGTCTGTGCTCTGCATCTGTCCTTTACTCAGAGCTAAATCAGGACAGCAGAAACTGATGTCACTTAAAATCCATTTAGTTCACACCTGCTGCTCTGGATTCACTTGTTTCCCACTCTCTTGGTCCTAGATTACCCGCAACTACACTTACACAGCACAGCAGGGGTCAAAGTCAGGCACTGTGAGATAGCCCAGGTGTACAGCACCTGACAGCTGGAACAACAGCCAGAAGGTGTAGTGACACAGCCTGCTGTATGATTACCGGTGGTGTGAGCTTTCCGGGGTGTGCTGCATTTGCACAGTGCCCTTACACTGAAGGGCACCTTTTTGACAAGGTGATAGATGCTGGTGACCACACATCAGGCACAAAGACATACACACAAAAAAACAGACATAGACACACACACACACAAACAATAATCACTAATCTTTTGCTGCCCAGAAAGACACACCGACACCCACCCACAAAATCCACACACAGAGAGCAAAAAACTGAAGTCTTATCACACTGTCCTTCAGCTCAATGCAGGGAGTGTGATAAGACAAAAGGAGAAACGTATGTGTGCGTGACTGCGTATGTGTCTATGTCTAAGCACACGTGGGCATACGTTAGCTATCTTTGTGATCTGACACACAGGAACTAAGAGGTGTTATGTACTGTCCTCATCTCTATCATAAATGCAAAGCTCTTAAAGAACACAAAGCACATATCTTTCTGCCATGTCAATGGCTGATGCTGTGCATAGCATTAACAAACACTAAATCAAATAATTAAATTAGCAGACAATAAGACTCAATTATCTAAGATGACTTATTCAATCAATGCTCTAAAGCCCAACTTAAAATAATGAAAACTGCATGATCCTTATTTCTTTGTGCCACTTTACAATAAAAGGGAAATATTCTCAGCAAATTTCAAACATTTTCTCCAAACAAAAGAAAACTGGAAAAGATTGTGATTGTTGTGTTTTCTTTTTTAAGTATAAGTAAGAGCCACTAATGAGACACTTAAATGAGATTAATAAGAGATAAAGTCAGTCCAGATCGGAGAACTGGCACACGCACTGTGAACCTACATGATACGCATTGACCATACTGCACATCAATTTTCAAAACCACATCACTCACAGGTCTCATGACTGATAGGCACAAGACGCAGCTCTGCTCTGTTTCCGTTCAGGGAGAAAGAAACAGGTAAGTTATCCAGGTGATATGCCTGGATATTCCTTTACCCTCAGATACTGAGCCATCAGAAATTCATCTATTTACTGTGCATGTGCATATGTGTGTGTGTGTGTGGGGGGGGGGGGGGGGGGGGGGCATGGTAGTGATATTCTTCCATTAGCAACAAATAATTGAAATAATAAGTTTAACTGATCCGAACTAACATCATGGCACCATTTTACCACTTACAGCCTTGAACTAAAGTGACTATAATGAAGTAATCAGAAGAGCAGTGCTGCTCCTAGAACTGGGTGGGACTGCATGGATTTGAACATAGTCATATAGAAAAGAGCTTTGTTCCATTACTTAAACACAACAGCGATGTTAACTGGCTCCCAGCAAACTTGCGTCTCTTAATACAATAAGCTGTTTGGTCTGAGACATGGGGGGTGGGGGGGTGGGGGGGGGGTTGGATGGTTGCCACCCTTCTGTCTATTTAAATGCTGCTTTCTGCTCCTACTTCGTGGGTTTGCCTCTGCTCAGGTTGTTATGTATGTTGATGTGTGTGTTCACTGTTCTAATGGAGCAAATGTTTGGAGCTTAGCCTTGTGCAATATGCCTGGATGATTTCATAGTTTTCTCTTGCTTGCTAGATGAACACGACTGTATTGGACAGTGAGTGCACCTTTACGGAGCTGAAGCACTAGTCATTGTTATAAACCTGCAGAGGTGAGATTGTTAATATGGGTGTTTGGTGACCAAACTTTAACTGAGTGGTCGTTCTGTCATTCAAAAGATTGTACTTTCAATCTGAGAAACACTCTATATTTATTTTCTTTGGGTGGTAAGAATGGTTGATTTTATTTCTCTAAGAACGAAGGAATCTCTAGTCATATATAGTTGGGATATACGCCTAAATTCAAATCACAGAATTAACCCGGAATTATATTATTCAAACATTTCCTGTAATATTTGTTCTTGTTTTGCAGTATATTTTAAATTAAACAATGTAATGATACAGCTAGGGACACACCAAAGTTTTAACCAAACCTTGCATCAATCTTGCATCAAAGGTACACTAATAACATGGTCCTCTTTTAAACCCAAAGGTTTCAGAAAGCCAGTTTGGACTGTAATGTCAGATAGGCTGTCTGGATATGTTCATGTTTTGGAATTTTGAATAAACATGCAACATAATATTGATAAATAGTTTTATATTTTACGGTTCATTAGTTTCATTTTGTCAAGTTTTATGCTTGTAATATGTTTCTGTAGTAGTATATTGTTGTTTTGTACTGGTGTCGTCCAGTGCTGACAGTCTAGCTTTTCACAACCAACTGATAACTTAAATTACATATATTACACATACACTCCATTTTATTAGGCAGATGGATATTTAAAATATACATCTTGTGATCCGAGTACATAGGCGTAATATGCTTGTTTTAGTCAATAAATCTAAATGTATTATGTTCATAAGTACAGAATCAGAAAATTATTGTTCTTATATTTTATGCCATAGTGCTGAGATAATAAACATGATACAGCTGAAGTTTCTTGAATTGCTATTTTATCAAAATAAAAAAAACTCAAATATATTTTAAACCACAGTGCTGTTACTTCTTGTATTGTTCAGTGACAATAGACTTGACAAAGGCAGCCATAAAAGCTTCTGTGAACCTCTTCAGTCCCAGTGCTGATTTCTTTTCAGTGAATGCATATGCCTGAGGATTTGATTTCTTAAAGGCAATGTGAATTTGAGGGGGAACTGAATTGAATGCAACGCCTGGTCCTCGTTCTTGTCCCCAGCACTTTCAAAGCAAAGTTACGCCCATGACTGATTACATCTGGTGGTTGGACTTGGCAGAATTTCTGTTTTCCCTTGCATGCATAATGGTAACTGCACTATGCTACTTACAGTATTGTTGTGATGCACACAGTGAATAACTCAAATTGGTTGGTGTTGCATAAAAAAGTATCTTTGTCAAAATGGTTTCCCTTAGTGGTATGTAGCAAGTCTCCCTGCAGGTAGCTCGTTGGCTACTTTATATGTTTTGATTATTCTCTAATTGGCACTCTCTCCTGGTATAGGTACTAGATGGAATATATTTTAACAATTTTAGTTGAAATTAATATTCGTGCTATTATAGCAGACCTACAAACTGTTTTAATCTTTGTTAACTTTATCTTGTATTACTTTCTGTAAAATATTTCAATAAACTGAAAAGATAACTAAGAATTATGTTATTATTATGTTTAGTATGCCATAGATACAGAAAGTTAAGCTATTTCTCTGTGTGCAATCTTGGAATATTTTAGTTGATTTTATTACACCGAGCCCACACCTTAAACCATTTTACTAAATTAGAGATAAAACAACAATTGCCTGAAAGTAATTTTCTTATGGGGAGTCGCCAACTGCGAAAAGCGTATTTCTACATATATATAATTATTATAATATATATTACACTTTGGTATATATACATTGCAGTGCAGTATTATAATAACTCTGTATTAATTATAGCCAGACAGGGCACTAAAGTTAGCCAGCAGCCAGCAGGGAGTGTTCTGACAATCAAAGCTGTGTGTCAGGATTGGTGAAAGGTGATGGAGCTAACAATGGCTGGATGACTGGGAAAAGACTTAAAGAGAAATTAAAGCAGGATGTCAGTGGAGGGAAAGAGAAAGGGAGTGATGCATGGATGGAAGGATGAGGAACTGTGGGATGTGGGAGGTTGGGATAGCAGAGAACTAGAGGCAGGATAAATGAGTGATGAAGAGAGCCAAACGAAGGCGATCTCCTTGGAAACAGCCTAAGTGCAGAGATGAAAGTGGACGGAAGCAGATGCAGAGGCTGAATGGATGTGAGAAACCTGGGTAGCCCCTCTCTCACCATTCAAAGGACTTCTATTACTGGGTGTTCGTCTGGTTTACAAACCCACAAACTGATACACACACCTACAGAACTCATTAGCGAGATTTGAACTAGAATCTTTTTTGCTACTGGCTCAGGTTGTTCGTTGCTCTCTGATGCAGCTTCTTCTGTTTCTGGCTCAAATCTAAATGGTTGAATTTCTCTGTTGTGATGTACAGTCGCCACCACTGTCACTGCAGTTTCATCATATTCATCAAACTCAAAAATATCTTAGAAATCTGAAGAACCAGCAGCGGAAAATTCGCAGTCCAAGTCAATCGTAATGATGTTTGATCGCAGAGTTGTTCACTGTTGTCCGCCAGTGATGTCACTTGGCAACTTTCTGGAATTTCTGGAGCGACATTGGGTTTTTCCGTCAATTTACTTGAATTTCTTATTTTTAAAGAAATGAACTTGGAACATGTGTGGAGGACGAGGGGCCTGAGGGACTGCACATGAGCTTCACCATCTCAGGGTTTCCCTGTGCTACAGGCTCTGGACTCTGGCAGGAAACACGATGGTCAGTCTCCGGACCTCGGCGTGCTTGGGGACGCACATGTTTCTTGTTTTTTTGCTGGTTTTTTGTTTGATGTGTCAGGTTCCATGCATTAAGGGGGGGGGGGGGGGGGGGGGCTGTCATGTTCGCTCCTCCCTGGTGCCATGGTTCCCACGGCAATGCATCTTTATTTACTTCCTGGTTTTGTTTCCTCGTGTTCCTTGATTTGGTTTCTTTTGGTTCTGCTTCCTAGTTAGTTCAATTAACCTACCTGCTATTGTACTCACCGTTTCGTGTTAATCCTCATCAGTCTCTGCAAACCCCATATTTGTTATCAGTCTTTGTGAAGTCTTATCTACTCGTTTGGAACATTTCTATGCCGTTGTAGATCCTTGTCTGTGTCTCTGGTTTGTTGGATCTCTGCCTGGTTTTGGATTTCCCTCTTTGCCTGTTCACCATCTGTTTTATTTACATTGTTGACTGATTTTTGGATTTTCCACCTTGGCTTGTATTTTGGATTACGACTGTGGAATTCCCGTGTTCTCTAATAAAGCTTCATTCATCTTAATGCAAGCCACTCCATCTCTGGACATGCTCAGAACATTACAGTAATGACCTTGGGTATGTTGGCAGTATACACATAGCAGTAAACACCAGTTAAGCAACTTAATATATTAATATTTTAATGAATGAGACATTATTTATCTGACATCTATGCCTTTAAAATAATACATCCCATGTACTAAAGCACTTAAAGAGTTTGGATACCAGTGTGCTGGGCATGATTATCACACTGTACCTGCTCCTACACATATAACATGCAACAATGGGATCAAACCAATCAAACTTGTCTTGTAGTTGCCATCCGTAGATGCTATAGCTCACTAAATCTTTTATCTTGAGCCAGCCATCCCATGCCTCTGTGGCTCATGTGAAACATAGTTGGTGGTTTCAGCTAAAGTGAGAGGGCTTATCTGTGTATCCCATCTTTTAATCTTCCATTGCCTGAAACTGCCAATTCAGTCAGCACATGACCCTCAACCCCATCACAACAAGCAGAAATGTGAGGACTTGCCACTCTTTAATTGGTTTTTTTGGATATTATCAGGTCAAAAATATCTCAAGGTTATTTTTTCCCCCCTTTTATTTTCCATGGAACTTTCTAGGCATCTCTGACTGGTTTATCAGCGTTTGCCAGCGGTCTGCTTCACTGCTTGGCAGTGTTCCCCTGTGGATGGAACTGACGCTGGACGACTCCAGAGGCGAAGCTCTCAGCAGCTCCGCTTCATGGCCCTGGCTATATCAGGAGATAAGTACACACTGATACATGTCAAATCAAACTTCAGTAACCAGAAATGTAAGCATCAACAGATGTGGACAGAAGCCCAAAATTTAGCACAAAAGCCAAACAAACAAACAAACAAGGTCCAATCCATGCGTTTTCATCCACCAGACACTTTGTTAGAAACATTTACCTTATATTTTCACTCACTGGCCACATAATTAAACATACCTATCTTCTAGGTGCATTTGTATGTATGAAAAATACTGTAGCCTATATGCTGGTGTCTGTAATTTGACATCCATGCTCTGCCTCATTCACCATTGGTCAGTTTCTGACCACTGCACCACTACTCACTGGATATTATCTGGGGGGGATATCATTCTCATCACTGACATGCTAGCAGCCAATCTGTTTCTGTGGTCAGAGATGACCACCAATGTGGTGGAGATACTGGAGGATAGCTAACTCCATATGGAGGCAACAGGCTTACTCGAGCTGTAAACTGTAAGCTGTAAGTACAATGCTTGTACAAAGATCGTCTCCTGTAACAGAAGGAAGAGTTATTTTCATTGGTTCATTGTGAAGGTGAATAGAGAATTTGTGAATAGAGCTTTAAGATCATCAGAACACATGTTTGGGTTCTGTTCATGTGACTATCATTACTGTAAGCAGGAGGATAGGTGCTTCATGAATACTGGCCTTGAGCTTGTGCACATAAAAAATGCAGGTGTTAAAGGGGTGTAGACAGACCTGATGTAGGTCCAGAATTTAACTGTGAACCGGTCAAATTGCTGATTGATGGTCGAGGTGAGAGAGAAAGAAGGAGTGCCGGAAAGGAAAACTATTTGTGAGATAAAATGAAAGAAAAACGGTAGGGCAGTAAAGAAAAAATAAACTATTGAGAGGGAGGGAGAGCAAGGGGTCAGAGAGGAAGGCATCAGTGGGGAGGGAGGGGCGGTTACACAGTTCCACACAAATGGAGAGAAGAGGAGGTGGAGAGTGTGAGAGTGCACACTCACACAGCCTCTCCACAGAGCGTATAATGAACACAGGACGACAGAGGAGAGACATGCATCTGTAGCCTCAGGAAAGTTTCTGCTGTGCGTGAAAGACAGACTGAGACCATCGGCTAGAGGAGGACAGGACAGGGCTATGGGAGAGAGAGGATTTCAACAGCCAATTAAGAGGTCTGAACAGAGACTACAACATAAGGACACAAGTCTCTGACCTCTGACCTTCAACAGATGGACATGCTCCTCTGACTGTCGAGCTAAGAAGCTTTCAGAATGCCCAAAATGGAATTCTGAAGATTTTCTGTGATACTTTCCCCTGACCTTAAAGTTTTATACTTCAGGGTAAGTGGCTTCAATTATTTTGTGAATGTGAAATATGTACTAGCCTAAGAACACTCTTCATATGCTACCAGTGCATTTGTTGAAACACATTACAAGTACAGATACCAAGCAAATATAGCTGTTACAAATACAAATGATCAGTTAAAAGGTTGGGTCAGATTTGCATCTACCTATTTAAGGAAAGCATTCATCATTTTTCTCTTTTAAATTATGTAAATGACAACAGAATGTTATAAATATGTATGAGCTCAGAATAATCAGCAGTTTACTTGACTAAAGTCAGTCCAATCACAGCCAAAATCTTTCTTATTACTGATTCTAATGGCTTTCATTAGGATCCAGAAGACAAAATTTAATTTCAGGTAGCATTTCTATAATCTGAAACTGGCATTGAGCATTTTACTTGGTAGTCTCCAAGAAACACAAGGAGTAGATTTTGTATAAATGCATTTGTACATTTTCCTTCATCACATACATTTTTAAAATTAGTTTCTTTTGTCGTGTTTTAACTTGTACATGTAACAGGTGGGGCTAGATAACATAATTCTTACTGAATATATATATGATTGTTAGTTTTCGTGTTTTAATTGTATCTGCAGAGCAAATTCATCAGAAATAACAATCCTCCACCCATGATGCCTTCCACTACATAATCCACAACATAATTCTGCCAGACAATATGGAAGATTATAAAGGAGACCCTTGTGACAATTATACAAGCAGACATTTCATTGCTGGAGTTTTACGATGATCATGAGTCTTTGAAGTGAGGGAAAATTACCTAATAATGAAGCATGCTTGTGCATACACACACACACACACACACACACACACACACACAAACCACACACAAGAACCTTGACCATGGCACACACACTAACACGGATCGTTTAACACTTATGTAAGCCTTATTTGAACAAGCAGCTAATGTCACATCTGTTCACAGCCAACTTGGTGGCTTAGTTTACAGCTATTTAATCTCCTAGTCATTTTGATGCTCTTTCTTTGAACTCCAAAAAACTGAAACACCAGATCTCACTTGTGCCTGGAGTCCAGGCAGGTGTTTCTGGAGTCCAGGCAGGTTTATGCTGGTAGGAGAAAAGGACGGCAGCTGTTCCATTGTAGGCGAGAGCAGCTCCCGCTTGAAAGTGCCACCAGTCCATCAGTGATAACATATAAATATGATATTGAGTTTCATCACTGATGAAATATAAATGTGACACTGAGATTCCATCACCATGTAGCTAATTAGATCTATAATTAACAAACCCCTCTGTGGTGTCTTTTGTCTTGACACCGCACATTAGTGAGGCTGAGAAATTAATATTGCTAATAATTACTGATGAACATGTTCTTGAGTGTCCCACTCGGTATAAGAGTGAGGTGTGGCAAATGCAGAGCTGTGCTCAGAAGGAGACCTTCATATTTGTAAATGGGAGGAGCAGCAGCACAGCCCAATCCTCTTTCCACCATGCAACATGCTTTCAAAACCATACACTTGTGCTGCAGATGTGACGGGTAGTATTAAATGGCTTTGCGGTAACTAAGAAACAAAATCACCAAAAAGTTTTAAAATCAACAAATACTAAGTACCATAAACAAAAACAGAAAGAAAGAAACCAAAAACAAACCCACTACAGCCAATGGCCATCATCTATTGCTTCTGGCTCCTGAAAGCCCTTTTGGCAGTGACCTCTCGTGCCATTATGAGGCGTCATGGGACATTAATTTTCCCCTCTTATGCCGCCATGCTGCGCAATCACAGCCCTCCTGCTGCAGCGGCTGAGAAACACATCCGTTAAGCCTCACGGCCATCTGCCAACACAACCCACAGGTTGGTTGCTATGGTTTCCAGACCCATGGTGGGCACACGCCCTCCCCAGCCACTTTCTGCCACTTGGTGTTACGCGGACAATTACTTCACATCTTGTAAACTGCAGAGGTCTCATAGCTTAGTGGGCACACTGTTCCAGGAATGTGATTGGCCCACAGGATTCAATCTGTCACCCCCTCTGACACACCCATGCAGAGATGGAAGATTGCTGCACCCCTAGCAGACTGTCGGCAAAAGCAGATAACAACGAAGAGTAGAGAAAAACAGAGGAAAGCAAGCATGTCAAAATGGTTTACACCTACACTTAGTGTTATAATCACAGACTTCCCTGGTCGGAAGACTAGGGGCTCATGGGTTTATTCAAAATTCAAAAGCCGCATGTGCCTTGCCACATCAGAGCTCAGAGGCAACATGGACTGGCAGATGTAATGCCTGAGATGTATGGAAGAGCTCTCAGCTATATAACTGATCACACTGGGGACTGCATTCAGTAACTGGCTGTATTTAATAACTGGCCCTTTGGGGATAAGTCTGCCCTGTGTGATATATACTGTGTATATATACACACACATGGCCGATAGAGATCTAACTTGCTAAGGGTCTAAAGGGCAATCAGATGGATAATGCTAACAGGCTAACAGCCAGTACTCTTGTTTCAGGCACCATATAAAGCTCAGGGAGAAGAAGAAATAGAGATTAATGCATAGAGAGAGAGAGAGCGAGAGAGAGAGAGACCATATGACTATGCAGTCTAAACACTACCAGCTACCAGTGTAAACACTAAATGCCCCAAAAGGCTTCAAACAGAGTAAGATGTAAATATAAACACAAGTACCCTGAGAGAATACTAAGGGCCACATATACTTGCCACCACACACATGCACACACTTGAAATTGCTGTTTTAGGCTGAGTTCACTCTATTAGCTGATATCTCAAATCACCTCACTGTGTCTATCGTCACCATCTCTCAAGGTTGGCTTTGGCTCCTCTCCCCATTTCTTCTCGATTTTTCCTCGTTGATTTACTAATTGCTGACAGTGAGGCATCTGGAGGCAGTGCTGCCTTGCCAAGTCCATGACTGAGTTTATGCCTCTCAATCCACTAATGATATTTGGTTTCATGGGTACCAGCCCACACCTCTTCAAAATCTCATTACATTGTCTATATTGGTGAACCTGCGGTTCACACACGGCGACAAAACAGAACAGATACTCCCAATGGCACAGCGATGTCTCCATGCACAAGACAGCCTTTATAAAAGTAGTTATAACTGCATTAATTCCATTTATCAAAAAGTGTTTATCATGAGTATGTGTGTTCTGGATACTAAAATAACGAGCTGAGAAAGAAGGTGGTGCGAAGAAGCCAATAGCTGATCTTGACAAGAAAGATCTTTCAGCTCCCGTGATCAATGTGAAACATCTCATTGCAGCTCTCTTTGATTGAGTGATAGTAAACAAGTTAAGCATAGATCTTATTGATGTTAGTTTGTGCTGGCGGATGAGGATGAGAGTCTGCGGACGTGAATTCTTAGTATGGTTTGGTTTTAAATTTGACATCCATTTGGCACAGGCGTCAGCCTCTGACAGACAATCTTTACCAGATCATGCTAAGAAAGCCTTTCATTAACCTTTAACCCAGAACTGAAAGGATCTCAAAACTAAGCAAACAACACTAAACATACAGCAAATGGACAGCAAACAACACATACATGACATACATACCATTACACATACACACAGTAATACATAATTCAGCATACAACATAAAAACATACTGCATATACATACAAGTACACACATTAAAAAGGTTAAGTGAAAAAAATCGATGTACATATGCCACACACACACACACACACATTCATAATCTTATTTCTGCATCCCCCCACAGACCATCAAAATTATTGATGAGAGAACCATGCAAATGAAAAGGCCAGTGAGCCTTCAGCAACACGACAACACTACCTTTTCCCTGCCTCTTAAACACACAAACACACTCCACACAGTGCGAAAATCTATTTCATGCACACAAACTCTCACATGCATGTAGCCCCCCCCTTCTTCCCCCAAAGATCCATAACACTGATGGTATCTCCTTACAGTGGCTGTCTTCTCCTTAATGTCTCCACCTATTTGCTGGTCAGAGTCCCAGCGCTCAATATCCTGTTTGTTATAAATCTTCAAAAAGAGACATTCAAACATACAAAGGAAATGTCACAGTCCACCGGCCGGTCGAATATCTCCAACACCTCCTCATAAATCAAACCACTAATGGTGAAAAACACTTTCTGCTGCACAGCCTCCCACTGTCTTGAGAAAAATTCAATGCCTGTGGCGCCAGCTGTTATGTTTTCTCCAGCATCTTTTTCGGTTAACTTGCAAAGCCCTTCTCTCAGGAGTTGACAGCAACGCCTCTCGTTTGAATAGAACCCTTCAGTAACTTCTGCCACTTTTGTTTGCTGTTCCTTTGATATGCAGCGATGAATGGAACTGTACTAAATTTTTCTGAATGTAAAGTGCCGCATGCACCTTGGGTCCGCCTACGGTCCGCTGTGCTTTGATTGGAAACCTGGTAATAAAAGACAGGAGAGCTGTAATTATAAATATCGGTAACAAGGGACAGACAGAGGCCTGCAATTACCTTGATTACTACCTGTTGTTCCTATTGTTCTTGTTGTAGGGGTATGCGTCTGTTCTGCCACTTTCTGCAGCCTGGCTCCCTTTAAGTGGCAAATTGCACGATGACGGGCAGGTTGAGGTGAGTGTGGTGTGGTGAGGGGCAGGCCAGGCGAGCGTGGTGTGGTGAGGGGCAGGCTGGGGTGAGTGTGGTGTGGTGAGGGGCAGGCCAGGCGAGCGTGGTGTGGTGAGGGGCAGGCTGGAATGAGTGTGGTATGGTGTGGTGTGGGGCAGGCTGGGGAGAGTGTGGTGTGGTGTGGTGTGGGGCAGGCTGGGGTGAGTGTGATGTGGTGTGGTGAGGGGCTCCAGGACTTCAATGGAAGAGAATCAATTCAAGAAGAGATGGAAAGGCTTGCAAGCTTGCAATAATGGAACTAACACAAACACACACCTACAACCACACAAACTCCATGTTGAAATGCTGTGTACCTCTAAAGCCTCTGGAGAAGACCTCGTCAAGCTCCCATGAAGTTCCCCATCAGCGTGCGAGACTATTAGAGTGTCTCTAATCAGCCTCTGGATGTTCGAGTGGACACAGTGAAAACCCTCTCTTGCGTGAAGGTAGAGGGTAATAAGTTGAAGTTTTGGGGATTTTTTTTTAAGTCATCATATGCGACCATATGACCATACGTGAGCGCTGTTGTATTTCAGAGTTTATTAATGTGACCATGTGCATATTTCCCTGCAAACCGCACATACAGGGAGGGCCTTGGTTGCCTTTTTTACTGCCAAGAAAAGTGAATTGTGAATTGTGATTATTAGCTATGTACAAGCAATTTCAAACATTCTGTTCTGACAAAACACTCACAAGGGCTCATGA
Source organism: Electrophorus electricus (assembly GCF_041902795.1). NCBI lineage: Eukaryota > Metazoa > Chordata > Actinopteri > Gymnotiformes > Gymnotidae > Electrophorus > Electrophorus electricus. Next base: position 14,523,538 of record NC_137500.1, on the reverse strand, counting down.
GTGCTTTTGTTGTTTTGTTTTTTTCTCCACCGTTCTTGTACATTGTCTTCATCCTACCGCCGTCGTTATGCTTTGATCCTTGGGATGACATTTACAGCAGAACGCAGGGTACAAGAGCCATTCATGGATTACCCAACTGACGAGTGCCAGGGACGCACATCAGTGGAGGAAGTGGGGGCGGTTGTGTGTGTGTGTGTGTGTGTGTGTGTGTTTGTGTGTGTGTGTGTTTGTCTGTTCTTGCATGCTTGTATGTTTGTGTATGAGTGCTTGTACAGCAGAGGATTCTTCACAGGAAACCGTTTAAATTTCATTTAAAACCTACACAGTGAAACATTTAGGAGATGAGATGAGAAATGAAAACAGTTCTCACAACGCTGTCGTTCTCAAAACAGTGCTTGACACAGGAATTTAAAACATACAGCGAAAATCATAACCTATCATAATATCATTACCACAACAAATCAACTGACATTTCAGTATCTGAGTGGGGAGAGAGGGAGAGACAGAGAGAGCATGACAGGGGGGATAATCATATTATTTGTAAATGATGGCAGGGGAAAAAATACGTTTTGATTAGGAGAAGCAGACAGAGCTCTGGAGGTGAAGTGGAGAGAAATGATGCGACTGCTTTTTTTTTTATTTATGTGCATGTTGACAAGTGGCTCTCTTTTTACGCTGCTACGCACACCGATGGGTGTCATGGCAACCCTCACCTGTTGTCGAAAGAGTGGAGAATTTCAAATGATGTGCATCTTCAGATCCCACGCTTAATCCTGGCTCACAGCATATACGGAGCAATTTCAGTGAATCCTTATAACCTTGCTGCTAATTCCTGGAAAACCTGTCTGTCTATCTATTTATCTGTCTATAGGAAAAGTTTAATCTTATGGTAATTAATTAAATACAATAAAGGAACATTAATTGTTACCAATATTGTATTATAACATCAAAGAATAGCATAATATTAAATGCTCTTTTCTTGGAGATTTGATTCTGGGTTAGTGACTCAGTACTTTCCCTGATTACACACACTGTTTTTCTTCTCTGAGCACTGACAACACTCACAGCATCTCTGTCATACCAAACTAGAAACTCTGAGTAAAGTAAAATCAAACTTCTCCAAAAACAGTCACTGGACCATATGTGCTCTTCTCAGGTCTTTTATAGCTTTTTCACTTGCGTTAACAGTGGCCCATGATGCAGATTTGTCAAATTGCAATTAGCACCCCTGCTCTCTTTTGGCAAGTGTGTCTGCCTCCAGAAATAAAGTGAGACCTTGACGAACATGGCCGTGAATGTTTGCGCTGATGAAGAGTCACGGATGCATCATACACAGTGCCAGAATACGAGCGCTACACACACTGACGTCAGCCGTCACGTCCCATTCAGTGCAGGACTTGATAGGCCTTTTGCAAGGTACATGTCACGCATGGGAAGACCGAGAGAAATACGAACAAATAAACACACACGTGTCCACACACATCTAGTCACACAGCAACCCATGTATGACCATCAGCACTTGAGGACAAACCCTCTCCCTTGTGTCTCACAGCTCTGTACCTGCGCAAACGCATTTCTATTCTCCGCAGATGCTGACTGCAGGCCGGCTGCAGAACCCGGGGGCACCATGGTGGGTAATGTGACACCTGCCAGCGGCAGCAGGAACAGTGGTAGCGACAAAGGCCCAGGGGAAGACGCTGAGCACTACAACTACCTGGCGCTGGCGTGCGGAATCCCCCTCATCCTCATCATCATCCTGGGCAACGTGCTGGTGTGTCTGAGTGTGCTGACTGAGCGTTCGCTCAAGACTGCCACGAACTACTTCATTGTCAGCCTGGCGGTGGCTGACCTTTTGCTGGCTGTGCTGGTGCTGCCACTCTACGTATACTCAGAGGTGAGCTCGGCAGTGGGGAGCACCTGCTACACACGGGAACACAACTGGGAATTCATGTTTGGGGTTGAGTAGGGGTGACAGGAGACTGTATATTGTTTGCTGACAGTCATGCGGTGTAATCGCTCGCCCTTGTTAATATGTTTTCGAATCCTCATTTTTAAAAATAGGTCGTTTGCAGATACCGTTAAAAGTTCCCCAAGAAAAAGACAAAAACAAAAAGCATTCTGGAGGACTGGTCTGCTTTTTCATCTTCTTTATAAAGACAAAGAGAAAGGCTTTCATTCATTTTTGATCTTCGTTAATAGCTTTTACTGACTTTTTTCTGTTTGAAGAGAAACAAACTGTGAAGTGAGCTACAAACTGAGTTCTGTAGGATTGCAAGAACAGCACAACTTTCAGTGAATCGGTAAAAAAGGGTCTCTGTATGTGTTTCAGTTCCTTGGTGGAAAGTGGACTCTAAGTATGTACATTTGTGATGCACTGATGACCATGGATGTGATGCTCTGCACTGCTTCAATACTAAATCTATGTGCTATCAGCATCGACAGGTAAGGCACCTGCTGACACACATAACCCTGCACACCATTGTTCTCTTACTGTACCCTTTCATTTTCCCTCCCATCTGTTACAATAGGTAATTATGGTAATTTTTCAATATTTGATTTAATCTGTTGTTATCTTTAGAGCTCTAGCACAATAAATTTCCTCTTATGCTTAAACTGGGATCAGTGTTCAAAACCCACTGGCACTAAGAAAGAATGCACTGCAATATCCATCCAAAAAACTTTTTTACATGCATCCTTATACACACTTACTCAACACACTTGAGATCCTAAAAACAGTGAAAAATATTTATATGTGTATATGTGTACATGAATTGGAATTCGGTGATTAAATGGCTCTGCTGCTCAGTGGGACTCCTGCCTGAGTATAACATGGGATTAGATTCCTTAAATTGACTTGACCCCCAATCAAAGTAGTCTCTCTACAAAGAGTAAACACCATTTTACAGCTTTAAATGCTTTAAGGAGACCATACAAAAACTAGCTTTGCTGGATGTTTAATAATATGTAATATTCTCTGCTTTCTGGAACGAAACACCAAAACTCTCTTGTTATGCAGATAAACAGGCGAACAATTTAATTAATGATACATGTAAATTGAAAAGGTCTGTTGATAAAGGCTATTTTAAAGAGAAGTCAAAACACAATACCTTTATGTGACGAGGAGGCTGAGCAGGATGTGGGGACGAGTTCGTAAGACAAACACATACGTTTATTTAGACACTTCAACATGAGCATAGCACGCAGGCTATTGGGTTCAAACATTAACCCACCCAGACTCAAACACAAGACTTATATACACGTACGCCAATGAAACACAATGCGGAGCAGGTGTGAAACACAAGGAGGGCGTGGCCATACAGACGAACGTGCACACACACACACACACACACACACACACACACACACACACACACACACACACACACACAGGGAGACGTTTGGGGGGAGGGGCTGTACCATAACAGAGCCCCTCCCCAATGGCACAGCTCCCTAAGTGCCAGCCTATTGGGCCACGGCCCTGAAACCCACGCCGAATGGCGAGGCTGGGGAACCGAGCGACCCGACACGGGCCAGTGCGAGCAGGATAGACGGGAGGGAGACAGGGACCAGGACCAGAACAGACACAGGGACGGACACACTGACGGGCACAGGCACAGACATAAAGGGGGACAAAGCAACCAGTAGAGTGAGCAAGACAGGGATGGGTATGGTGATCAGGACGGGTACGAGAACATGACTACATAAAGCACTACTAAACAGTCCTGGGAAGGTAGCATGTGCCCCAGCCAGTCCTCCACGTGATGGCTGGGTTGGAGTCTGCCTCGCCGGCTTGTGTGGCGGCAGCTGCTCCGTCTTCGGCGTGTGCATCTGGAGGCGCACCAGCTGATTGGGCCATCTTGGGGGCGGGCTCTGGTGATGGCGCCTTCTTGTCTTTACGAGGCTTCGGCGTAGGCGCCTGAGCTCTGGGGCTGCGAGCCTTTGCGGGAGGAGTGTCCACATCGGAAGACGACGCCTCCCTGCAAGCCTCATTGGGTAGCCTACTTATTCCGGGTCGGCGCCTCCTGGGCAGAGGCTTAGGTGGTACCTTAGGTGACGGAGGCTCTTCGCTCTCAGAATCTGCCGAAACAGTATTCATCTGTGAGAGAGAATCCCTATGAAGGGCCTCCTCCACCTCCACTGCCGGATTCTCCACCTGATGGATAGCGGAGTCCGATCGGAAGATGACGTCAGTACAATCCGATTGGAGGCTGATGTCCATATAGCCCCCACTTTGTTCATACTCCCCGTAGCTCTCCCAGTAGTCCCAGTAGTGTAATGGGACCCCGCGGAGTCTGGACCTGGATACTGGTCTCCCTTGTACCGGTTTTCATAGTCTGTCAGGGGCCTGTAGGACTCTGCAGAGTCCTCCCCTGAACTACACCCAGAATGTTCCAGGCGCACTCTCCCCTGTCGTTGCAATACCGAGAGTGTCCAGGCATATGGCGGGTTTCTCCGTAAGGGCTGGGGAGGAATGGTTTTGCGCCTTCTTTCCCTTCTTGCTTTTCTTTCCCGGCGTCCTTCGGCAGTCGATGTTTCTGTGACGAGGAGGCTGAGCAGGATGCAGGGACGAGTTCGTAGGACAAACACATGCGTTTATTTAGACACTTCAACACAAACATAACACGCAGGCTATTGGGTTCAAACATTAACCCATCCAGAATCAAACACAAGACTTATATACATGCACGCTAACACAACACAGTGAGGAGCAGGTGGAGGGTGTGGCCATACCGACGAACACACACACACACACACACACACACACACAGGGAGATGTTTGGGGGGAGAGGCCATACCGTGACACTTTACTTGCATATTTGGTTCTATTCCCATGGTACCAAAACAACACCTTGTCCTAACCAGAAATTGAACTAACACTCATAATACATGACTATACAAAAGCCGTGTATAAGCCTTCGATAAACCTCAGTATGCTTAGGATTTTTGTTGGTGCTGTCCATGTCATCATAGACAATGTATCTTGACTGAAAAATGTACAATGAAATCAATACCACCAGCATTTTTTTTGACAGGCAGAAAAATATGTCAATTTTTATTAAAGAATGGTACTTTGTTAGGCAGAAATACATAATGCAACAAAATATTTTAAATAAATTCTCAACAATTCATATTGGAAAAAAACTTTTTTTTGTACTTTATGTAGTTTTTGTACTATAGTATTACAGTGTATGTGGCAAATAGAACCTTGAACTTGAACCAACACATTGAGATCCAATTGGACAAGTAGAGTGATCTTTGTGTTGCAGGTACATAGCAGTAGTAGTGCCTCTGAAATACAACAGGAACCAGTTTAGTGTTCGTCAGCTGGCCTTGATCACAGCCACATGGGTGCTGTCCCTGGGTGTGGCGAGTCCAATATTCAGCCTGAACCAGGTGCCCAACAGAAACAAGGACATATGCAAACTGGAGGACGACAAGTTTGTGGTGTACTCCTCGGTGTGCTCATTCTTCGTGCCCTGCCCTGTCATGCTCCTGCTCTACTACTGGATGTTTCGTGGCTTGAAGCGCTGGAGCTCCGGCCGCAGCCGCTCACACCTGAACCGGGTCCCTAGAGGGCGCCACAGCCTGTCCCTGCGCCTGGGGGATGCACTGCAGAGGGAGAAAGGCCGCAGCAGGGAGAAAGTGGAGTATCTCATGCCAGGTGGCCTCAGCCCCGCCTTCTTCCCCACCACACCAGCTAGCCCGCTGTCGCCCGCCAACCTGGCAACCGCAACCATGGACGAGCAGGGAGACGGACAGACCCCGGCGGCCAAGAATGACCCGATGACCATGCAGATGGACAGCGCATCAGAAGTGGAGAACGTAGAGAAGGCTACTGAGAGCGGGAGTGTGCGGGAAAACGGGCTGGTGAAGAACCAGGAGGTGCGGAGAGGGCGTCGCCATAGCAAGAGTAGCAGAGTAAGCGGGCGAGAACGTAAAGCCATGAAGGTGCTGCCCATCGTTGTGGGTAAGATCGTCTCAGCTGACTGTATCTCTGTGTGTGTGATTATATGTAAACACCAAATGGTCATAAGCCACAAGCCTTCAGTCTGTTTGAAGTGTTCAGGCTTCCAAAGAAAAAGGTCTTTGGTCAAATTATTTCAACTGAATGCTTTTGGAAAATAATTTACCAACAATTATACATTTATAAACAACCTTCAAGATGAAAAGTCTCAGAGCCAGAGTTTTGAATAATCTTGAATATAAGCAAGAATACTTAACTAAGGTAAATCTGACTGGACCTGAATCCTTGTTTAAGCCTCCCTGTACAGTAGTATTTGTAGACAATGTCAGTGACAGTTTCAAACTTAAGGAAAAATAAAAACATCAGCATCTGCAACTATTTAGACAAAGCTTGTAGAAACATCCAAGAAGACTTGCAGCTGTAATTGCTGCAAAAGGGGCTTCTTCAAAGATTTGAATAAAAATGTCTTTAATGATTTTGTGAATAATTTCACTTTTTGATTTTTAATTAACATTCAAAACTCTTTAAAAATGTGTTTTCACTTTGTCATTATGGGTTTATTGAAGGGTACAATGGCAATTATATCCATTCAAAATCAAAACCACAATAGATTAAAGTGTGCATCAATTAAAGACATCTGAACACTTTCTGAATCCACTGTATGTATCAGACATTTAAAAAAAAATTGTATATAGAGGGGTTAATTTAACACATTATTTGTTTAATTATTTTTTGCTAATCCCATCCCAAAAATACTTGACAACACCAACACCACCCCTTTGGGGTCCAATACATTTTTTTCTTTCCCCTTTTAAATCTGAATCGGTTACATATAAAGTGCATTGTGTTAATGCACTGGTGCAACAAAGTGCCTTTGCCCAACACCCTATAGATTCCTCCCAGTCAACCCACACCATCCATTCCCAGTTTAACATGTTATTTTATGTTGGGCCAAACTGAACATACCATATATTCAGGTTACACTACTGGCACAAGCAAGAAGTCTGTTAAACATAATCTGAATCTATACTCAGCAGCTGCTTTATTAGAAACACTTCTTTCATCTCCTACACTCACTGGCCACTTCCAGGTGCACCATTCAACTGTTCATTTATAGACTGTGGCCCATGATATGAGAGAATTCGTTAGCCATCATTTACCCTATTTATCATTGGTCAATTTTAAGATACAGGACCAGTGCTGACAGTATTAATTGGGTATCATTCCCATTGTTGACAGAGCCTTCACACTTACTCGGTAGAGTCATGGTTGTGGGCTTGAGTGGGTACAAGTGTATCAGGCACATGAAGGTTGCTGTCAATGGAGATGTGTCAACATGACTTCAAGGTCAAGAGCAGTCTATAACCTTACGTATGTCCAGCCACAATAAAGCCTGTGGTGAAAAACTGACCATTGTTAAAGGGATAATGCATGGCAACAGATGGAGCACTGATTGTAATTGTACACCTAAAAGATGTACCTACAAAGCAGGTGTTTTTATTGTAGTGGCTGAGGTTCAGGTTCAGGTCCAGGTTCAAAAGGTTCTGCTGTGAGTTTTTATCACATTAATTCTACCTGATACCATCAGCTAATTAGGAAAGTCAATGAGATTGGAACTAAATCTTGAGACGGGTTTTAACTTTAGGAGCCTGAAACTACTGAATGTATATTCAAAAAATAGCTATGGTTTTAATATCCCCTAACCTGGACATTTTTTCTCCACTAGGTGTGTTCCTGGCATGTTGGACGCCCTTCTTCGTAGTGCATGTGACAAATGTACTATGTGAGTCATGTGACATTGGACCAACACTGATCAGTGTGGTCACATGGCTTGGTTATGTCAACAGTGCTGTCAACCCCATCATCTACACTGCCTTCAACGCTGAATTCAGGAATGTCTTTCACAAACTCCTGTGCTGTCACTCAGGAGACTAGCTCTACGCATACTGGCCATATCACACAGGTCGAATGCATGGTGTTCCTTGGTCATGATCCAAAATGAAGATAAATATCTGTGAAGCTTTTAGAGAATGCCTTGATACCGTCCACCTGATCACTCCTTGCAGTGCTATGGCACTTTTGGGAGACTGATTCATCTCTCATAATGAATTACTGCCTGATTACTACAAGTTTCAGAGAACAAGACTGAACACAGGAGTTTGTGATAAGGAAACATTACTGAGGCCTTAGTTGACAAAACTGATGAGACTTTTTCTTGTAAAATTGTTGCTTAATTAAAATAGATTACTGACTACTATTATAGCCCAGAGGCATAAAATATGTGAAAATGTGTGCATTTGAAATGACAGTTGTGTGTGACTAATATGTGATAGTTATCTGTGTCGGTCTCCACCACAGCCTTCAGAGGCTCCCATATAGTCCACAGTTTTGCTCTGCCCCAGCTCTGAGCACAACTGTAGCAGGCACCAAGGATCTTGATTGCATGGCTCAGGTATGTCAGTAGCTGGGAGGTGTGGTATCGCAAACATGTGGACAGGTTGGGGGTCCAAATGGACCTTAATAGACACTAATTTATGTTCATTTCACAAATGTCAATTATCTCATTACTTATATACAGATACTTTCTATAAAGATCTGACAAGCAGCTTTTAAAAGAACATAAGAATGAACACTTTTTAAACTTACAAGATGCCTCATCTTGACATTATAAAAGTTTTAGATTGAAGATATAATCTAACTCCACTGGGAAGTCTTGAGAGAAAACGTAGCAACTTCACTTCTGAAGCTTTGTCTGTTTAACTTGGAAAGATCTAACTCAGACCTGTTTTAATGAGTGAGGATCAATGGCCTGTATATAGGACAAGTTAACCCAGTGGCTTTTTTAATCCCAGTGTACAATTCTCACTCATTAAATTCACTAAGATATCCAGGCTGTGGAATATGTATTTGTAGTGAGCCTCCATGCTGGCTTGTGTAGTAACTTTGAAGGTCATGGCTGTTATCAAAATCAAGTTTTTGCTCATATGATTAACAAATAGCTGTGCTGATATTCTGTGAAGAAGCTATAGTGGAAAGCGTTCTGCTCAACATAACAAAGGGAAATATGTGCTGCTTTATCCAAAGGTTTGGTTCCACTCAAGCTGTACACATGTAACTATTTAACTATTCATAATAAATGTCAACTTCCAACTGTCATTAAGAGCAGTCTTAATCCAGATTTAGACAAAAAACGTCAAAACATTTTCCGCAACACTCCCAGTTAGGGAACTACTGTTAACATGGCCTCCTTCCTGTAATTTATAAACAAAGTCAAGATGGTACAAAACAAAATTCTCAAAGAACTGCACATCACATGCTATGTCTGCTATCATCTAGGAGAGAAAGGAAAACAAATGACATGTGGAAATGCATGTTGAGGAGTATGATTTGTCATGCTACAGCAAGCATGTGATTCCATCTCCAAATGGATGCTTCAGTTGACTGATAATTGAACCACCTCCACACAGCTAAAAAACCACAGCTGTCAGAGTCAGTGATGAGTTACATGGGTAATTTGGTACCTCTATGAATCCAGAACATAGATCGGTTCATGCAATGGCATACAGTGTGCCCATATTCTCAGTGCACAAAACTAGGTTAAAGATCTTAGTGAAAGCCATGATAACCTCTGATTTACAATATAAATGAGGCACAGTGAGGTCATGTAGGGCACACGTTAAGTAGACAAGTGTTGCGGCCCTGCTACCCGACACCATCTTTACATTACAGCTATAATGCTCACCATAGCCAATCTTAAGTGTCAAACATGGTCAATATGGTGTATATCTCTTACAAAGGTCTACTCACATGATCATCTTGATGTATTTTAACTCAAATGGCTGATAACCGTTTGGTGATTTGTAAATGAGAATGTAATATGCAAAGCCTCAAAATTAAATACCCTTGATTTTAAGCATATCCAAGTAATAGTCAGACAGCAAGTAGATCATGCAGCATGTATGATTTTTGAGCACAATATTATAGCCTCCACACAAAGAGGGAGGTAGAAGGTTTGGCTGAAGATAGTCACATGCGCTTATGCAGGTGCTCAGAGATCGATCAACACAGCAGCCTCAAAAAGGAGAAGAATGAGAGCGTGGGTGAACCCAGCTGACTCTTCCACTAGTCTCACAGGCTCTATGACAGAATCCAGCTAGACTGTCATTACTCTCTGAGCACTTCTGATACCCTACAGCCACATGCCTGTACTTCCATCCCTGCAGCGATTCCGTTCGGCTCTTTCAAAGTGTCTGGAACATCGCGTCGGCCAGAGTAGGTCATCCTTTGAACAGCGTTTCAAACAGAGTAAAGCATCTGGCAAAACTAGGATTGACATCCTAGTTAAACATGTCCTGGTCTATAAGCATCCATTTGAGGATCTAGTTGAAAGCCCTGACACAACCATTAGCCAGAAGTCGACAGGCTAGAGAACTGTGCATGGTGAATTTTGAGAAGCCTATCAAATTGTGGTCAGCAGTGAATAAATTATGAAACACTTTATCTTGTGATAATGTATTCATATTAATAGGCTAGTTATACATTGAAATCACATTTATAGTGCACTGATGGAAAATTTGTTTAAAACAACCCCCTACTACTGTGTTGCATGTCAAGGAGTATTACTGCTTCACTACATTTTGGGTCATTATTATTCTCACTGCTCAGTTACCACATACCTAATTAATGAATATCAATATATATTTCTTTGTAAATGTAGAATATGCAAAGTACTAAAAAGCAAAAGCTCCCAATTTATTGAATATAGAGACCCATGTTCTAAGGCTGCCCCATGTTTTAAATGAACAATAATCTGTTCACTTTGCCATTAGTCTATAATGCTTTAAAAAGGTCCATCTTATATGACGTTTTAAATTTGCAAATTTTACAGTACTAATGCATTAAGAAAGGTTTGACTATCACATCTATTTTAATCATGCTGGCTAGCTAGCAAATGTGCAGTAGATGGTTTTGCTAACTTGTGAAGCTGAATAAAACTTGCAATATGTAGTGTTAGGTGATTCAGGACTCATCTAGCAAAAAAGATAAATATCACAAGAATACTGTTTAAGATTTTTTTTCTATGGTGTTAATTAATGTTAACATACTTTCAGGATGCTGATTTTGGAGAATATTCTTCTCTAATGCAACATCAATGACAAAAACACAAGGTGGTTCAGGTGGTTCATATTTTAGAATTCCCCATGGTCGCCTGTGGACTGCTCCTGCACAAGTGCAACGGAAAGCTCCATTCACACTTCCTATAATAGTTGCTTATCTGGATCTCAAGATACATTGAAACACAAAAGATGTGAAGAATTAAAATGCATTTCCTGGTGAAGTTGTTACTAATAGCTTGCAGTGATAACCTTTATTTGGTAGTCTCTTGCTTTATGGCAAAGGCACCCTCCAACCAGTTTGGGGAAAAAAAGACATAATTAAAACTAGGAATGTTAAAGAAAATTAGAGAATTTACTTTATACTATGAAAATGCATTTATTTTTGTGCAAAAATATTATACACAAAGTTTAAACAAGAAATAAAAGGTGAGTTTCTTTATTTGCTCTAACTAAATTGATCTTACTAACACAAAAAAGATTGGTAGTATATACTTGAGTTAGTTTAACAATAAAAGGCTCATAGCTTTTACTTCTAGATGAAATCTAGATGAGAAGATTGCAAATTGCAAAGTGTTACCTCATTTAAAAAAAAAAGTAGATCCAGTATATTATTTTTAGAGTGTATTTGTGCTGTCAGAGTTATAAATGTCTCTGTGCACAGGTGACCTCACTATTGGGCTGAAGTAGTGTCTATTTTGGAAGGTTATCCCAAAAGAAACTCAATTTCCTCACCTTTTTGGTGTGCATCCCTAAAGGAGGGTAGTCACAAGTACCCAAAATGCTCAATTGCTTCTCTACATAACATAGAGTTCCATTTCCCTGAAGTTCCTGAAGGGCAGTTTTGACCTTCCTTAGATGGAGCGTAACATGGCTGTCTTTCACATGCACAGACAGCGAGAAGAAAGGCACTGGTGTTTATTGAAACAGGTATGGTTCTGTGTTCATAAAGCACTCAAATAGGCACGGGATAACTGGAATAGTGGCTTATGCTATGCCACAGATTTGACTTTCTGCCCACACATGACACACCTGATAATGGCGGAGCTGTGGAAACATAATTTGATTATTTCAAAAGATCCCCCCCTGAACCTAATTCATAGGGGAAGGCAAATTGGAGAGGCACTGTCACCTTTCGAGTCAAACATCTGGGCCCGCTTTGGCTTTTACAACACTGATCCTACAAACTAAATTGATAAAGGCAAGAAATCTGACAGAACTGTCTCATGAAAGTAAAGTATATGGGCAACACAAAGAACATGCATAAGCATCTTGTTCATTATCTGGATATTGTTATGGAAAAAAACAGCTAAGGTTACCACAACTGGAAGTCACCGTATAATTAGTAGTGTTTCAAGAAAAGCTTCCTTTTACATCCCTGAGGGCTACACATATTGTTAAGTCTATCACTGGTTTATTTGTAAGTACGTTTGCCCATATAGTGTAGTCAAAAATGTCTTATCTCCTGATAATTTATTGATTGTACATTGTTATTGAAATATATAGGTTACATTTTATTGAGGTTGTGAATTAAATTAATTTTATATTGCTATTGATATTTTATACTGCCTGGCCAAAAAAAGGTCACACACTCTAAAATTTCGTTGAACCACCTTTGGCTTTGATTGCGGCACGCATTCATTGTGGCATCATTTCCACAAGCTTCTGCAATGTCACAACATTTATTTCTGTCCAGAGTTGCATTATTTTTTTCCCAAGATCTTGTATTGATGAAGGCAAATTTGGACCACTGCGCAAAGTCTTCTCCAGTACATCCCAAAGATTCTCAATGGAATGGGGTTCAGGTCTGGACTTTGTGGTGGCCAATCCATGTGTGAAAATGATGTCTCATGCTCACTGAACCACTCTTTCACAATTTGAGCCCAATGAATCCTGACATTGTCATCTTGGAATATACTTGTGCCATCAAGGAAGAAAAAATCCATTAATGGAATAACCTGGTCATTCAGTATATTCAGGTAGTCAGCTGACCTCATTCTTTGGGCACATAACGTTGCTGAACTTAGTCCTGACCAACTGCAGCAACCGCAGATCATAGCACTGCCCCCACAGGCTTGTACGGTAGGCACTAGGCATGATGGGTGCATCACTTCAGCTGCCCCTCTTCTTAACCTGATGTGCCCATCACTCTGAACAGGGTAAATCTGGACTCATCAGACCACATGATCTTCTTCCATTGCTCCAGAGTCCAATGTTTATGCTCAATAGCAAATTGAAGCCATTTTTGCCGGTTAGCCTCACTGACAAGTGGTTTTCTTAAAGCTACACAGCCGTTTAGTCCCAATCCCTTGAGTTCCCTTCACATTGTGTGTGTGTGGAAATGCTCTTACTTTCACTATTAAACATATCCCTGAGTTCTACTGTTGTTTTTCTACTATTTGACTTCACCACACATTTAAATGATCGCCGATCATGATCATTCAAGATATTTTTCTGACCACGTTCCTTCCTCAGAGATAATGCTTCCCCACTGTCCTTACACTTTTTAATAATGCGTTGGACAGTTCTTAACCTGATTTTAGTAGTTTCAGCAATATCCTTAGATGTTTTCTCTGCTTGATGCGTGCCAATAATTTGACCCTTCTGAAAAAGATTAACATATTTTCCATGACCACAGGACATGTCTTTCGACATGGTTGTTTATCATATGAGAAGCTACTCACTGCATCAGTTAGGGTTAAATAACTTGTTGTCAGCTGAAATATAATCAACCATGCAGTAATTATCCAATGGGAGGCTCTTACCTATTTGCTTAGGCCAGGCAGTGTATTGCTCAAAATAATTAGCAAGCAAATGTGTGTCTAAAGCGTTTAACAAAACAAAATTAAGCATAAAAGTACACTTACACAAACAAAAGTGCTAGCATAACAACCAGTAGTGATAATGGAAACTAAACAGAATCAAATAATGCTAAACGTAATGACATAATAACCCACAGTTGGTGTGGCACATCTGAGGGGGGTATGGATGAACATAAACAAAATGTGATAAAGCAAACAAAGAATAACATAAATAAAGTCCATGGTGGACACCAAGTGCTAGTAGCTGTCAGCAGGAGGAGGGTGGCACCGTGAAAATTATTAAAATTACTAGTCATTTCTAACATTTAACTTACCTAAACTTTAATGCAAGAACACAGCAGAATCGTTTTTTAAGGGTTTTTTAAATTAATTAATTCATTATTTTTAAAATTAATTCATATTTTAGGTGATATCATTTACAAAATATGCATTAAATTAATGTTTTAATGAAAATTCCATACTGCGCTGTCCTTTCATTAAAGGTGAGAAAGAGTGTCACTAAGTGTCAAGCCAATGCTGGAGGCAACGAACACCATGTGTGATGAGAAGAGCCCACCAGTTTCTTTCATTGCTCCTCTTCTGAATGACGCAGTTGGTACGCTTGAGGATTCTCGTCAGAACGATGAAGAGCACCAACCATCGAGACCTATCAAAGAGATATGACTCTACACAGGAAAACAACTACCTTTACTTGTCATTCACTTGTCATTAGACCCCAGGTTTAAATCTCTGCTCTTCCTGCTGCCAGAAGATATGTAGTAGATGTAGACCAAAGGGTCAAAGGTTGCTGCACTGAAGGTGTGTACATCTTACAAAGAGAAGTGGGTCAGAATATGAATTCTTAATTTCAGTTTTGTGTCGATGTGCCTTTAAATCATCAGACTACTGCTTGAGATGCCATCCTCCAAATATTTCCAATCCATATGCAAAAAGTAATGTGAGAAAATTTTAGTTCTATAGAAATGGCTATGTGAACATATTTTTTAAATAAAAATGTGAAAGGCTACTGTGCATTTCCTTACAAAAGGATGCAGACTTGGAAATCGAAAATGATTCTCATGAAAGTACTACTGACAGGAAGGAAGCACGGAGAAAAGTGCTGCTGAATGGCTTATCAATAAGAATAGGCTGATCTTTCTACTGAACACACTCCAAAGAGGACATCGGCACTTGCTGACCTTCTTGAGCAGATGTTCAAGAACACCAGAGCCCCCTTCGTGTTGGCTACTTCCATAGCTGAAAGGAGATCAGACAACACCAAGATGCTCCACCTCTACTACTGAGAGATGAGCCTTTGGATTGGTGGAAATCTCAGGTACAAGGCTACCAGCTTATCGCCAAGTAGGTACCAGATGTATCTCTGTCTCACAGGGACTAGTGTATCTGCTTAAAGTATCTTTTTCACTGCTGGTAACAATGCAGATCCATTGTAGTTCCTGAAGAAGAACATGTATATTTGAGGATGAATTGAAATGTCCCCAGGTTTACATAAAAGGAGTTGGTTATGTCTGTTATAATAAGAATAACCACTGAAATGTGTCCAGCTTTGCATAAAACAAAGTTGATTATACAGTTTAATGGAAATGGAAATGTGTATTGTATTTTTTTTTTGAGAGAGAGAGAGAGAAAGGGAGAGAGGCAGAGAAATAAATCAGGTTTCTATAAACCTAATTTACACAGATTGAAAATATGTTTTTGGCATTTTTGTGTCCTTCCTTTCGACATTTAACCCCAGAACTGTTCTGCTTTCTGACAGTTCGTCCCTTTGACAATTTAGTGCTATTTTACATTGGCGTGATGACACACTTGGACATGCAGTCCGTATGTGTGCGTGCACTGGGTTGAGGTGGAGAGGGGGGCAGGGAATGTTTGTCCTCAGAGCTACAACATATGCACTCCATATGCACAAAGTGCAAGCATGCGTGACATTGAAAACTGCTTTTTTTCTTCTTTTTTTGCATTCTTTTAGGACATTTCCTATGTATGCCGTGCACAAAAATATCACATAAGAAATCTTCAAAGGCCATATGACTTACTCAGTAATGTCATAATGACTTTTGTGTAAAGACTCACTTCAACCCTTTCTGCCATCGCAGTTTGATAATATTCTAAGAAATGTAAAAAAACCAAAAAAACAAACAAGTTCATCTCTTTACAGCTGTCCCTCACTCTCTTTTCAGCATTCTCTTTCAATTTTTAGCCAACTCCTTTCCAGGGATTTCATTCCACTCTCTCAAGCCTTCTCAGTTTTTCATCCAAAGGTGGGTAGAGCTCTTTTCATACACAGTATGAAACACAAAGCCTGGACAATTTTCGTCTTATTTCCACTTTCCTCCATGAGTATAACCATAAACCTCACTGAGGGCCCTATCTTTACCAAGCAATCTTAATGACCTTGCTATTTTTACATGAGCAAAGGTGGATGCATGCTTGCTATGTGCAAAGGGTTTGAAGTGGAATATACCTATATTGCAAGACGTGGCGGTTAATCAAAGAAGAATTGCAGAGACTCATTTATTTATCTATTGTGGTGCAGTTGCATGCAGGTGTGGTTACAAACAAAACAACCCTCCCACTGCACGTGACAGGCCAAACCACATGACTTGCGAGAGGCGAGCGTTCCGTGACAAACTTGGGAAGTGGTCAGATGTTAAAAATGTTTTGCTTTAATAAACAATGTATTATTTTGAAATTAAGGACATCAAATTTTTATTTTCCTAGTCTAATGTTATAATGACAGCTCATCGCTAATTTGGTAAGGCATGAGCCAATTTGATTGTATATAGGATATGAGGGTTGACATAATTAAATACTACTGCAGCATACATAGTCACACCTGTTGATAACGTGCTCATTGTGACCTAGCCCCTTTTGTAGGAGGCGGATGCTCATCACCAGGTTATCGCTTACACTGAAGGTCAAAAAGATACCAAGAATATTGCTTTATTACCACAGGCTGTGATTTTCTGCCTTATTTTGTAATCAGAATCAGAATATTTGATTTGCCAAGTACAAAGTGTACTTCTCTTGGTGAAGGTGTCAACATATTAATTAAGTACAGTAAAATAAATAGAGAAAGACATACTATATATTGACAGCGGCGGGTGAATGGAAGCGAGAGGCGATCTTTATTCTCCATCGGTAATCCACGATGGGAATACGGGATCTCAAATACAAGGTGTAGAGGAGCTAGTCTTCGTCTAGACAATCAATGATGCGTGGTTCGGCTCGACGCAATAGGACCGCTAATGTGCAGCTCTATCTCCTCAGATCTGGGGATTAAAATAGAGCAGGGAGTGAATGTAATAGGTGAAAGCAATTAGAAATCAGGGGATTGTGAATGGGGCAGGTGCGATGAGTAGTCCCTAGCAGGGGTGGGTGTGTCTCCCCTGCTAACTGGCTGACCAACTGGCTGACCAGCATATATAAAATATACTACATACTATATATCTGAAGACTATATAAAACTATATATACTATATATAACTTGTATATACATAACTATATATAAAATATACATAAACTATATTTAAGCATAAAAGACAAGTATACAAACAACGGCAAGTAAAAGTTCGCACAGTGCGAGATAAGTACAGATAATACCAAGTACTGCAGAGGTACATATATAGTATGAATGATAAGAGAATAAGTGACAAAATAAATATAAACAATGTAAAGGAAAAGGGTTCTTATTCAGAAGGATTATGTTATGGTTTAAACAGTGATTATGTACATTACAGTGTATGTAATAAAGTACATAAGCAGTTTAAATCAGAGGGATGTGAGAGGGGTCCTTGTTTAGGAGGTAGGTTAGATGGCCTGGTGAAAAAAGTTTTTTAAGGCTCTCATTCTTGGTCTCCACTGTGACAGAAACCGCTAGAAGAAAGTGACCGGGGTGTGAGGGGGTCAGCCATGATTTTTCCTGCCTTCATCCACCTTCCAGCTGTGTAAGGTCTTTGAGGGCGAGGAGCCGACAGCTCATGATTTCCTCTGTCCCTCACACCATTCGTTGCAGCTTGTGCTTGGTCTAAGATGCAGAACTGAACCAAATGGAGATGGAGGATGTGATGATGCAACTACCTGTTTTTCGGTTACAGAATGACCAGAAATGCTTAGGTTCACAGTTTCTGGTACTTTTGTTCAGGCTCTAACTAAATATTTGAAGAAAAGAATTATAGATAATAGGTGGCATGCTGTAATCATATCCATCTAAAACCGCCATAGAGTATCATAATTATGAGCATCAAGGAGGTTATTGTTACACACTGTAATTGCTGTACGTTTCTAGCACACCGCTTATTTGCACCTGCTGGTGGAATCACAGAATTATCACATAACTGGACTGAATTTATTCAGGTTATTGCAGTGCTACGTGGCCTTGTGCAGCCTCATTTACATGGAACTCACAATTTTACTTTGACTCCCACCCCCATCCTTCCCCAACATGGAAAAAAAAAAATCATTTCATTTGTTACTGAAGTTATTATTTTGCAATCCTAGAAAATGCTACTCTTCATAGGGCAAATTACTCTGATTCCATCCTTTTAGTCTTCTGTTACACTTTAAAAACATTTATCATTTATATTACTTACACATGACTGACTATCTTAGCCTAAGGGTGGTGGTGTGGCTTATGGTCAAATATTAGCAAGATGTCAGTTGCAAATGGCTGTCTAATAGCAATCACAAGACAAGGTTTTCAACACCAGACTTAACTGCAGTATAATTGTAATAGTAGTGTAAAAGTGGAACTGTAGCAGTATTCACTCACTTTTTAATAATATTGCTTCATCCTGTTTTACAAGCCACATCTAACCCAATTTTTACATTTTACACTTATTCATTTGCACAGGCTCTTACTCAGGAGATGCAGATAATACCTTAGTTTTTTTCACTAAGTCTATAAGTTTTTTTTCTTTTATATCTATGGTCATTCTGAAAAACCAACTGTAACTGTGAAGCAGTTTATGAATTCAAAGCCTCTTTGTGTGTTACGGACTACTGCCCATCTATTTGTTATTTATTAATGTCTTTATTACAAACATTTTTGTCCTACAGCATAATAACTTTGGCGTGTTATTTCATATTGTCAAACTTTCATGTCTGTAGCAAAATCCAATTTCTAAAGGATTATTTATTTATTCTTTATTTACATTGCAGACTTTGTTGCTCCTAACAAATAAAACCATTCAGATAACAAAATACAGCAGGACTGTGTCTCTCTCTGATCTGGAATAGATTACAACTGAACCACAAATGAAAGAGCAGAACAGCAAGGGAGTCAACATGTAAGTGAATGTAAGAGAGCAAACACTAATATGGGCAAATGAGCAGATAGGGCTATGAATTTGTCATAATCAGTTGACCCCACATCGTTTGTTTCTCTTCATGTTGTATCAGTGTTTATGTTGAACAATTTGATGTTTCTTTCACTAACTCAAAACTCATGATGTGTTGCTATGCAGACTTGAGAATTTGATTGACATTAATGAAAATGCACTCAGCATGAGGATTTTCTCTCAAAGGCAGACAATAGTTTGTCTTTAACGGTTTCTATTTGACCAAGCTTTCTTTTCCATAGTGTTCCTCAGCATTAAGTTCTTGGCACATTGCATTTCATTATGTACATGCTTCCCTTTGACAATATCATTAGATATCATGGCCTCCAGGTTCATTAATATGCTGTTGTAGCAAAAATCTACATACACACTAAACCCTCAAATAGATTGCCACCTTTCCTTCAATTAACCGCCTGACCAATATAAAGATTTGGTGGCTAAACATTTCCTAAAATAAAATAATGATAAATCTCAATCCAAACTATTTGCATCCCCACTCAACCTGACGAAAATCGGCCACCCCGCGCTTACACTTCTTTGTCCTTTTTGATAGTTACATTAGAAATATCACTAAAACAGTATACTTTCCTTTCCAGAATATTACCAGATTATTTCTTCCCCATTTTCTCAATATTAACTTTATTCATGTGTTTACGATTTCTAGATTCGACTTCTGTATTATTGCCCTTTATGGGCTAAAAATCCAGTTGGTGATCATATCCTTTTTCCACACACTCTGGCATTGTACCAGAGGCCTGGGAGTTGGAGAGCACATATGTTCCTGGGGTTGCATTCTTCTCGACTGAGATTGATGTTGTCATTGCGGGGTTTTGTTGGCTCGACTCCTGTATCTTAGACTCATTACCCCCAGTACCCCTATCAGCACTGGGAAATATTCTGTCCACATTCTCACTGTTTCTTCTTTCAGTCTTTTTTTTCTTTTTCCAACTTCCCATATTCCTTTGTTTGCTGACATAAAAACCAGAACACTCCTCACAATGTGGCAGATTCAACATCCAAAGGCTGTACTCCAACCAGAAAGAGGGGGAAGGCACCTACAAAGTGTGAGATCCACTGTCCAGAGTGATACACGAAACATCCATGAATATGTCCAAGCAATGGCCCCCAAGGATGAGCTAAGGAGGGACTGCCTCAGTCAGATGGAGGACATGGTTACCATGGAAGCAAAAGAAGTGCCATGGCAGGATCACCCCCCCCCCCCCCCCCCCGCCCCATGGAATGTACCACTGAAAGATAGCAGAGGTGGTGGACATTAGACAATCATATCCATCGCTGGAAAATGTATGACCTGAGGACAGCATAGAGACACTAATCATGGCAGGACAAGATCAAGCACTAAGTATTAGGTCAATTAAGATGTTGACTGTGAAATGGAGCAATGGGATGCAAGATGCTGGAAGGGAAAACATCCACTGAGAGAAAAGCAAGTGGCAGGGATGACATACTGGAACATTTGCAATGCATATGAGCAGGACACCCTGTAGTCCAAATGGGAGGAACCACAGAGAGTTTTGGAGAACAACAAGGTTAAGAACCTATGGGATATCCGGATCCGGAAAAATAAACAAGTAGTGGCAAACCAACAAGACATCGTGATAGCAGACAAGGCACAGAAAACAGCAGTGGTAATAGATGTGCTGGTTCCAAGTGAAGCAAACATCAAAAGGAAGGGATATCGCATTTAGTGCTATAATTGTATATTCTAGCTATGACTGCAATTCTTAAACTTTGTGATTCTCAAGCATACAAAGAAGCCTAACTACTTTTATGGTGTCACATACCATTATAATGGTATCCGCTTATTTAGGTGGTTCAATATCAGTCTTTTTTTCTATCAAAGCCTCACGTTTTCACACATTTACAGTGCTATTTCTGGATTGTTAATAAAGTGTCTCAGTTCTAATAAAAAGATGTTGATAAAATGTCTTAAAGTAGGAAGTGGTGAAAATTCCCAACATGGAGAACATTACCAGATATACCAATCTTACTATATGCAACAAGAAAATGTAATAGAAATATTAGTGTGAAGAATCTTAAGATTCTTATTGCAGAAATTGCTTGTAATATAATCTGCTTTTATTCATAATAAATAATTAAACCACGAGGATCTTGAAAACAAGCAGTTGGACTCTTTTAGATTATGTAGATGAATGAACACACACACTCACACTCACAAACACACACACACACACACACACACACACACATATGAGAAACAGAACACTTTGGATAGAGGTCCTTTGTTCGAATTCGTTTCTCCGGAAACTCTTAGTACTTTACTACAATTCGGAATCTCTCTGGCTCTCTTTCCCATATATATGTATGGGAAACAATTCGAACAAAGGACCTCTGTCCAACATGTTCTGTTTCTCATATGTGTGTGTGTATGTGTGTGCGTGCGTTTGTGTGTGTGTCTTTTTTTTTAACTGCACTGCCAGTCCTGTGTAAAGGTCAGTGGATTAGCAGATAGCAGAACAGTCACTGAACAAAATCATGTCATGTGAAGAAACAGACCATTAGGAAAGTGAAGTAAACAAAAGGGAAGTGCTGTCTTGGCTCTGGAGCGCGTTAGTTTATACATGGGAGGGAGCGAACAAAATAAAGCACGAGGAGTGAGGAACTGGAGAACTGTCCTAAAATAATCCGCTTTAAGCACTATAAATGGTATGTAAAAAATAGAGCAATTACATTGTATTAAACAGTCAATCCCAAATATTCACTTTCTTGTATTTCTTTTGCAATACTGCCCTCTAGGATTGGAACTCGTGAGACTTGCAGAAAAGTTTAACATTATCTGCAATAGAACAGGCAGGTCTTAAGAGGTCAAATATATTTACATACACACAATAACTATAAGTCAGTTTAGACATAAAAACCTGTCAGTTGCATACACTACACTAAACAGTACTCTATTATATTAAGCTTAAACCTTATTTTAAGGGAGCACTGTTTTGTTGCATGGCAGCCACTATTTGTACTGGATAAAACAGAATGCAATGCAAGGCTGTGTGGTGAGAATAATAAATCCTTTGTTAGTCTATTGCATTTTACTTACCCACTCCAAAATGCTGGAAAGCTAATGCAGAACAACGTATCTAAATCTGAAACATTTCCCTGCACTCACTGAACCTTCCACCTGCTGTTAGTAAAAGAAAAGATTAAAAAAAATCACAAGGCTACTTCTATAGGGTACTATCAGAGTAGCAAAGGGTCAACTATTGCTGCCAAAGCACACTTCAGTAATGTTCTGCTATGGATGTCACAGAACAAAACTCAATCACTCTGAGTATACCTCTAACAGTGAACCTAGTAATCCATTCAACTGACAGGATTAACAGTTAGGATAAACACCCCTTTACTGAAAAGGTGTATAGGCTCCTGAGCTGTGGTTCATTGTTGAGGTCGGGGACACATTTACAGCAGGCACTGCACCACAGCGCCCAAAGTGTTTTTGTGTGGGCGCTTGTGTTTGTGTTAATTTGTGCCTTTTACGTGTGTCTAGATGCAGAGTTTCAAGGAGCGCACCAGACTGCCCTGAGGGGGCAGGGATTCTGCATCCTTACTCCATTTAAGGAGTCTCCTCGGCTTGCGGTTCCTAGCCCACCTCATGTAGGGTGGGCACCAGGCAAAGCCGTATTGTCTGTGTGTATACGGTAGCCTGGGGCTCGCAGTCCTGGAGAGGAGCTGCCAGGAGCTGAGCCCCTTGGGAGAGGGTTCTGTCACGGGAGGCTCCCCCCCCCCACCAGTCACATGGTAAGGCCTGCCGCGTGCAGGGGGGTTTACGCTTGTTTGTGGCCACACCCCCGTGAGGTCACGCACCTGTATGGCGTTAATTGTTAGTGTTTGTTAGTCTATTTAAACCCCCGTCAGTTTAAATCCCTATTTAAACCCCTGTCATGCTTGCTTGTTTTACCTCAAGGGTCAAATTGAACTTATTGTTTTCACATGACTTGGACTGAGAGGAATACAGACTGACTGGAGAGACATATCCACCAACATAGAGAATAGTGCACCTTCAGGATAGTCATGAACTAATTTAAACATTGCATGACTACAAGACTTGTTGAAACTGAAATGCTTTGCAAATGCAAAAGTAAGCTTTCCTTACTTAACTTTGTGCAATGTGCAACATGCCCTCTATTCTTGCAGAAGATGTGGGAATTGTGTACAGTTAAAATAGTAGTAATACTCTAATCAAATTATTGTAGTAAATCCCTGATCTTAATGAAGATATATATGATTTGTCACATCTGGACCTTTTTTGAGCATGAGAAATTCATCTGAATAAACTGATTGATCAACGTATTTCAACCTAAAACTCATATAACTAAATACGTGTACGGCGGGCCGAACAGTGGGAAGGGGATCATTCCATGACAGAACTCCCCCACTCTAGTTTTTCGAGAAACTAGAATTAGCTATCTGTTTAACTTTTTTCTTTGGCTGTCAGGAACAGTAAGCCAAGTCTACTTCCCCTGGGCTGCAATGGCCAAGAATTTCATTATTCCCTTGTCCTCCCCTTTCAAATGTTCTGCATATGTGACATATCTGTGGTGAACAACTGGATGGAAGCTAGCAAGCAAGTCTGAGAGAAAGCGCACCAGAGATTGGAAGTTATGCTCCAGCAACAGAAAGCACAGGTGGATCACCAGCATGGCCCTACAATTTACAGCACAGGGAATCATGACTGAATGTTCACCTGGGTGTACATGTCACTCGCAGACTTTGTCTAAGGTCTATCCAGCGCCCTCTTGTTATGTGTCACTTATTAATCCTGTAGGTACCATACAGACCAGCAGGTGGCAGTACTCACAGGAATGCACAACACAAGCTTACGTCAAAGACAGAAAAGGGGGTACATTCAATAGCACATGGCACCTGGTTTTTAAATACTTTTGATCAAACTTTGACGACCTCATTACTACTCTGTGAAGTTGTAATCTGAGCACTGGTGTCAGTTTTGTTCCTAGTTAGATATGCAATTGTACTAAATAGAAATCTATGATTATTTTTGTTATTTTCTGTTAGGGTGGAGAGATGAGCTGTTCAAGCAGTTCTAAGTGCCTTTCTGTACTTGAGAAGGCTCTCCTTCCATGCGAACCGGAAGACTACAAGTTTAGTGTGGCGCCATTTATGTTCTATTTTTTTAATGTTCTGTTTTAAATTGCAAATATGATCATCATACCAAGGTACTTATTTTAATTTTTTATTCTTACATGGAGCAACATCATTCAGTGTGCAGCGAAATACTGATTCTAAGCATTGATTCTTTGATCAAGTTCCATGGGGTTTGATGGTATCCTAGTCACAAATGGTAGATCTGGGAGATTCACAATAAATCTAGATGCAGTGGCTGATGTGATCGTGTGTCTGGTGTGGTAGTGAGGCGAGGTTACTGTATTGTGGCTCATATGTAATTCAAATGAAAGGAGAGAATGGTCCGAGATGGCATCAGACTGGGGTACTATGACTACGTTCTCTATGTCTACACCAAATGTCAGTACTAAATCAAACGTCCTCCAGAGTGTGTGGGTTCTTAAACATTGGGTAAAACCAATTAATTCTAAATATAGAACTAAAGGCCAGTTTGAGAGGGTCTCAGATCTCAGTGGGCACTATCAAAGTGAATATTGAAATCACCAACAATAATGGATCTTTCTACTAGAGTGACTAGATTAGAGAGGAAATCTGCAAACTCATTAATAAATCCTTAATAGGGTGCTGGTGGCCTGTAGATGCCAATTAGTGGAAGAGGCTGGGTGGGCTTCTTATCACTGAGTATATCATTTATCCTAGTAAAAATAATGTCAAAGGACTCAAAATCATAACCAACTTTCTGGTTTATGGCTAACATGTCAGTCTAAATAATTGCAATGCCTCCTCCATGGCCAGTTAGATGAGGGTGGTAAACATAGCTGTAGCCAGAAGGACACACTTCATTTAAAGCTATGTACTCATTTGGCTTGATCCAGGTTTCTGTTAGACAAAGTACATTAATCCATC
The DNA here is from genome assembly GCF_041902795.1 of Electrophorus electricus. Lineage (NCBI taxonomy): Eukaryota > Metazoa > Chordata > Actinopteri > Gymnotiformes > Gymnotidae > Electrophorus > Electrophorus electricus. Next base: position 14,498,274 of record NC_137500.1, on the reverse strand, counting down.
CATGTGTGAAAAACCTAGGCCTGATCTTTTTCATCTCTCATTTGATGCACATATGTAGAACAGCTTTTTTCTACCTATGTAATATTGCCAGTCTGCAAGAGATATCCCTTAAAGATGCTGAGACACTCGTCCATGCCTTCATAATCTCTAGGTTGGACTACTATAATGCTCTTCTAGCTTCCAGTAAATCCCTAAATAAGATCCAATTGGTCCTGAATGTAGCAGAAAATGTCAAAAGACAAAAAAAGAGAGAATGTATTAAAAGTTAAAATGTATGTAGAAAAGTTTTAAATATGTTGGACATTCAAATCTTCTCTGTTAAAATCAATTTAGTTTCCATTTAATCCACTGTATTTATGAAGATTACATTCTTAGCTACTCATAAAACCTCCTTACGTTTTTACTGTGAGAACATAGCAAAACTGTGCAAATGACTAATCTGTTCACTATAGTATCCATTAAGTTCCACTAATACCAGCTGACCAACCCACCAACCCAAACAGCTCACCACTCCCTACCTCCCTACTACCTCTTCCCCATTGAAGCTTAAAATATCTGACTGTACCTATCGATTATAAACAAGAAAGAGTTATTAACACTAACATTTAGTCCCACCCCCATAAGATTTGTTCATTTAAATGATCAGATAGCAGAGGTACAACAAAATAGCATTTTACATTTCCCAGTTCAGAAGTTGAAATCCATGTCGAGTGAATTATTCCTTTTCGTCAGTGTACTTTTTGAAGTGCACGTCAACATTTTTAATAGCAGGCCTTAATAACATGAAAACTGCTAAACAGAAAACAGTATTGCAACATAGTAGCTAGTGCTACACTCCTGTATAAAGGGAGAGAGGAGAACTATTAGAACCTCCATGCATTTAACACCCTTAGGCAACTGCCTACAACGCTACTGTATAATTGCATCCCATACATGTAGGATTAACTGCCTCTATGTTGACAGCAGCTATTTACCATCTGGACACCCAAATCCCAAGATCACATTTAACAGTCATGAAGGTCCTAAAATTAGCACAGCACCAATATATATATAAAGAAAGTAATTGTGTAAGTTCGCTGTCATAACATAGTAGAATCCATGGGAATTTATGGATTTACATATGGCTTTGTGGCAAGGACGGAATCAAGGTTTCCCAACACCAACACAAGAATGCCTATACGTACGTTCAAATGGACCAATAAGAACACTCCATTCACAAAAAGTACACAGCACAAGCACGCAGTTGCTTATTAACCTCTGGCTTCAGCTGCCTTGATGGAAAGGATACTGGTTTGAACAACTGCAAACCTTACGAAATGGAGTTTACCTCCAATTCCATGCATGCAGGCCAAAAAAAAAAGAATGACATTTTTCCCATGACATAAAAAAAAACCCCTCAAACAAGCCAAAGGTGAGCATAATAAGAAAGCAGCAGAAACAGTGATCTGACATAAGCATTACCAATATCGCTGGATCCTACTGGCACTCTGTTAGCTGCAGTGCTGTCAGGTCCTGGTGACTGATGGTTCACCCACCATCTACAGCCCTTTCATTTCTTCCCATTACGTATATATCACTTTTTGAATCTCTTTAAAATCAGCAAATCAAATTGTTATCAAATCACACCACTATATTCTTGAAAAACACTTTCCTACACAATGTATATCTTTAAGTAATCTTTAAGTCATTACAGAATCTGGAGTAATGCCATCCTGCAGAATGCTCATTTTGTTAGGCTACTGCAATGAACCATCGATAGAAAAGGCTGTGCAACATGGATCTAATGGAATGCTACTACAGCAGCACCCCCAATGAAACAGACTATTTGAAGGGCATAAGGAAATTATTGATGAGGTGAAGACCATCACCTAATATTGAAAATTTGGCCCATGCTCTGGAAACATTCTCCTAGCAAGCTACATCAGCATTTGCTCTTAGGACCACAATACATTTAGTTAGTCAGTTGTCGGGCAAAACCAGACGCTTGTGGATATGAAAAGGGAGGTGATTGGTTAATTGTACAGAGATAGGGGAATAATCCAAGGTACATAAAGGGGCAATCCAAAACATAGAGAAATAACCAGTCCAAGTCCGAAACGAAAAGAGCAATGACAAAAAGTACCAGGCAGAAAATCCGACAGGGGTAGGCAAAAAGACAAAAACCAGAAATACGAGAACAGGGTACGATACACAGAAAGGCTATCCAAAAAGAACGCTTGGTATGCTTTAAGATAAACTATCGGCAATACTTCGCAAAGACTGTGAGTCTGAAACATTCTTATATACATTTATAATCAAGACATAAAGGTGAGTTCAACACTCTGGCGACACAGATCTGATTGGACGCCTCCGATTGTTCACGTTGTTGACTGTGTGACGAATGGACTGCTGGGTACTGGAGTCTACATTGGGATCTGGCGTTATGACAATTAGACATGTAAATTGCTTGCCTGTAGCAACTTTAACTTTCTTGAGGTATGAGCAACACTTAAACACTTAAATTGCATATTTATTGTATGTTTTGTTATTACAGCTGCTTATATCCTTGGTCAGTTCCTGATCTGTATAATCCCAGATGTATGCAAAACTGTGCAGACCATTGAAGAGTGTGGTGGTTATCCAGCAAGGAATTGTAGAATGTTTTGTGCCATATGTCTTCAAGCACTGCCCTTCTTCATTATGGAACCAAGGGACTTGTTTCCTATTGTTTCAATTTTTAATGGTCAGGAGTGTATTTATTTTCTTGTATATCTAACTCTGTATTCTCTTCTTTGTCCATCTTTCTATATGACAATAATAATGACATGACCCAAATTTTGTCCATGCCAAAGTTGCCAGACCTCAAATTAGGCAAACAGGAAAAGGAAATTGCTTTGCTTTCCTTACTTTGAAAAAAGTTAATAGAGAATGAGGCTTTCAATAAGGATGGTGAATGGGAGCAAGGCATGCTTAAAGATCAAAATTCTGCCCGGGTGGTGGACTCTGCCCATACAGTGTTAAGTAGCAAGCTACATTGATTTTCATGACAGACCAGTGCATTTTGACTGTATTTCAACTAAATCAATGGCAACTTGCAATGTGGCTATAGCCACATACTACTTTAGTCTTGGATTTAGGTTACAAACTGGAACTGTTGGGCTACATGCACACATTATTCATTGGCAAAAAAAACCCATTTTCTCCCAGGGTTAATTCTAAGTAGTTGGGATGTTATAATGAAGCAGTTCTAGCATTAGCACACCCCTAGGAAGAGGCAAATGATTATATAAAGAAACAGGCACCCAAACACTCTGAACAGGGTTCTTTTGACAGGATGAGAAGGGTGAGTGGTCATCATTTTATGACCAAGGCATCTCAGTCATTTCATCTCAGATGTTCAACTGACTGAATAAGAGTAAATGAACAAAATGCCAGAGAACCCAGAACAAACTCCAGTTTTAACATAGATAGTCAGATAATAAATATGCCACTAATCTTCAACATGTTCATCATAACAAGCCCATTCTGTATAGTGCAGTGATGTATCTATTCTGAAAGAACTTACTTTAAGATGAATGACACATAGGGAATGTTGTAATAGTTAAGTATAATTACAGCACAGTCTCAGGTTTTCTAGTATTGTCTCAGACTGTACCAGAATATATTCCTAGGGGAAGGATACTTTTTAAATAATGTGGTGTCACAGTCTGATTTGACTGGTCAAATATTTACATGGTCTTATTTTAATAGCTGTGAGGGCATTAAGCCCCCCCCCCCCCCCCTCAATACTAAATAGCAGTGGACCTCCACTTTCATTAGAAAATCTCTGGTACCGTGTGCTATTGAAAATATGTTTTTATTTGATGGAAGCTTGCTGTCACTGCTGGTCTGCACTGTACCTCAACCAAATTCATACCAACTGCCTGATTTTTTTTAACAGGTAATGATGGTCCTTAACAATTGCTTGTCCTTGTTAGTGTAATGACCTGGGCACCATAGGACGAGGAGCAGGACGTACAGACCTCCTCAACGGCGATAGACATTTATTTACACATGTGAAAGACAACGGCACTCACGTGCAACATAAGCAGTGAACGCTAACACAACTACGGCTAACGAACAATGTGAACACAAGCACAAAAAGGTACAAACAAAGGCAACAAGAATGACAAACGGTAACGACAATGACCGACCAAGATGCACACACCAGCCGCGGTTTAAATACACACAAACATTACAACACTAAAGCATGTGCAGGTGTGTGCTGATAACAGTGGTGTGGTTACAAACAAGACAGACAATGAACTCCCACTGCATGCAGCGGGCCAAACCACGTGACCAGTGGGAAGGGAGCAGTCTGTGACAGAACACCCCCCCCCCAAGGAGCACGGATCCCAACACGTCCTTCCCGGGACTGCAAACCCCAGGCCGCCGTGTGTACATATACACAAAAAACATACAACAGAAGGCAATACCTGGTGCTCACCCAACACAAGGTGGGCTAGGAGCCACCAACAAAGGAGGTCTCTCAATACATGAAGGGGACAGGCAGAGTCTCTGCCTCTCCCAGGGTAGTTCGGTATGCTCCGTGGCAGGTCCACCAGCTCCGAAGGTGCGGCTACGACGTTGAGCGTCGGCAACCTCCTCGGAGGGACTCTGCTTGTATGTACAGCACATCGCACCCACATGCACCGTGGGTGCACACAACAAAAAACAGATGTGCTTGTAGACACACACAGAAGGCACTTAGACACAGAACCCGCAGAAAGCACAGGTGCTGGGGCTGTGTCCTTGGCCATACTGGACATGCAGAGGGGTCCTCCTGTCGCTAGCTGGCGAAGGGGAGCCCCAGAGGCAGTCCACCTCCTGGGCTTTGGGCAGACCTGTCCAGTACTCAGAACACAGGCTATATACTCACTAACCAGCTCCACCAAACCGCCTACACTGCAGTCCCTGTGGAACCCCTCAGCTCTCAGAAGTCCTGGCTCAGTAGCCCCAAGAAATTCCAGGGGCCATTCCTCTTGTACTCTGGTGTGGCCGCAAATACCGGTCACTGTCCTCTCCCCAATATCCAGGGATCCAGGAAGCAGCTTGGGATGTCCCTAAGCACATCCCTGTAGGACGTTCGTTTGCCGTTGAGAGAGTAAGTGTCCTGTGGTGGTCAGTCATTCTGTAACAGCCCGAGTGCCACAGGGTGAGGAGTAGGACACACAGGCTCTCTCAACAAAGACAGATGTTTACTAAACACACACAAATAGCTAACACATTGGCACGCACATGAAACAGGTAAGGTGAACACAGGCAACAGCTTACAAACATAATGTGCACCACTACCATGAACATAAACAGGAACAAGGACCAACATTGATGCACACTCCCACAGCAGTTTAAATACATATAGACATCACACGGTAAACCATGTGCAGGTGTGTGCAAACATGGGCGTGGTTACAAATGAAACGAAGAACTCCTACAGCAGGGGAGCAATATATTACCTTAGTCACTGTAATTGTTTCAGATTGCATCTATCTGTCACAGAATGCTCCCCTGCTATGTTATCATGTAATGGGGTTGTTTTCTTTGCTTTAATTGGGTGGTGGATACTTGTTCAAGGTTTCAGGTGTACGCTTGTTTTTGGACTTCTGAAGTAAAGAACTGTGCCCCATTTCTCAAAACATCATAACGTTAACATCATCTTAAATATTAGAGCGAATGTTCACTGTAACACTCAGTTTAACATTTAAAAATGAACTTTGTGTTACTCTTCAGAAACCCAGCCCTTTACAATATCTTATAGAATATAATAACATTCTAAGTTAAAACATTAACTTCTAAAATGTGTTTGTGATCAGGTTTATATTAGATAATCTTCAGAGCAGATAATTAAGGCATAAAAACACTGCACATAAATAAATATACCCATCTATGTAGTTTGCCTTTGGCCTTTTCAAGAGTTCACTGCAACTGGGAATAACATGATAGATATATTAATATGAAATAAAAATTTTAAACAACAAATGTGTTGGCAGTTTGAGACACCACTTCTAAATGAGCACTATGAAATGTAAAATCATATAATTGCATATAATAATAGGAAAATAATCCGTCTCTCTCCGGATATACTCCTGATACTCAAGATGCATTAAGCAACTAAATGTAAACACTGTCTTTTCCCTGGTGCAATTAACTTCATGATACCCTTTAATGCCCAATGGGGACATTTAACCTCCTTACCCTGTCTTATCTGTAATTTCATCCTGTAGTTCCCAACGTAGACAGCAGGTGCTGATATTTACCAATAATACATGCAATTGTGTGCCATTTATATTCAAGCAAAATCTCCAGGCCTCTGTAGGATGAAAGTTATTTTTGTTAAATTCACAGTGTATTTAGTCTGATCGAAACTCCCTTGTTTGTCTAATGTCTAATGCTTTGAAAACATATATACTAGTTAAGTTCTGACTGTCAGACACACAAAGTGTCATTTCAAACATAGTTAATAAATGTAACAATACATTTTAATGTGAAAAATGAATGCACAAAAACAGATTTAAGCTCTTAGTTCTCTCTCAAATATTACACAGCTCCTTTCAATTTATGTCATTTCAATAGGATATACACAATAAAATGTCCAGTTGTGGAGAAAGGCCTAGGTGAAGGTTCCAGTGGAGTTATCCAATATATATGGAGGCTCCGAATGGTATTTATTTATTTGTTTCTTTGTTTGTTTATTTCATAAATTTTCAAACCTTTTTATTGACAAATACATACAGTTTAATCAAAGGCTTAATTTTTACAGTGTTCACCCTTCTTTTTTAAAGACTTCTGCAATTCGCCTTGGCATGCTGGATATCAGCTTCTGGGCAAAATCTTGACTGATTCTTGCCTGATCAGTGCTTGGATTTGATCACAGTTTCTGTGTTTTTGTTTGTTCACCCTCTTTTTGAGGATTGACCACAGGCTCTCAATGAGATTCCTGGCCATGGACCCAAAATTCCAATGTTTTGTTCTTAACTTGGTTATCACTTTTGCCTTGTGACATGGTGCTCTGTCATGCCGGAAAAAATATTGTTCATCACCAAAATGGAGTCAGGCTTACCAGAGTGGGGCTTACCAAGCAAATGCTGGTTTTACACCAAGAAAGCAGGTAGAACAGTGTAAATCCTTTACAGGATTGCTGTGACTCCAAAATCATGTCAAAAGCAGGTGAGAACAAAGTTTGCTGGTGATTACCAATGTGATCATTACTTACTTGCACAAATGTTGATAATGTCTCCCTGTGTTTGCAGGATGCACAGACTGACTCTCTTGACCATGAAATGGAAGAAATGAGAGAGGACATTCTTACTTTGGTTGCAGGAGATACCTCCCTCTCCTCAGTTCTGTGAGCTCATATAGGACAACGTTCACAGAAGTGTCCTTTAGCTCCGCAATACAGGCATATGCCCCTGGAATAATGCCGGGCCCATTCCTGGGAGGTAAGAGGTGCTGTTCTTACAGATGAAGATGATCAGCTGCTCAACAAAGGCTGATGGGTGTTCCTTCGATTGTCCACTGTGCCAGCAATCTGAATAAGTTCTGACAAGGTTGAGGACACACATTGAGGACAAGATGTAGATGATGAGGACGAGATGTAGTTCTGCAGACAGACCCTAGTGTAACACAGTTCTGGGAGGGGGTTAACTGCAACTGCTTCCCACTGTTATGGTGCAAAAATCTTGGGCATAGGTAGGGGCTGTGAGTCTACCCTGGTGGATCTCATAACTGGGAACATGGATCCCTGCCTGCTGCCGGATGGTCAAAAACCTGACTTAAACAGGTTATAAAACTGATTCAGAGCACAGTGCTGGGTCTTGGCTGTCTCATGAGGCAGTCTCCCAGGCACCCGCCTCACAGGTCAGTAAAGCCAACACAAGACAGTGGGAAACAGTAGGTGAAATACAGTACACAGTGCATTAAAACATTCTTGCAAAGATCTGGAGAGCCACAGTAACTACCTTTCAAAAACAGTCAAAAACAGTGAAAGCAGTTGGTACAGAGCGAGAAGACAGAACTGTAGTGAGCCTTTGAATAGTTTCTTGTAGCTCTGTGACAGTTGCTTCTTGTTTGGCGAGACTGTGTTGCACCTCTTCTGGATCCATAGTTAGGCCAAGTATTCTGCAATGATAGCAAGCACTCAAAAGGACAAAAAAGGACCCAATTGTAATAAGTTTTATTTTGAAGACAAGCAGGCTACTAATGCATTGAGCATGATTCAGAGTGTCCAGAGCGTGAGGCTGAGGTTGCTGAAATTGTTCTGATCCAAGATCAAAACAGGAAGGCTGAGTCCAGGATGAGGATTGGAAGGGGAACACAAGTCAGTACAAAGGGCATCAGGCAGAAAAACCTGCTCAGTATACAACATTAGGTGGGAATACTTCAGAAAGAGGAAGGGGAAGAGAGACGTATAAGAAGGGTGGAGACACAATGTTATGGGTGGAGAACTGGGAAGAAACAAGGATTTGCAGAAAATTGCAGAAAATATTTATTTGAATGTTTTAATGTGTTCATGCAGCTGCCAGCTGCTTATAGTGTGATTGTGCCTAGTTGGTCATATACTACAGCTATATAAATGCTCTGAAAATCATTGCAGACCAAAAGAAAAGGAAAACAGATACTTTTTGGTTTTGATTTTATATATATATATATATAATTTCAAATATTCACCAGCTCTTTCTCTACCAATTCTGAAGCACAGTTCTGAATTCTTGAAGGCTGTAGTTGTCTTCTTATTCAAATTTTCTGTTCCACCTTAAATCTCGTTTTTCTTGTTCTTTTGATATACCATTTAAGGTGGTCCGGGAAATATAACTAAAACACGAACTTAAGCTTCATGACCAACACAAACATTTATTTTCAATGGTAAAAACCAAATATAATCTACATTTCACGTGGCAGCCACACACATACATGCAAGCACAGTGAGGCTGTTTATGTACCAGTGAATTAATGTGCGTGTATATGCAAGTGTAAGATATCATACGCAAGTGTAAGTAGTAAGTCATTTATGTGAAAATGTTTCATATGTATGCGCAGTTATTTCATCTGTATGCACAAGTGCTTCATAGTTATGCAGTGCGAGTGTGAGCAAGTGTTACACTGCTTTCGCCCTCAACGGCCCCTCATATTTGCACACTTCAAATTTTCATTTTTACTAACAGCAGTGAATACAGCTGTGAGCTTGGATGGATAGTGTGTTTTGGACACACTATCAATCACGGAATTACTATTTTGGCATACTACTTTAGTAGAAGTATGCGATTTCGTACGTAGCTTGTGAGACTTGGAAGGTATAGATACAACACATGCTGTTTGCCTATGTGGCAAGTTAAGATGAAGACGCTAGGTTTCCATTAGAAGCTAATGCTAGCTTGTCTGTTAGCTTGTCAGTTTTAGGTGCATTAGCTAGCATAGCAGATTCCGACAACTACAGCCATAATCCGTGAAGCCTGTGATAGCTAGCTAGCGTCAACTAGCTAGCTATGTTTTGTCAAGTGGAGCAGATTTTTATGGACGTTGTTTGGATGTGAGGTTATTATTTATTTACTCCCACCCTTATAAATTATTTTTTGTATAATTAGCTATTAATCTTCTCAATATAATCTGCTATCCATTCTGGCAATCAAGGGTGTCCATTCTGGATATGTGTTCAAGTCATTAGCCACCATGCTAGGTAGCATGCCTTGCCTTGAACCAGCAAACAAACTGCTAGCTATATAAAGTGATGCATACTCATGAATTATTGAGGTTGAAATTATGTTACGTTCAAGTTGTTGAAACAGTCTGGAAATGTTGTCAACTTTAACTATGCAACCAAATTGTGTAGAGGGATGTCTTATAGATATCTTTTCATGATCATGATAAAGTCTGGGGTTTTGGTTTTTTCCACTTTACAGTCAGATCTCACTGCTGTTAAGATAGCTGACAAAATTGTCTTTTCACCATCTTTTCAGTGGGGTTTTGCTGGGAGGGATTTTTCACCACTCATACCTTGTTTGTTGTTTGCCCTATGGCTTTGTGCAAGACGCAGGACACAGATCATTGAATACAGTGCTCATTTCTTTCAGCATGCTTCTCCACAGCAGACTTTGACAAACAGCAGGATAGCGCTGCAGCCCTTGTGAAGGATAATTGCACAATATATCAGCATGAGTTGCCTCACCATTCCAGAGCCAGCTATATTTACTTGTGAACCACACAACTTCAATGATCGGAAGGATTGTTTTCAGACTCTAATAGATTATTATTTTTTTAATCACTGAGAAATGTTAGTATCTTCAAAAACATGTAAGTGGGCCAGTAAGGGAAGCCATTTAAATTTACATTACAAACGTTTCCTAGTTTCAGCCCTCGTTAAGTTCCTCACAAGAGATTCCAATGTCATGTGTAATCCAATTACATCCGTTAATGCACTCAAACGTACTCTATACAAGTGAGAGTAAGAAGGCTAAATCAACACAACCATGGGGTCCAGGTGTAAGGACATTAGCTACAGATAAGAAACCTGCAGCTCCATGCTGTGTATTCTGAGAGATGTTAGGTCACAGTCTCAGCAAGTGCTGTCATTTTAAGGTGAAGCTAGTTGCAGAGTGACAAGTTTGACCAACAGAAGAAATTATGTTTTGCCAAATGTCAGGTCGTCATTTCAATAAATGTAATATTATTTCTTCCTTCTCCAAATTTAACTCTGTTGTGATAGTGTAGCCAACTCTAGATGTATTACATGTAAATATATTAACACAGCCATTAAAATAACCAGCCATAAAAGATCAACTGTTAATAACAATTCCTCATATGCATCACTGCATGTGTTAATTTTTGTATTTCTTGCAAAGAGATGTAATCAATTTCACTGGAGAAACCAAAACAACGTTTACTGATCATTTCGTTGAACGTTTTTGGACCTTCAGAATTAAGAATTTGTCATGTCCAGTAGTAAAGCACTTTAGTACTAGTGGACACTGCATTAATGACGTGTGTCTGCGTCCTCTGTTGTTGCTATGCCAATGAAGTGCAGAAACCTTTTTAAAAATAAAACATTTTCAAGTACATTTTTTAACCAATAAAATTTCTAAAACTAATAATGGTCCTCAGAAGTGCTTCAATAGCAAAACGGAGCCCCCAAGTATTCCTTGTAAATGAGCATTCTGGGCCAAAATTGTTTTACCGTGGTTGGATCAGCCACCTCTCGTCAAGTGGCACGTTTAGGGCTGCAGGCCTGAGCTTCACTCTGGCACTTCTCTAGGCACTAGCATTTCTGGAGTGAGGTACTCCAGCAAGGCTTAAGAATTCTTTGGTGTCTTTGTTGTCTAGATTCAGTGCAGGTTTACAGGTGAATTGAAGAGAGCAAGTGTGATGGTGCATACTGCACAGAAAAAAATGATGCTTTAAACTCCACCTTGATTTGCTATAATTAAAAGGCTTGTACGTGTGTTATCCACTCCCCATCTGGGAGGGTAGATTCAGGGTGGTTTTGCAAATCCAAGTATAGTTTAAATGAATGCTCCATTCTAATCATTCACATGTCACTAGAGAGTAGAATACTACTTATCACCTATTCAAAATAAATAATATATAAAAATGGAAATCTATGAACTGTAAAATAAACAAAAAAAATGTGTCAATTAAAAAGGGCTCAATTGTCATAAGAAATAGAGCACTACTGGTAAAACATGAAGAAAACACTAATGTAAAGTACTGGGATCGTGGGAACCATGAAACTGATATGAGTCTATGGTAATCATCATCACGAATATAGACACCCACCTAGCGACCTCAGACCTGAACTGCTCTTCAAATGTTAGTGCTTGAGTTTGAACACGAAACCCCTGTTATAACGTGTGTGTGTGTGTGTGTGTGTGTGTGTGTGTGTGTGTGTATACATACATATGTATTCAATTATCCAATTAAATGCAGATGGCACATTATATATATATATATATATATATATATATATATATATATATATATATAGTATTTTAATTATTTTATTTAGAGTTAATTTGGTAAAGTTTCAGTCAGATTTACTGGGTTTCTTTCATTGTTATTTGAATATGAAATGTTCTCTTATAACAGGATTAGTTGGGTTAATTCAGATTGAGGGTGATGCACCGTTTGTACATGAAAATGTACTGCTTCCGTTTACTATGCATATCATCCGGAAGGGTGGTACCTGTGTAAGTTCTGCAAATAACCTCATAGCTCCTGTTTCGTATGACATTTACGACAGTATCTCTCTTAGCACTGATTACGTTTTTTGAAGTGCTGTGAGTACAAAACTGTCGCAGCTTCATGGATATCCGTTTTCTTTTTTAATTTAAGATATTTAGAGCCGTACACCTGGATCCATGCGTGCAAACAGCTACCATCTGTGTGGTGCGTGTTTGACCGAGCCAGGATTACTTCAAAAGTTAATCTCTGGAGTCTAACGACGGAATATTTGTTGTGCAGGTAATTTGTAATTCACTTACGTAATTATTATTATTTTTTTGGTGATGCTGCACTCACTGTCTTCAAAATGGGCAAATGCGTTTGGGCCAATCGAGTTTAAACGCTACGAAGGCAAGCTGTTTAAAGTTTGTTTTATTTGCCCCACATGCACGTTCTATGACGCGGACGTGTTCGGAACAGTTTTCAGTGCAGTTCTAAATTGACAAATTATGTTCTTGCTTTTCGGAGCTATACGCTTAACTTTGTTGCTATCAGGTTACTTGCACGATAGCTAAAAAAGGGAAGTAGCTGAGATCGCGTAGAATATAGTATATCTCTCATTGTGGCTGCAATTTAGATTTGTACCAGAAATCGGTATTCGGGATCTGCAGTTTTGAAAGATAATTTGGCTATCTGTCATTGAATGGACTTGAATAGATATATAGCCATTTAAAATGTTTGGTGTTTGTTGTTATCGAGTTAATAGGAAACCTTTTCGTGATTAAATATGAACATTAAGACAAATCATGTTATATTTCTGTAGAAGCCCAATAATGTCCGGTAGCCTGTAGAAAGGCAAATCTCTGTATATGAATTGTCAAGATCGGATACTTAGGTTACCGGTTAGCCAACTCGATGTGGATTTGCACCTTGAGATCTTAATGTCAAAATGTTTGTTTGTGTTCGATGAGATCAATTTATTTCCTTAACAACATTCTACTGATACAAGCTGTCAAAGCATAGTCTTGAACTGTGCGCATTTATGGTGCGTTTCCACGGCAGGGTACCGGCTCGGCTAGACTCTACTCCTCTCGCCTTTTTTTGGTTGTCCATTGGGAAAAGCTGTGGATAGTACCTGGTACTTTTTGGAAAGTTTACTAAGTGTCTTGCAGAAGAACTTTATTTTTGATTCAGCTTCAAAACATGTTTCTTAAGGTCACAGGCTTGGTTTTTGCACCATGTTGCTTCTGTGGTGAGTGGATTTCAAACCGTGAATTAATAAAATACTTAATGATTTACTCTTATAAGTGTTTATTTTACAATTCCATTACACAAGCTAATATTATATTAGATTTAAAATAACTTGCCAAAAGGTAAAGGCCTGCATTATATAAACTGCACCTTGTAAGAGCAGAGGAAATGCACTAAAAGTGTTGCAATGTCCAAAGTTGTGCAAATCTCCAATTTTGACACTTACATATTGCACATTAATTATGGGTCATATTGCTTTGTTCCATTTTTATAGCAGACCACTGAAGTGAAAGTTAGTGATTACTAACTTCCTTTCTTTTGCATTCATAGATTTTTTTTTTTAAGAATGTATGCTGCTAAACATAAATTTGTGTAACTGCTAGAAGCTGAGAGTTGTGAAATACCCTTTTCTGTCCAAGCTCAGTTGTTTGAAATTGCATAATATTATATATAAAAACCCTAGTAATGCAATTTCAAACTAAACTTGGACAGAAAAGGGTATTTCACAACTCTCAGTTCCTAGCAGTTACGCAAATTTGTGTGTTTTTAATATGTATGTATGTATGTATGTATGTGTGTATGTGTGTATATATAATATATATAATATGTATATATAATATGTATGTGTATATATTTATTTATATATATATATATATATATATATAATGTGTGTGTGTGTGTGTCTGTAAATGTTATTTTCACATGGATTTCTCTGAAAGCATTTAGGGAAGTATACTAGGAAGAATATGGATGTGTCTGGGTCTTTTGTTGGCCTTGGTGTGCTTGTGGCACGGCATCTCGTGTTTAGAACTTATAAATAGTGTATTTACTTTGGCAGATATGCAAATGGTTACTCTGTTTTCTGTTTGCTGTATTCATCAAGTCTTAGTCAGCGTTCATTGGGGGATTGATTTGTGCCTCTTCAGTAAATAAGCAAGCAAGCATGTAAGTAAATAAATGATTTTAACTTGTGTTCTAATACTTGAAGGAAGCACTATGTTCATGTAATTATCTTGTTTTAGGCAATATTGCCCCACCTGTTGTGCTTATTATTAGGCCCCATCCCAACTTCAAGCCTGTTACTTAGTAATGGATCACATTGATTCCATCTCTGCTTTTTGGCTGTTACACACCTATCTCAGTGACATCTCTTCTTGCCAATTTAACACCATCTTTTTATCATTCTGATAAAGGTGCTACATCTAAACTGTTCAAGTGTTTGTGAATTTAGGTCATGTAGAAGACATCATTGAAAGTCTGAGCAAAATGTGGTATTACAGTAATGGTGAATCCTGCAAATATGCCTTTGCTTAGTTGTAGTTTGTTGCAGTTGGGACTGTAATCTGACCCTTCATTTAGTAAAAGATGGAAATGAGGTGAATGCCTTTTGCAAATGTTTGGATCACACTGCTTTTGTATTTTAACTGTTGCAAAGTTTAATTTGCTGTATCCTATATTGTCACCTGTCAGTTTGTGATTGTAGCATTGTTGCCAAAATCCATATTTTGCCACCTTAGCCTGTTGTTTTGAAGCTGTCTCAGTATATTGTGCTTAGTACATTTCAACTAATTCTGCAGGCACTGTGTTGCCCCCTCCTACAAAGGTATCCATAGGTCAGACCAAGTGGGCAGACTGTTCACACCCTTAAAGGGCAGCTGGCCTCCCCATCTGGCACCATGAGTGTCCAGCCCAGGAGAATTCGTCTTAAGCCGTGGCTGCTGGCTCAGGTGAGTAGTAAACTAGGTACTGTGAGCAGTGTGAGCAGTGAACTCTGTTTTGTTCTGAGTGTGATGTTTCCTCATATAAAAGGGCAAAAAATAGTCTTGACTAGGGATGGCGAGAACAGAGCCTCACACTTTTCATGATGCATATTAATTATTCTGAGGTTTGCTAAAATGTGGTAGTGTCATGTAACAGCACTACAGGTATTTCGCAAATGAATACATTTTAATTATAGTCTAGTGTTTATATTACTACTAAAAACTGTTAGGATGTAGGAACAGGTGAAAAGTCAAACAATTGGTGAAAAATATTGTTTGAAAAATATGGGCTCATATTTGCTGTGCATTAAAAAAAAAAAATCTTTTGTGCTGGATAAACATTGCACTGCAGAGTTTTAGTATTTTCCTGATTGCTTATTAGCTGATTACCAGGCCCCTTTACCAGTTAAACTAGGTGCACCAGACCTCTCTAAATACTCAACTGTGGTCTATCCCTTCAGGACATCACTGTGACATTGTTTCTTTCTAAACCTATATTAATTTTCATTCCCCCAGGTGAACAGTGGGAAATACCCAGGCCTCCACTGGCTCAACAAGGATCGCCGTTTGTTTCAAATCCCCTGGAGACATGCCACACGCCACCTTCCCACACTGGAAGAAGAAAACACTATATTCAAGGTAAGTGCTGCTTGGCTGTGATGCTTGTCTGTTTTGCATACACCTCTGAATTTGTTATATGCATGCTATTGTAGTTAGTATAAGAGATTTATACACAAACTGTATCCACAGTTTCCTTACATACTAAGCATCTTGATGTTAAATGATCAGCTTCATCCATGTGTTTATTTATTTGAACATTTAAAGGCAGATAGAAGGCAGACTCTTATGTTGAAATAATTGATGCAGTGCCTGAATCCTACCTGCCTAATACCAGTGAATCCCCTTGAGATCATGGATGGGTGTGCTAAGAAAATATTCCAGCAATAGCAGTGAGCTATAAGTGGAACACAGCGCAACAGGATCACCCTAGTATTAAATGATGTCATCTATACAATCACTCAGTAATAACTTTTTTATTTTTCAGAATTCCTTTTTTTGTTTTGTTTTTGTTTTGTCTTGCTGTCATGAACATGACTTTTATAGTAAAACAACTTTACTTATTTCAACAAGGGCTTACTAGGATTTTGTCCAAATGAGAGAGTGAGAACTTTAACTTGTCTCCTTTAGTAGATCTTAGTTTATAGTACATCTTAATTTAGAGACATTGTACAGATATAGGGGGTGCACCAAAGGTAGTTTGTATTATGGCTGCTTACTCCAGCCTGCTCTGCGGTCAATCAGTTCAGAAGAAAAAGAAGAAGAAAAAGAGAAAATCAGGTGATTTTTTTTTTTTTTTTGCTTTCTCTTAATATACATCTTTTATTTTTCAATGTATTATCTAATATAGAAGTATTTAGCTTATATATAAGTATGCTTTTTGGTAAAGGGGGGAAAAAGACAAGGCAAAATCGAGCACTTGTAAGCATTTAGCAAGAATACTTTTTATTTAATTGCAGTCCAATATTTTCAGTATTTTTACTAATATGTATTTTTGACAGGTGCTCAACCTCACCCATCACAGAATAAACATTTTTGTAGCAATGTTCATTGACTCCAAAGAACAACCATCAATTACCATTTTTATGATTCACCAAGTTCCTGGTGATCCTCACAAATAGGCATGCAGACATACTCTTTTTTGCTCTAGGTTTAGGTTTTGTAATGGGTAGTGTGGAAACCACCTCAAGTGATTTGCCTTTCACAGCCATATCTTATGCGCTTGCAACTTGCTTTCCTGCTTATTCTATCTGATGGCTGAGTCGCTTTTCAGTCATATTCTCAAAAATAGCTTTGCAGAACTAAAAGTGGTGAGAGTTTCGATTCCCTCCATGCTGTGTACTGCAGCAATTGGTCATAAGAGGAAGTCCTGAGGCCCCAAAATCAAAAGGCCTTTCTAGAACATCTGCTAACCTCAAGCAGTTGGAGAAGCACTGTCCAAGTTGATTCAGATTCCTAACAACCCTACTAGTGCTAATTCTATCCATTCCACACTGTACAGGCTTGGGCCTTGGAGACAGGGAAGTACCAGGAGGGTGTGGATGAACCAGACCCAGCCAAGTGGAAGGCCAATCTGCGCTGTGCCCTGAACAAGAGCCGTGAGTTTACTCTGAAATATGACGGCACCAAGGAGACCCCTGTGCAGCCTTACAAGATCTACGAGGTTTGCGACCAGCCTTTGAACGGAGGTAAACCGTAGTGGCAGGAGGTGCTTGGGGTACAACTGGAAGTGAAGGTGGAGGTGTCATTAATTCCGTGTCTTTCATGCCCTTTTAGATGGAGTCGAGGAGGAGGAGGAGGAGGTGAGCTTTGCAGGTGGAGTGGATGAAAGCATGAGGCCATGTTGCATGCTGCCAAGATGGCATTAGCGCACTCAGAAATAGAGTTGATTTTGCTATGTACTCATTGGTCAAAATAACATGCTTTTGCTTTCACTATGTTC
This sequence comes from Electrophorus electricus, assembly GCF_041902795.1. NCBI lineage: Eukaryota > Metazoa > Chordata > Actinopteri > Gymnotiformes > Gymnotidae > Electrophorus > Electrophorus electricus. The sequence continues at coordinate 14,480,595 of NC_137500.1, read as the reverse complement.
CCCTTTGTCTTTCTTGTAGCTGCCTAACTTTGAGCACCTTTCTATCAGTAAGTTGTTGTTTTGTTTTGTTTTTTTGTTTGTTTGTTTTTTTCTGTAGGTAGTATATATAATTTCGTGCATAAGCTTCATTTGAGCTTTTTGAGGAAATATGATTGTGAAGGTCACACCTTTATTTGTTTTTTGTATTTTGACACATGAAACTTTTATATTTTCTCTGTCAGACTCTCGAATTGCTGAACCTGCAAACTACCAAGCATTTCCCCGCAGTACAGTTGATCCATTCCTGGTGCCTGTCATAGCCCCTGATTTCACTGGCCAAGGCCACATGGTTGCCACTGTGAAGCAGGAGGATTTTATACTCGGTGAAGGCCTTCCGAATGGACTTGGCATAGGTACAGGGGTTATACCACCATCCACTGTCCCACATGCTGTCAGCGGTCCAGGAGCTATTGTGGACAGTCCCATGCAAGAGGTGCAAGCCCAAGCAGAGAGCCATGTGCAGCCCTGCATCTCTGACCTGCTGAGCAGTCCCCACATGCTGCCCTGTAAGCAATGCATCTTTAGATTACTTTACTTTATAATATCATTGGGGTTAATGTCAAATTTTATTAAAGCACTTGTAGAATATGCATGCTGATGCATGCATCTCATGTGCAATGTGAACATCCTTCACAGCAGGCCCTTAGCCTAATACTTTAACCAAGTGCACATGCTAGTGTTTGTTCACAGGTGAAGTGTTTCAGACTTGGAAAACATTACACTAATTAACTTGTTGGACTTCTTATAGGTTAGCTGTTTAGTTTGACTGCATGAAGCATCTCGTGTCTCTTGCTCATACGATTTTGCAGAGCTTTTTGCAGTGGGTCTGTGATTCTGGTAGCAACGATTTGACAGCATATTGGAAAAGCCAAAGCTGTTCTGGAAATAAAACTGTGTTGATATTAACAATTAACAAATAATACTTGCTACACATTAACACTATATGTTGTACACAACAAACAACAGTGTCAAACGGTACCATTTTGCTTTTTCCCTCCATTTCTTCTTTCTGGTCTAGTAACTGACCTTGACATCAAATTCCAGTACAGGGGCCGCCCAGTTGGCTCTCTGACTGTAAGCAACCCCCAGGGCTGTCGGCTCTATTATGGTAACCTTGCCCCAACGCCGGAGCAGGTGGAGCTATTTGGGCCGGTCACACTCCACCAAGTGCTATTCCCTGGCAGTACTGACATCCAGAATGAAAAGCAGAGGTTCTACACAGACCACCTGCTGGATGTGATGGACAGAGGCCTGATCCTGGAGATCCGCGGGCAGGACATCTATGCCATACGCTTGTGCCAGTGCAAGGTGTTCTGGTCTGGGCCAGGTGTGCCTGAGAACGGCCCACCCAACCCCATGGAGAGGGAGCGCAAGATCAATGTGTTCAGCCTCAACAGCTTCCTGCATGGTTAGTGAAGCTCCTTCACTGAGGTTTCAGATTTTATATATTTAGTAGAGTGAGGGGGAAAAAATGGAAGTATATATTTTTGGATCTCCTATGTTTTATTCTTATTCTCATTGTGTGATCAATAGGCCATGTCTGAGGCCCGTTTGGAAAAACCACTGCCCACTTTCAAATTTGTGCACTAGAAATTAAATGACCATAAAGCCAATAGTGAAAAATGATGAAATGAAAATAAAAATAATTTAAGCTTTTAGATACTCGCAAAGTAGATGTAAACAAAGTCCTGAATAAATTAACTCTATATTATAGCAATAACATATTTTTGAAAAATGTTAAATATTAAAACATTACACAGTATGTCTGTGATCAGTGGGTCACAAAAAAAATGGCTTGTGGTTCTGACAGGACTCATCCTGTACCAGAAAGGGGAGGCGCCGACCCCGCCACCTTTTGAAATATACTTCTGCTTCGGGGAGGACTGGCCTGACCATAAGCCCAAAGAGAAGAAGCTCATTATTGTCCAGGTGTGCAAAGCTCAATTCATTCACAAAAACATGTGTCTTAAGCATTCCCACTTCATAAAATCTAAAATATGCTGCAAGTACTCTACATATTGTGCTGATTACCATTTGCAATGATTGTGACAGAACTTTTTGTTGGGGCAATTTAATGGTTGTGAATCATTAGAACACTGATAGAATTTAACAAGAAAAGCAGGCAGAGCTTATGGGAATAGTACGTTTTGTTTGTTTGTTTTTTAATTGCAGCAGACCAGTTACGTATTGGAATGTGGACACTGCATTGTGCAATTTCCATAGTGTAGTTTCTGGGACTGTGCTAATTACAATACATCAGTTTGCTGGGTAATGTTAGTTAGTCATTTGTGATGAATTTCTTTCCACCCTAACCTGTGGAGCTACCATCATCCTAATTTACCACTCTAAAGAGTTTAATTTCACTTCTGATAGAGTGGCTCTAATTTTCAAATGGTTATGAAGGCCTCAGGAAAATGGATCTCTTGCATTGTTGGTGGTTGTAGGCATAAGTTTTGAAATACTGTCCATAATAAATGTATGCCTAGTGTAACATGTGGAATATAGTACTTAAAATTTTCAGTGTCTGTTGTTACTTCAGACCAACTCTTGCCTCCCGGTATGATTTTCACAAGTTGCAATTGGGGGGGGGGGGGTAGCTTGGCTAATGATGAAAAATTCTACCTTGTTATTGATATTTGATTTTTAGGGTATAAACCATTTGCCTATCTAAAAACCCCACAGTGGTGAGGGAACTGATTTGAGAAAGGTAGACTCTGGGTCTGGGAAATATGCCCTCAGATTAAACACAAGCCTAGGCTAAAAATAATTTCTAATAGTGGTTCAGCATTGACACTACAGTGTCATCCATCTCTGACAAACCTGCATTGTGTGTGCTTTTCACAATACTGCACTGGTTGCTGCATTTAGGTGGTGCCTGTGGTGGCGAGGATCCTCACTGAGATGTTTTCTGGTGAGCTCTCGTGGTCGACGGACAGCATCCGCCTGCAAATTTCCAACCCTGATCTGAAAGACCAAACCGTGGAGCAATTTAAGGAGCTCCACCGGCTGCTGCAGAATCAGCATGCTCAGGGCACATGGGCTCAGAGCCTCCAGTAACACTCCTGGGACACTCACTTGGGTCACTGCCATGGCAATTTTCAACCGTCCAGGAACTGGCTGCCCTGCCCTTAGATCAAAGTGCTTAGGGGCTGAGGTGCATTTTGTGCATTACTCTGTACTAGCCTCATTTGTGGACTAAGCTACACACTGGAGATCAACATACACTTTTATTTATGGTTTAGTTTGACTAAAATGGTTCATATTTGGCCAGAAAAATATACTCAGTTCTCCTTAGATACCCAATCATGCTTAAATTATCTTTTGGATTTTTCTAAGTAAAATCCACCAGACCCTGGTTAGGGAGTAAAGTTGAAATGCTTTGATCTCACAGTGGTGTAATGCACTAAATGAAAGGCTTACATAAGCAAAAACCTGTAATTCTTGCAGTGTGAAAGGTAGGTAAACTGACACCTGCGACAGTGTGGTCTGCATATATTACACTGGTTGGGAAAGACGCCCCAAAATGTGTTCCAGCGCTGAATTACTAAAACAAACACATCACTAACATTTCCTTTGGGACTAATCTTAGCCTGAGTCCAGTCTGAGTTGCTTCCCACTCTAAAAATATCTCTAGGTTTAAGCACTAGGTTTATTCTTTATCGGGTAACTTGACCAATATATGACATTATGTATCACTGCTCTCCCACCTGTTGTGCGCACCTGCAAAAAGAAAAAAAACGAATCTTTGATTATCCTGACTTGAAATGTAAATACTTTGCTTTGTGTTCCTTGATTTGTTTCTTTTAACATTGTATTTCAATAAATACCATAGCAGTATTCTTAGTGTGGGCACTTGATGCTCCTTGGTAATTCAGTTGTTCCTTTTGTTTCCAGTGCTTTTCCCCCTCAGTGAATACGTTCCTCTTCAAGGAACGTAGCCTGGACATACACTATTATCACACTTCTGCAGGTCTGAAATAAGCTTAGTCTCATGTAGTATGTGGACTCAAAGCCATATAGAATATAAAATGACAGTAACTGTTTCAATAAACGTATTATATTAACACCTTTTACAGCTGACTGCTGGAGCTGTCGTTGTGAGAGTTGGCTTGTCTTAATACCTCCTCCCCTCAGTTTGGGTAAAGGTGTAACAACTTGATCTTGACACATCAGTCTCAACCCAGTCCTTGGATCCCACTAGATGGTTCACATTTTTGTTACAACACAGCTCCCAAAATGCCTGCTCTGTGATCAGGCAGACATGTGGGCTCTCACTGGTCCTGAGCACTAGGTTGAGAAACATTGCCAGACCACTCTGCATGGGGAATTTTCATTCATCCTTAGCTACAGGAGCAGCAGATGACACAATGCTCCAGTCAGTTTTATACATGTGTTTACTTGATGGATCCATAATGAATATTTCTTTGTAATACTTCCTTGTTATCCCTGGATATTTTAACATTTAGGGGAGGTGCTGTTTCTCACTGAATATAAAAGGTGTAAAGGAATGAGGAAGTTTCTCTCTCATTGTCCCAAGTCTGTCAGTTGCACAGAAGAACCACCACCTAGACGTGTATTTATGGATGAGAGAGACCCCATAATGCACTATGGTTAAAAGTATGTAACAATCAGGTTATTTAAATGACTGGGTCCATGTATTTAAGTATGCTACATACTACAAAAAGGAAAAAAAAACCTTTGATTATGCTGACTTGAAGTGTAAATACTTTGTGTGTCCAAATCTCTTTTACCATTGTTTGTATTTCAATAAATACAACACCAGTGTTTGAGAGCAGGTATCACCTGATGCTCCCTGATGATTCAGTTGTGCCTTTGTGTTCCAGTGCCTGTAATGATCACTTTGGGAAAATGGGGAGTGTTTATGCATAAAAGGATTTTTACCCCAAGACTAAAGAAAACATGCAACAAACATGAAAAAAAGTCCCATTTGACCTTCTGCTTGCAGTTTTTTTTAACCTTACCTGCTACATCAGCATGAAATTGGCAGGCGACAAAGGACCTACAGTGGTGAGGTTCCAGAATCTACATTAACATACATGGCTATGTACGTAACATTCAAAGTAGAGCGGGAGTGAGGTGTGCTAACTAACAATACACTTTGGACAGACAGTAGAATGCTTATCTCGAGTAGAAAAGAGGACCTTGTCCATTTAGGCCTAAAGAAAGTTGTGCCTGATATGGTCAGGTATGGACTTAGGAATTTCTCCCATCATCCACAATTCTAGTTTAGTTGCATATCATTATATACAGTACAGAAAAGTGGAAGCAAGACAATAGAGCCCCTCTATGGTGGCAGATTGCATCGGGACAACAAAGAGGGATGTTTAAGGCCACCTATAAGCCAAAGCTGTATACCTGTATGTTTTATAAGTAAATTTATACACAAGTGTATTCAAAGCATTGTTTCATACTTATTGTAATATTTTAACTGCTCTGTCAGTCACAAAGTCCTGTTTGACAAAAATTCTAAAAACAGATTCGAATTCGAGATTTGAGGAAAAAAAAAGTATTGTGCCCCTGTATATCACATGTAGTGTACAAGGTTTAATATACCTATTTACAGTTTCATAAATAAGGGTGTTAGTTACAATCATTTCTACATGAAGGCTGTTACTACCACAAAATCTGTAAAACATGCGAGTTTTGGCATGGTTAACACTCCCACTTCCACCATGTACCATGTGTGTGACGAGGCCTGTGACCAGATTTGCTCTGCCGAAATCTGGTCATACAGGTTGAGAGAGTGAGGCAGAGGGGGAGGAGAGCAGAAGGGGGGTGGGGGTGAAAGAGAGGAAGGAGCAGTTATGGACAACGTCCTAAATGATGCTCAGACACAGCCGCCTTTGCTCCTCACTGCGGTTTAGCTTTTATTGTTCTAGAGATGGCTACACGCTGTCAGAGGAAATTGGCTCCTCTCAGAGACAGGCAATGCCAAAAAGGTGGAAGAACAAAAAAAATATATATATATATAAATCTGACTGCCAGTTTATCTCACGTTACCTTCACCTGGCAATTCATAATGGTAAAACTTCCGCCAGCTTTAAAAAGGTCAAAGGTGACACCAAATCTCCCAGCATTCCCCTTCTGCTGCCATCTGCGGTTGCCACAAGCTGCTGTCATGTGCAAGCACACCTACTTTTCCTCTTCCTTTCTGATGGCATGACAGCAATGGCAAGTTCCAAATCCTAAACACACGTCCATGAAAATAAATCTCTCCATTTCTTTTTAAAACTGTACAAGTCTTTTTTTGTCTACAATGCGTTACGATTGGCAACCAGGCACGTCCTTATTTTTTTTCTTTTTCCATTTTATGGTCTTTCAGAAGATGGGTGTAAGTGTTCCCACACTCTTCCCCCAACAAGAAGCTTGCCACTCCTTGCTGTAGCCATGGCACCGGTGTGCTTAGCGAGGGGGTAAGGGGAGGGGTGGGTTCGTCCTTTCGCACCCTCGAGGCGTTTTCCTGGGCCCCCCCCATCACTCCAAAGCTGCGATGCTTCTCACTGGGCTTCCAACGGTGCCAAGTCCCACCCATCCTTCATACAGGAGTTCTCTTTAGTTTCTCAAAACAGACATTTCTGACCCCCCTGGTCGTCACCTCTGAATGTTTGCAAACAAAAGATTTGACCTGCAAACAGGCGAGGGCAGGGAGGGTTGGGGGAGGAGGTGGGGTGATAGAGACAGAGGTAGTTAGGAGAGTTAGTGACCATTTTGCTTAAGTTAAAATACATACCACATTTAACAAATCAAGTATTTCAACACACAAGCACTGCTGGACAAGATTTAAGGCTTTACAGTCTTACCTGGCGCTGCAGTGTGGTAGGGTGAACACAGCTATCGGTAAAGTCTGGTGAACTCTCGCACTGCCCAGCACACCTGCTTACACTCCTCCGCACTGCAGATGTTGCCAAGGGAGAGTAGATGGCAAACAGTCATTCATACTGTTAAATAAGCTGATGCCACCAGGCTCCAATAAAAGCCGTGTTGCACAAAAAGCTTAAAGCAATAAGCATTCTCAAAAGGTACTCAGGGCATGGCAGGCTCGCGTATGGCTTTGACCATCATACGCTTTTCCCCTCATTAAATCTGAGTCACAGGTGCTCTGTCACTGCACGCGTGGCCTCCAGTATAACCGTGCCGTGCGTCAGGGCCGGAATCGTGCCTTCGGCCATGGTTGCGACTTGCCCGAAGGGGGGGAGGGGTATGGGAGGAGACGTGGGGTGGAACGCTGCTTCAGAGAGGAGTGTGCCTCTCTGCCTGTCCAGGCCTGCCCTGTGTGTGCTCAGCTGAATAAGGCTCTTGCAAAACGCGACTGGCTCAAGGCCTGATGTCTGTCGGGATGGGACGGCGTCATGAGCCCAGGGCCAAACGAGCGACACGCCTATTTACACATATTTGAGGTGCAATCCAAGAACGGACTATTTATGCACTTTAAAACCTGACTGCCTGCCGTCACGTGGATGCTACACTTCGGAAACGGAGAGGCGCAGGTTACCGATCTGATGTGGCTTCTGCACATGCATGTTTAAATGACACTAAAATTTAACTCACCTTGTGACCTGCTTGTGAAAGTCTGTGAGTTGCTTATGAGTGACTGTTACAGCCCCTCCCGACATCTCCTTGGGCAATCCCTTCAGTGCGGACTCCAGCCACCGGCAAAAGGTCTACATGAGAGAGTGAGAGAAAGAAATATTCCAACACTGACTGTGAACTCACTTTGGGGCTGGAAACTTGCGAAGGCAGAAAAGCAAACAAAAATTTGAAAAAATAAATAATCTTCAGTGCCCTCTAGTGGTTGTATAATCTTTTTCTCTTTAGTTATTTTGGGGGGAAATTAAACTAAAAGAAATTCATCAAATGAGTGCAAGTGACACAGATGTGAAGCACTGCATCACAACTTTTCCTTTGATCCCTAACTTGAGTGCCAGCTGCCTTCCCTTATGGCATACTTGATCCATAAGGTGCGTCGCATTAAAAACCACCACCCACCACAACCCCAACCACCTATTTGTCAACAACAAGCCTGAGGGCCTTTGGTAAGGGACATACCGGCCGGTCGAAGACCATGATCTCCCAGAGCACTTCGGCGACGTCGGGCAGTGTGTATGAGGGTAGACAGAAGCAGCAAGTGTGGATGAGTTGCGTGACCAGCTGCTGACCATGCTGCCCCATGGCCTGGCCAATCAGACGCTTCCGCACCTCAAAGTCATCCTCATGCTGAGAGTGCGCACATGAGAGAGAGAAGAATAAATTTAACACTCACTGCAAACGACTACAAACCTCTTTAAAAACAAAAATGTTACAATAGCAAATAAGGGTCAAGCTTCAATGAATGCTCAGCCACCCACATCGTTTGAGACACCCGTGTGAATGAGATCTCTGACAAACTTCATGACACTGCAGTTGGCATCCCGGTGGTCCAGGGTCGTCGCTGCGATGGCACACTGGATGATGTGGATGATGATGCTACTGCTTAGCAACGTTACAGGACTGCGCTGGACAAACCTAAAAGGGAGGTGGAGGAAACTGAAATGCTTCCAAAAAGGCATTTTGTCCAGTACTTCCACTGTATATCAGTCACACTATTAACCGAATACTCATTGTTGAAATAAGTGCCAATTCTATATGCCTTATTGGGTATTGAATCCTGGAAAAACTGAACAGTATGCACATATTCAAATGGCTGGTAGAGCCTTGTGTAACAATGTCAAGAGCTCTTGAGATCAGAGTATATGCACTATGAAAACATCTCAGGTTGCCAGAGCTGTGCACAGCGCTGTCATTCACTAAGCAATCTTACTGAAAAGCGCAACAACTGGTTTTGGAATCCGATTCAGGCAGTGCTCGTTGACGGCAACCACAAAAATGCAGTCAGCATGATTCACTGGTTCTTAATGTCACCAGTTGTAGGGAAAATGTAGGGAAGTCTGGCCACCAATGACACACAAAACTGGTACCTAGTAGCAAGTCTGAACAGGTCGTCGACGGTGTCAGGATGGTTGCGCAAGCCATTGGGTTGCTCCAGCAGCTGGAAGGTGGGCATGCACAAGGCCTGCAGGGGCATGAGGGATGATGTGTCACAGCTCAGCACTTAGGGAGGCCATTAGAACTGACAAAAACTCACAAAAAGCTAAGAAACACTTCTGGTAGAAAAAGGAAGTTGTGCGCACTCAAGTGAGGGTGTGCTGGGGGGGTGATTGAAGGACAGGAGGAAAGAGTAAGAGGCACACAGGAGCACACAGATGGGTCACCTGTAGCATGTCCAGTAGGCCTTGTCTGCAGCCCTCCTCCATCCCATATTCATCCACCAGGATGCTGCCCAGGTACAGGAAGCAGGAGTGAGGATAAACCTGGTACACATTCACCATCTGGAGCAGAGAGAAGAGTGTCAAAACACAAACATGCGCACATCAGCACGCAAAAAGATGTTGGCGGGGTAACAAAAAACCAAGTAAAAAATATCAATTAAACACCATTGGTTTTAAACTGTACTGTTAATGCTCCCGACTATCTCATCCGAGGGCATCCCATCTACCGTCTTTCAGGGAAATGACAATTAGATCTGGTTGAAATAACTTGTGATTTACGCATATGCCCTATCCTGTGTCATCCTGCCAATGACCCACTTGGATAAAAAGAAAACTTGTGTGTGAATGCTGTTCATAGATTTCAGTTCAAAATTCAACACAGTCATCCCACATCACACTAAAAAGATGAGGATGAACACTCTGCAACTGGAAGCTTCCTGCACGGGAGACCTCAGTCTGTCAGGATCGGAAGCGTCACCTTCAGTACCACCACTAAACACAGGAGTCCCTCAGGGATACGTGCTCAGTCTATTGCTTCTCGTATTGCCGCTCCATAATTGCTCTGCAGAGCACAGCTCACATCACATCTTATTTGCTGATGACACTACAGTGCTGGGCGTCAACAGGTGAGACAATGTGCAGGAAGGAGGCCAGGCATGTTGCAGCTTCTTGACAAAAACTTGGTTTATAATTAGGTTATAATTGATTAGGAGGACCTGTGGTGAGCACACCCTCCTGTACATCAATGGTGCACCTGTGGAAAAAGCCAAAGGCTCCAGGTTTCTTGGAGTGCTCATCAGAGGACCTCACCACCACCTGCCTGGCCAAGAGAACATAGCAGTGCCATCACTTCCAATGCAGCATGAGTGCAAACAGGCAGCATATCCCTACAGCGTATTGTGAGAACAGCTGAGAGGAGCATCCTGGTTTCTCCACCCAACACCTTCTAGCACAAGCACTGCATCCACAAGGCCACCAGCATCCCACCCCTCTGGGAGTCTCCTTAACTTCCTGCCATCTGCTCATACGGGGACATCTATGCCACCACTGGCAGACTCCACAACAGCTTCCTCATAACTACTGAACACACTACCCCACCCCCAAACACCTATGCAACTTTCTTGCATATGTATGATTATTCTGGAATTGATTGTATTTCCTGCTTCTTATTCACTCTCCTTACACTTTGTGCTGCTGTACTGCTGTGTTAAACCACCTACACTAAGTATACGGAGGAAGGTAAATAAAACGTGATGTATTCATTTGGTCTGTCCTATATCAACTCCAAAATATAGATCCTTAGCTTTCACTCAAGTCTCTCAAAACCACTGTATGTCTGCTAGTACAGCCTTATGACATTGTCAAAACATGATTCATTACATAGCAATGCTTAATACTGAAAACCTTTTTTTTTTTGCAGTCAATTTTGACATACCAGATCAGCAATATGCATTTATAGCATATTCTGAAGTTTTTTTCGTGGACTTACAATAAATGCTTCAGTAAAGGATTTCAGCAAAAATCTTGTATCTGAATCTTACTGGGGGTATTGCTGTTAGCTATAAGAGATGCTGCCCAGGCCGAATAATGTGTGCATTCTTTACTAAACCTTATTTGTTTTCTGCCTTACACCTTTTGCAGCTCTCGCCATTTTCAGCAATTCACCAGGTTATAAACTGGTGTTCTATGTTCAATGTTAATTCTCAGAAGATTCCAGATATTATGAAGACACTAGTATAGGTAATTATCATTTCATTTAAAATTAGAATAAACACATTTTTAACTAGCAAAATGTGTTATATTTAACATATAAAATGTCAAATCAAACCAAATCTGTACCTCAAAATCAAAAATCATACCTAACCTGAAAATGTCTCTCATTTCACCCTTAAATTCACCTGTTACCACCCACACACCACAAAGATCATCCTAGTTGCACCCATATCTCCCCTACACAGACACACGCACACAGGCAGCCACACAGCCAGACACAGGTAGCCGCCACACACAGCCACACACACCCGTCCAGGCCACGCCCCAATCCGCACCCCCTACACATGCAGGCAGGCACAGGTCCACACGCACGCACCTGTGTGACGAGTGGCTGCAGCAGGGAGGCCGAGCCCTTGCCCACGCAGCGCACAGCGAACCTCAGGCAGCGGCAGCAGCGCTCCACGATGCGGTTATCTGCCTGGTGGGCATTCAACGTCTCCGACAGCACGGGCCAGATCTGGGGACACACCCACAATGGCCAAATTACACCAAACAATGGAACTGCACAGGCAGGACACGATGCAGTGAAGACTGTAACAACCACAAGCAAAGACCAGGGAGAAGGTAGAGGGCTTTACCTGCTGGATGACTTTTTGACAGGGGTGGGTCTGCCCGTTTTCTACAATGGGATTTGTGTGTCTACAGGGAGCAGGTAAAAGGTGAAGGGTACGAGACGAGTTAAGATTAACCTGTAGACATGTTTGCCCATCCAAATGATAAAACTAGCTCTCGAATGGCATGACTGATATAGGAAGTGAAACCACACACAGGTTAGCCAGAGGTGGGGGGGTGCAGCCTGACCTGAAGATGACTGCTAATCTGTCCAGCCACACTGTGGGATCTGACGATTTTCCATTACTGGAGTCCTGAGACAGCAGCTGCAAAAAAAGAATATGCGCACACACACATACATGCATGCATACACACGAAACATGCACGCACATAAACAAACTAGAATACTGGTAATTCATTTAACAATATCCAACAGTCAAATAAGGACAAATGTTTCTCTTTTTAGCACGTACACAAAGAAAAGACATAAGATACGAACACAGACCTTCTCCAGAGCCATGACTTGGACGGAGCACAGGTCACTCAGACACTCGGCTATCTTCTCCAGCGGGAGACGAGCCAGAACCAGAGCAGTGCCTGAATGAAGCCCAGTAAACTACGTTATCCACAGTCCCCATGGACAGGACATGGCAGGCAAAAAGTAAAGCTCCTCATCCAACACAGACGCACAGATGCCACTTTAACATGCCCAGACTATGCAAAAAAAACATAAGCGCATCCAAATAGCCTTCATCGGGTAACCGTCATTATCATAACCAAATGAAGTCTTCATACTATGCAAAACCACAGTCACCATCCGCCCCATTAGACACGCTGTGGAGATGTGGAGACTACAGCCAATCTCTTGACATGGCGTGGAATGCCCTTTGAAACCAGCAGTGACAGGTGAGGTGTAAAAACTCCAGGGACCAGTCAAAGCCACTTCAGAGTCTCTGCTGTGTTAAGACTACCGCTGTGTTAAGCCAGGTCAGTCCCGGGTCTCGGGGGGAGATTCTGCTGACGGTACCTTTGAGCAGGCCGATGGCGGCATCGGTGGACAGGGCGAAGGAGTCGAGGGAGCGGGCGATGTCGAGCAGGCCCTGGAAGTGCTGCGCCATGTGATCCCTGCAAACGGAGCAGATGTTGTGGATGGCCTTAGCAGCCACCGACGCCAGTGGCTTCTCCCGCAGTCCCTTCATGAGGTAGTGCAGCACGGGATCTGAGTGGCCGCACACACACGCATAGACGCACGCGCACGCATACGCACACACACACACACACACACACACACACACGTGAAACAATAATGCTACAAGCAGCATTCATTAACATAGCTGATCATGATTTCTCTTTTTTTTTATGTTGTTTTGTTTTAAGATAGATGTTAACATTTCAGAATCAAGATTTATCTTTGAATTAAGATTATGATTTAAAAAAAACAAAATAGTTAATTACATAAACAAGAGGTAAAATAACATTTTAAAAAAGAAAGAAAATCATATCTGAAAATCTTATCCCACACAAATTCGACAGTAACACCAAACCAACCTCGGTATCTCCAATTCTCCCTTTCTTCTAAGCATCAACCTTTTGTGACATGCCTGTCCTAACCTGTGGAGCTGACTTTAACGACCGACCCGGGTGACCTTTAAGCTAAGGCCAACTCTGCTGCAGGCTGGTATGGCAGTGGTGCTCACCCAAGAAGCGCGGGTGGCGGTCCACCAGTTCACTCATCTCTCCCACGAGCTCAATGCTGGTGTAGCGCACTGCGAGGTGCACCGTCTGGGGAAGAAGCACCACCTGCTCTAGTACTTCTGTGAGGGTGGGGTTATTCTCACTACACACACACACACACACACACACACACACACACACACGAAAATTCTAAAGTTAGAAAGTTATAAAAAAAATTAATGACAAAATTGAAGCATTATTATTTATATACCAACACTTATGTGGATAGCCCTACAATGAGAATATTCCTGTAATTGTATTTGACTAATATAATTGCATGTATTAACGTGTCCACGCCGAAAATCTCACTCACGGATCTACACTCTTGGCGATGGAGGCCATGATGAAGAGTACAGCCTCGGTCACTTCCCAGGGTGGGTTCCCCTCTTTCAGAGTTGAGTACAACTGGCAGAGACACACACATTAAAATTTTTCATTTAAAAATCATCTAAATGAATGAGCTACATTAGGAATACCCTGCAATGCTTTCAGCGTTTCCAATGGGCTGCGAGTTTCTATCAGCTGATATCCTCAAATGTCACCATTTAGAGAAGACTACTGCTTACAAGAATGACTTGGTTACAGAATATGGCAACTTTCATTAGAAAAGTCCACACCTGGGAGAAACATTCTGCCGAGCCCACGAGAAAGATCACATCCTTAACGAGGTCGGAGACCCTCATCCTAAATTCCCCAAAGTCGTCCGTGTCTTCTGGGATTCCCTCCTGTAATGTTGGAATATATACACAATTAATGATGTCCCACCCTGAACCAGAGCACCATACTCTCCTAATATAAACTAAAAAGGTAACAAGACAGCTTCACCTGAGACTCTTGTCTTTGATTAAAAAAAATTGAAAATCCCTGGTGTACATCTAGACATAGCGACTGGTATGAATATTTATTAGTCACACTCTACCCCATTCATAACTGGTCACTTTCTGACCAATACTACAGACTGGCCATTTCTGAGAGGTGGACCATTTTCAACACAGCAGGAACACTGACATGATAGTGGACGATACTGGTATGGTAGAGGGTTTTGCCCTGATGTGATTGCAGCAGGCACAGCGAGATTGTGCAGTAACGGGCTTAGAAAAGCCTGCTCCCGAAACCCTGTGTTTTCATGACCACCGGTGTAAGGGGGAGTGTGGCTCACGTGGTCAGGGTCAAGCTGGCAGTGACGCGCCAGGCTGTGCAGCAGTCTCTGGATGTACGGCCTGAAGACGTTATGCAGTCCTGGGTCGCTCATCTTGAACAGGTGCTCGCCCAGCCGGTACCAGAAGTTGAAGGAGATCTCCACCACCTTATTTGCAAAATTAGAGAAAAGACAATGACATCAAGCAGAGAAAGAGTCTCACTGCTGTGACCGTTTGTATGTCTGGCCTGTTTTTGCATGGCAGGTCATAAACAGAACAGTTAATGCCTGCGTGTGCAGGCGTGAGTGAAAGAGAGGCGGGCAGAATACTAACCTCATACTGGGGATGACCAGCACAAATTAGCAGCAGCTCCAGGATGCGTAGGTCTCCCAAACCTTGCCCAGGCGTCCGTACTGTAATCTCCATAAATGTCTCACACAGCTCAGTGAAGATCCGGCAGTAGTTCAGCACCCTGGACGGGGGGTGGGGAGATTACACAAATGTTTTTAGTTACATCAACAAAAACACAGCACATGTCCCAGGCATACAAGAATGATGTGGCTGTGAATGAAGTTGGAAAAGCCCAGCAGGGGGCAGCAGTGTGCCCGTTGACTTACTTATCGAGGTCCTCGCGGGCCACGGCCATGTGGTAGGCCGCCTCGAGCGTCAGCACGCCCTGGAAGAGCTGGATGGCCAGTGGCATGTGCGTGTCCACGTTCTCGATGGCATAGAGCGCAGAGCACACGCAGTCAGACGCGGCCTCGTGCAGGTTTGTGGGGGTCTCGTCCCTTTGCTGCCGTCAGAGAAGAAAAGATGCTACTTAATCGGTCAAAAGACTGCAATCTGTTGCAGAACAGTAGGATGATAGAATGTCTTAAGGAATGTGTTTATGCTGCCCGGGCAATGCATATATGCTGATCTAGGACCAACGCCCAGCTGTATCTGTATCAGTTAGAACACGAAAAAGAAAAAAAATGATCCTAGAACATGAAAAATAAATAAATGATCCTAGCATATGTAAGCCACACTTCTTTCTCCAGGAGGCCGTGTGCCTT
The DNA here is from genome assembly GCF_041902795.1 of Electrophorus electricus. Lineage (NCBI taxonomy): Eukaryota > Metazoa > Chordata > Actinopteri > Gymnotiformes > Gymnotidae > Electrophorus > Electrophorus electricus. The sequence continues at coordinate 14,464,977 of NC_137500.1, read as the reverse complement.
AAAGCACAAGAGAGAATGCCAGAATGGAATGAGCTAGAAACCCAACAGGTAAGGTAACTTCTGCTCTCTGTTGGTAAAATGACAAATTTGCATGCATGGCCACCTTTTCTGGAGAAACAGTGCAGACACGCATGAGTAGTGCTGGGACTCATTCAGCTGCAAGATTTTTTGCAAAAGTTTAAGTCAGAAAGAAACTCAAGTCACTTTTTTTTCTTATTTGCTGCCAAAATCACAGGGGAGATTAGGATAGGATTAGTGACTAGGAAATTTTAAAGACTTATTTTCTCTTCGTTGTCATGTTGATGAGGAGGAATAAGGTGGACCAATCGAATCCATTCCTTATTATAGGCCCAGTATAACGTCTACCTGCTAATAGGAGTGAGCCTGTTGCCAGCCTTTGTGCCCTGGCTCAACAAGACCGTTTCAATTCACCACTTGCCACAGCTTGCTTCTTTATTGCTCAGCAACTACTATGAGCATACAAGATGAGTCAAACTTGGGCACGCATTATAAAGACCATGGCCAAAAAGAAATAATTTGCATTTTACATTTTTATGATGCTCTTACTCAGAGCACACTGTGTATATTTATGTATTTACATTTCACTGGAGTGCCAAAAGTCATGGGACAGGAACTAGTATAGTGTAGGACCCCCTCTAATCCAGCGAAGTGCAGCAAATCGATGTGGCCTTGATTCCACAAGTGGACGGAAGACATCTGGAAGATTGTTAAGCCATGCGGTCTGGATAGCCACCCACAGCTTCGTGGTATTAGTAGTTGCAAGATCTCGGGTGCAAATGGCCCTTTCCACCACATCCAATAAATCTAGATTGGCCTCTTGTCAAGCGAAACATGCATGCCACACCATTCGTCAGAACTCTCCAGGATGCTCCTCGAACCAATTCTGGACAACTTGGGTCTGATGGCAGGGTGCATTAACCTACTGGAATATCCCATCATTATGTGGGTACAAGTCCATAAACGGCTGCAAACACATCAATGATGTGTTTGGGCAGACAAGTGGACCTAACCCATGCCAGGAGAACACATCCCACACCAGTATGGAATCACCACCAGCCTGCACAGTACATTGTTAACATCTCGGATCCATGGCTTCATGGGTTCTGTCCCATACACAAACCCTACCATCAGACTGAAACAATTGGTACCGTGACTCATCAGACCACGCCACATGTTTGCCAGTCTTCTAGGGTCCAGTTAGCAACTTCACAAACTCAGGTGAGGCACTGTGTCCAGTGTTAACAGAGGCACTCTGGTGGATCTTCTGCTCCCATATGCCATGGAAGCTAAAGATTGCTGCACTGACCTGCAGGATATGCCTCCTGCATTGAACCTGGCTATAATTTCTGCCAGAGTTGCTTGTCTGTTCACAAGCAAATAAAAAATGCCATGTGGGAGTGCCATGTTGTGGTAAACTGTATCTGGTGCTCATGTGCACATCCAGAAATCATAGGCTTAAACATTCACCTGACCCTGGTTTACAATGTGTTACTTAGTTTTCAAACAATATGTACGCACAGAATGTTCCCCCATGTTCCTTAGCAATGCCATTCTGCTGCCCCCCCCCCCCCCGTTTCCCTCCACAACTAAAATTAGGTTAAAATATGGGCACGGATGGACAGACAGAGAGATTAGCACATGCATATTACCACCATTTTCAGGCAATGTCCTAATAATTCTGGCTGCAGGTACAGGAAGCAGAACTCACCAGCACTTGGAAGAGCACCATGAGCAGCTGATTGTTGGCCATGAAGTTGCTATCAAGAACGCCCAGGTTAAACCAGCTGCCCAGGCAGCGGAACACCTTAATCAGCATCTTCTCGTCACTCCCTGACTTCTCCACACATGTCATCTGGTTGGGGAAAATGGAAAAGGTCAAGGCACAGCTGTGTCTGCTTCCTGGGTTCACAAACCGAAAGGTTTGAAACAACCGATGGTCTGTTTCATCATGCCTGATTCAAAGCATTGCCTGAAAATCTGAACCTGAGGGACTAGGAAATGCGAAACACTATCAATAATAATAATAATAATAATAATAACAATATAAATCTGATGACTGGGTCCTAACTCAGAGTTTACTTGTTTTGAAGGGTGCATCAATCGCTCACACACCCACCGAAAACTTTACATAGTGATGGACATAACTCCTATTTGTTACAGCCTTGGCAAAAACTCAGAAGCTTTAAGGATTTCAATCTCAATCTCTATGGGTTTTAAAATGCACATAAACCATGGATAATTATTACAAAAAATGCAAAGGGCAAAAAAACAAGCAATAGCATCATAAACACATGCAGTTCTTTTTAACGCTTATTGATGGCTACCAATTGGGTGTTTTCCCAATAACAATTCATCTTAGTGAGTTACGAACAACTTTAAGAACAAACTTTTTTTGTATTTTCCAAAAGCCTTCTTAATCTCCAGAACTACAAACGAATTAAGTAATTCTTTGCTGACTCCGCCTCTACCCCTGCACTGAAAAAGCACCGAAAATAATTATAAAAAGTAATAACTAGTAGGTATTTAAATGACTTATAACTAAGTGTCATGTCTAACTCAAGTGGCTGAGGAGGTGAAATTGCATCCATCTGCCACTCTTGACTTTAAGTTTAACATAACATTGCAGAACAGGAATATATATATATATATATATATATATATATATATATATATATATATATATGAGAGAGAGAGAGAGAGAGAGAGAAAGACAGACTCACTAGCAGCGTGACCACAGTGGTAGAGTAGAAGGCCAGGTCCTCTATGATCTCCGTCCGCCGATTCGAACCGATCCTCAGAGAGCGGCTGTGCACCTCCTCTGGGAGCACAGTGAGGATCTCGATCAGGAAAGGCATTGAGGTCACGTCGTTACTATACCTGGAGGAGGGTGAAACAGGGAGCGGTATTGGATAATTTTGGAATGTAAATTAGGAAAGCCAGCCACAAACCGCACATCATCATAACCACATCCTTCTATCTTCTATGTTTTGTCTGCTCAAACACGTCAAACTGTGAAAATGACAATCCACCACTTTGCAAGTTTTTTTTAAGATTAACAAAGAGAGGAATCTTACTTTTCTATGAGTGTGTGGACACAGCCCTTCCATGAGGCCATCTGAAGGGCAAGATCAGCGATTGCCAGGGCAAGCTGGGAGAAAGGGAACACTAAGTCTGAGAGGAAGTAGCAGAAGAGGAACTAACATTTTGCTGCTTTGTTGCTAAAATGGGCACATAGTCACTACTAAGTAAGTGATGGAAAGTGATGGATCAGAAAGGTAACTTCCATCACAAATCAGCCAATACAAGACATACACCAAAACCCAGGCTTTCATTACTCTAAATGTGAAGTAGCTCTTCCAGTGAATCTAAGACCACTGTGAACCTAACTCCATAATTGCTTTCCAATTAGGTCAATTCTGTTCTTGTGGGTATAAAGTGTGTGTAATAAATATATATATATATATATAAATATATAATACACACACACACACACACACACACACACACACACACACACACACACACACACACACACACACACACACGTGTATTTCACTAAAACCTCTCCTTTCTGAGGAAACTGGGCAATCCTAATCAGGAATAAAGCATGTCACAAGACTGATGTCATTTGACCTGCCCATCATTCATTTTTATCATACATGTCACTTCTAGTATGAACAGCCTTGGAAGTGAAAGCTAATCTAGCAAGAACAGCCTACTGTGATAATTCTCCAAATCAGCATTGGTTGCTCAGTACACGCAGGGCTAAACAGTGCTGATTCACCCCTCTTGTACCATTATATTTAATTCTGATTGAGTCGAGTAGCAGGCAGGATCTTAGGGCAGAAGGATGTCAATCAAGCAGGCTCATTAGAATAACAGGACCACAACAGAATACTTTGTAAACAGGTGTGATGAGTATATTCACACAGTGCTTTATAATATTCTATCTTGTTTCATTCAAATGTTGCTGGACCCTAAACATAACACTGAGGTTTAATATCATACAAGCATTTTATATTTTATGCCATGTCAGTGGGGCCTTTGATCTCTTCATCTTCTGGATGAAGGAGGGGAAACCCCTGGCCAGTACCACCATTATTACCTGTGTGACTATAATTGGTGATAAATCTTTGAGATTCTGGATGTGTGAGAGGAGAGAGTCGCGCAGTGCGATGTGCGTCTCCTGTGGAAGCTCATAGAATGATGTCTGGATCTTCATCTTCATGGTCTGAGCCGCAAAGTAACATGACTCCACGTCCTGCTTCAGCTGCAGGAGCTGATCTGAGATCTCCCATGCATGCATCTGCATGAGGGAGAGGAAGCAAAGAAGATGAGACCAACCTAATGAACAGTCCAGACAGCAAGAGACATTATTCATTTTCCCTGTGCACCATTGAAAACTGGGGGGATACGGCCAAAACAGTGAGACAAGGGAGGACATTGGCAGCTACTCTACAAAATGTTATTCAGATTTGTTCCTCTCCAAACACAAAGAAATGTCCCCAGGAAGGTGAGAATGGGTCATCATCACTCCTCAAGATGCAGATTACTTGACGTAAGTTTTGAGAACGACCATTAGAGAAACAGGGAGTAGGCTTTATCACATGCAGAAAACATGTCCTGTGTAATTGTGACATACTGGTTCTTTAGTCAGACAGAACACGCTGAAATTTGCATTTCACAGAAACTGAAACAAAAGGCCTGTTGCATCACATGGAGATAAATACATCTAGAGGGACATGTAATCTACATGATTTTGTTTTGCAAGTTGCCTGACAGTTAAAACAGGGTACTTGATGTGATCAGCTCGTTCTTTCTAATTGACTTTCAAATCGACTTTCAAATCATTACCAGTCATCGAAACGCGTAGTTTCGCCAGCCCTTCTACTTACTTTTTATGAGCACGAATAACTTTAAAATTAAAAACTGAGAACATATAAATCGATTATTTTATATTTTTGACAATCATAATATAACTGTCATTCGTTTTGAAGTGCAGGATGAATTGAGATGATTATGGATTTCATTACAAACAAAGCCACCATTACAGTGTATCGAAGAACATGCAGAATTACGTGCCTTGATTACTGCAAGCATAATTTTTGCTTAATTTAACTTGGGCTGCTTTTTACTTCTGCTAACTCGCACATCTAATACACAATAAACTTGCATAGCAGATCGCTGCCCTTCATACTCACAGTATTCAAAGATGACAAGAAAATCATATTTAAGCGAAGTAATTTGACAACTAACTACGATGCGGAAACCGCATTAGCCGTGTCATTCACTGAGGGCGATCTTAAGCAACTTACTTGAGGCCTTTTTTTTTTAAAGTAGACACTAAATATTTGAAAATGCCATGGCCCACCACAAGTCCCTTCGACGTTATCAAAATGACATGTCAGTAATATCGCTTGAACGGACGCGCCCCAAAAAGTATTTGACGACTAAACACTACCGAGTTTCACTCTGTCGCTATTGCATGCTTACTGAGCGAAACTGCTTACAGGCTAGTAGCTGGTCGGACCAACAAGCCCAGCAGTATAGTACAAGTGTGCTGTCGCTAGCTAGCGTACTTATTAGCCAAACAACACTCGCCTATAGCTGCTAAGACAGTGCATTGCCCCAAGTTAAGTGTTTACGTTGCTCGACGCAGTTTACTTTGAATCCATCCGTTTCCAGTGAACAATACGTGACACTTATTTACACCAGTAAGCCACATGTACCTTCGGCACCTTCAGTCACAATAGAATTGGGTTTTACATAGCTAGCTAGCTTAGTTAGCTAGCTAGCTAGCTAACAATCTTGAGCCACTGCTTTGGCAATGCCAGTTTTGGCGTTGCGGATGCAATGCTGTGGTGAAATGAATTAAAATTGCTGCCGAGGTGCAGGCCCATTTTCGCAGCCATACCCTACTGCGTTTACCTACCGATCTCTGCAGTTCTCCGAGCCACACCGACGCTCGCTCCTTGCCGGCAGGGTCCGGATCGTGGTAAAGTGCCTGCACGGCCTGATACACCAGAGGTAAGGAGGGTTTCCCACCATCCATATCTTTGCTCTGTCTCCCTAAAGAATTTATATTGGTAAAAACAATACTATGGGCTTGTATTCCTTAAAGGTTGATGGACATATAGGCGATACTCATTCGGCCCTTGTGGTCTCCGTTCTGACCGCCATCTCAAACACACACAGGGTTACCTGTGTGCTCAACAAAACTATCCGTGTGGAAACCAAGTGTAGGAACGAGTTATTCAAATTAACTATACAAAATTTGCTGTTGGCTGTTTACTCTTCCACAGACTCGCTCCCAAAAGTAGATTTTCATAAAATCTGATATACAATAAATGTTCTTAAATATAAGAAAAAATTCACAATTTTGCACCATATACTTTGTAGTACTCCAAGACACAGCCACTAATTCCTCTAGGTGGCGGCCTTACTACGAATCAGACGAACTTGATACGTTTGCTTGTGTAGTTAATCCAGACAAATAAATTAATGGATCCTGACTGACTGCTTCCTTTTTAACATGTACACGTTTTTCAGTTTTCCCTTTGCTTTCATAAAGGAAAATGAATACAACCTTCCTCATCAAATAACGTTAATAGTTAGGAGCTACCCCTTATATAATAGCCTAGGCCTATGTAGTTTTCAGGTAGAATTAATTTGCTGACCTTTTGACACAGGATAACAAAATAAGTTTATAATATGCATTCAGATATTTTCCATATAACAAATACTTGATTCTGTATTAAGACATTATATATATATCAATTAATGTCAACATGAAGCATATTATAGACACCAAGGTGTGGTGTGGTGTGGTGTGGTGTGTGTGTGTGTGTGTGTGTTGGGAATTTTTTCTCCAACAGAATCACTTCAAAAACTAGTATTTCCGATAAAAAAGTAGGCTTTTTAATATCAACAAGTGGACTATTTATGGTTACCATTAAAAACAGTTGGTTCATGGATCTAATTTAATCACAAATGTTTTTTATTATGTAAAGAAATAAAAAATTGTTATAAGAATAAGTTAATGATGGCATTTAATATGATTCCCCTTCCTGGTGCTCAATGGAGCTTCTGCTTCTAGGACAGAGGCACTGACCTCCTGACCTTTTTTTGTGATCACTGATAGCTAGCTACCCTCTTATTTATGGATCTCTGTAAAAGTCAATTCCAATAATAAAAATATATTATCAAAACCATTAGCTATATGGTGTCATTTATTCCTTAGGAGTATAAAGTTAATAATCATAGCAAAATAAATGGCATCAGGTTAACGTCAAGGTTATTTTTGATAATGAGCCAATGGCTGTGTGTTATCCACCACACTGAACATAGATGTGGCAACGGGAGGTTGGCGAAGTTGCGTCTTACACTGAGCTCACACCTCATTCAGTAGGCTGCCGCAGACGGTGAGTGAGTCCCATGTACGCAGAGCCAAACTCTAAATTCTTTACGTTTTAAATACAAAGTGAACTCTGCTTTGTCCCTGCCTAGATAAATAAACACTATAGTAATAATCATTCAATCCAAAGCTATTGAGGTCCAGGTCCTACAGATTTCTCATGCTTCCTTTTCGTAGGAGCCAAGCGGAAACATCAAAGCAAACTGTTGCATTAACAATCTAATTTACTGACAATTCCCACTTACAAACTCAGGCCGGAAAATAAATATTTATAGAAAATTGGCGCCAAACGTCAGTTATGTCATTAAGTTTAATGAACTACTGAGTAGTTACTTTTGTCCTGAATAAAACCAAGCATACATTTAGGCCTTCCACATACACAAACCATGTAGTCTAAATACGTACGAAATGCTGAAAATCAATTAAAATTTTTTATTTTTTTTAAAGAACACAATGGTCAATAAACACAGACATCGTTCCTTTTCTGATGCATGGTTGAAACCAGCTAAAAGGTGTGTTCAAAACAAGACAAGAGAAGAACCTGGCAATAAGTACATCTAATACAAAATCTTATTCAGAATTTATTTCCCTCTATAAAACTCCAGCTGTTTTCATATTTCAGAGGGACATAAACCCACCACAGGACAGTGTGATTAGGTAATTTTTCTTCCTTAAACATTAGGGCTAGTCCTTGACATGATTGACAGGACCACCATTAGAGAAACAGGGAGTAGGTTTTATCAAATGCAAAAAACAAAACCAAACCCAAAACAAAAACAAAACACTGCCGTGTGTTTATTTTGGTTCTCCAGTCAGACTGACCACATTGCAATTTGCATTTCATAGAAATCACTGCCCTAAGATGAAAGGCAAAGCCAGCAGAAAAACAAATAACATTATATTTCTGTTATGAATGACTGTAAAAGGCAGATGATAGAAGACAGTAAAGTTAAACAATCAAAAATGAGTCAGTGTACTCATTTATTTTTAATGAGAAATTGACAATTTGAAATATTTAGGTGCTCATACATTGTCAGATCAAAGCAAAACAAACAAAATTAAAAAGCCCTTAATGACTATACACATGACACATAAAACCCCTAAATGCATGGCCATAATAGAATGCAAAAAGTGAAGTCAAAGTGTTGCAACTACACTCATCAGGGCAAGAATAAGACAAGCAGCAATGAATATGAAAGCAGCAGCCCATCCTCATGGCCCCTTGGCCAATCAGATGGTGCGTGTGTGCGTGCGTGTGTGTGTGGATGGAGGACTTTGCATTCTTCAAGCAAGACAGGGAGGATGACCTCAGCTCGATGGTAGCCTTGAGTCCATCTGAACAAAATCATCTTTGGATTCAACTCAAGTTTCTTTGAAGCAGCACACCTGGTGCAACCTCAGCTACAGAAATGCAGATTTTATAGAAATCCTAATATGTGTATTAGCACAGGGTATACTGCACTATATTACACTGATCCAAAATATTAACAGGCTGTTTTCAAAACACAACAGCAAACAGTTGCAGTGAACTGATTTTTATATTTAAGCCAGTTTAAATCAATACACATTAAATTCTAAAGCACTCATCTTTGTAATACTAATACAATGGAATTTTTGGAATGTGAGGCAATGAATCAAAGATTAAAGCAAAAGATCCCTCAAAAATCCAAAAAAACCCCAAACAGTACAAAACAAAACAATGTAAAAGGAAGTAGAACTGTGAGTGTAAAACAAAGCAGAGTCCATTACTCTCTGATACTTTAGTGTCAAAAATTATGGCATATAAAATAAATTATATTACTTACTGTATCAGGTTTTAAAAAAGTTCTTAGCTATTGAACTAGAAAAATTAAAATTCGTCATGTCGTACTAATGCTTCTCCAAAGTCAGTTGCTTGACTTCCCACAAACAAGTCATACTTGTTGAGTATTTCCTCTTTGGTCAGTTTGCCATCCTGAAAGAAAGGATAGCATTAATTAAATTATAGTTACCAAACCCAACACATTAAAAGGAAACATGCTTCTGTAAAGCATAGCAACAAGTTTTTTTCTTGTGCTTCAAGAAACTAAATGAATAGAAATGGATTTAGGAAGAGAGCTTAGAACAGTTTTTCCATGTTCCTTATTTAAAAATATGGCTGGACCTTTGACAAACCACCTCTACTGTTTAATTACTAGATCACTGTTTTTCAGGTTTAAGTTTAAGTCTTCAATCTTTTTACTTAACCCTGATGAACTTCTTACTGCACCTGTCCTAACCCACCTTGTTGGCATCTGACTCATAGAACAAGTGCTTAGCCTCAGCCTCTGCATGGTCATAGTCTGAGGGCAGTATCCAGTCCATTGTCTCCTCTTTGTCCATCTTCCCGTCCTTATTTTTGTCTCGGAATTCGGAGAACTGCTCACGCTCTGTAGCTACCCATTCTGGTTCGTCCATCTCATCTTCATGGTTGTACATGTCACCTGTCATTCAGACACAAACACAAAGCTGTGACTAAAACTGGGCTCCCATCTTAAAACATTCCTGCTTTTACCTTCCTGTTTTTCAATGTCAATGAAATGTATTGGGGTGAAATCTGGATTCCTAGAAATTTGCTCCTGGTTTTAATGCAGTTTTGACCATCCCAGACAATAAAGTTGCCTGTTTTATTATTTAGTTAATCTTGTCTCACCACTTACCAATATATTCATCCAGGTCAATAAAACCATCCCCATTTTTATCAATGTCCTCTATGGTCTCCTAATAGGAACAAAGGTAAGACAGACACTGGTGAAAGTGACATCAGGAAAACACAAATGAAGATATTTTAGCACTCCAACCACCCTTAGATTAAGAGCTACTCTTCTGCATTCCAATTACCTCAAAGAAACTTTTTGATTTAGAACCTTATATAATAAAACCAATACATTCAAAGACTCTGAAAGATTTTGTTAAACCTACCAGCACTACAATTTCCTTCATGTGTTCATATTCCTCCGGGTGAAGGAAGGCAGTAAACTCCTCCTTATCTGCAATATGGTCTTCGTTTCTGTCCGCCATCTTGAAGCGGCGCTCATCTCTGGTCATCATCTGCTTGTAGTTGTAGCCATCATCTGGCTCAGGATCATCTAATAGGGCACATATAATTCGCATCCACTAAAATGGCACTTACTTTAGCCAAACACTATTCAAAAATGATTGTGTGCCCACTCACAGTTGGACAGCAATAACATTCTACAATTATTACAATGCTATAACATTCTTAATAATAAAATGCTACACATTCTTAAACACACCTAGGTAGGACCCATATGTGACATTTTTGTACTCATCCCAGGAGATCACGCCATTATTATTCATGTCAAAATCCTTCCACTGCCTCTCCACGTTGTCATAGATGTACTTCTTCTGAGCTTTTTTAATCCACACCTTTAGCTCTGTCTCTGTGACAAAGCCATCCTGATTGTCATCTATCTTATCCACGATTTTGCTGAGGAATGGAAAGAGGAAGATGGTGACATGCTGTGCAGAGGAACAAGCTCCCTCTCACCTAAGCCCAGATTTATTCAGATTCTATCTCACAGAAAGATGATCGCAGCTTCTCACAGGCGATCGGCTACCTTGACAGTCCTCACCCAAGCCTGTCCTTGCTCTCCTCCGGGGTCAGGTCATCGAAGGACTTTGCCGTCTCCTCGCCAAGGAAGGCACCATGGTCGTAGTCAAAGTTCTCAGCGTCATTGTGCTCCTTGCTGCTGAGTGGCATATCGTGGTGCACACGCTCCTTCTTCTCTGTGGGCTTGCTGGAGCCGTAGACCACACACAGTGCAAAACACATCAGCAGAGGGCGGATCTCCATCTTTGACACCGGAGCTCTGTGGCATGACAAAATTCAGCAAGCAGACATATAGGTTTAACCATAGATAAAATGACAAACAGTCTTCCATGGGTATCTGTGCAGTGATGAACTAATTGCTAACTTAGCTCTGGACAGTCTGACCACCAAGGTCTCAACTCCATAAATTCATACACTTAATGTAATTTTCTAGTGACAGGTATCTAGATTTGTGGTGAGTGAAACAGCCCAGCTGTGGTTGAAAAACAGGTATCAAAACTGGTACCTACTTTACCCCATCCATTTTGAATCAAGGTAATTTTTAAACCTGATGGTATTTAAACGTTTTTTACTGTCAGGTTTAAATACCATTAGGCTTAATTTCATTTGTAACCTCACATTTCCCAAAAAGGGCATAGCAGTCTACTTAACTAGCTAGTGTCTTGAGTAATAATTGTGTAAAATGGGATAAAATAAATAAGTTTTCAATATTCAGTAGAGCGCAGCACCCAAGTTCTATGTAATGGTAACATGCCATTTGTAATAAAAGGGTAAGTAAGTAGCTTAACGGTTTTCTAACAGTTTACATACATCGCTTGCAAAACAAATTTGACAGTAATTACAAGAGCCTCAGCTAACTTGCAGCAGTATACATCACGACCTCCCAAAGGTTATGCCCATCATGTCTACAATGTTCTGCATGTTTTCAAGTGTTTACAGAGAGGTCAAAGTTACCAAATATAAAACGGCAGTCCACAATCTAATAGAAACAGCTAAGATAGCTAGCCAGGCACCACTGGCTAAATGTCTAACAAACGAGAGCAGGACAGTGGATTATCTACATATCTAATAACCAAACTGGCTTCAATCTAAAATATATGGTAACTTAGCTAGATTCGCTAACGCTAGATAGCTAGTAAATTAACTAGACAGGCGCCTACAGTCTCTGAACATGTAATATTTTTCAAAAGAAAAACATGCAGAATGAAGGACAGGACGAGTAGCTAAAGAAAAGACATTCTCTAAATGTGCCTGATCAGATATGTAGTGTTAGCTAGCAAGAACGCTAATGCAATAGCTAAGAGTAAGAACAGCTAGCTAGCATACCGTTAGTTAAACGGATATTTTAACATTTGATAGGGTAGGTAGCTATCTAGTTAATAAAAACTAGCTAACAATTTGTTCTTCAAATACCAAAATCATATTACACTGTAACTGTAGCTAAGGATAGTTAGGTTAATTACTCACGAAGTAAACCGAGCGACAGTATATAGCTAACCACCTACGTGGGCATTTAAAAGGATACCCGACCACAGAAGCCCCTGACTCCTATATAGGGGTTAAAAAAAAGTCAGGGATCCAATCATAGCCCAAACAGAGTGTTTCAATTCGCTCATTGGTTCACTTCTGCAACCAACATCGGAAGTTCATTGCAACACAAACTTTACGTACTAAGTTTTGATTGGTCAATCTTTTTAATGCGGCCAATCAAAACCCAAAAGTAGACATCGATTAATAGACCGTTTACATCTTTTTAGCTTTGCGAGTGTTCGTCGTATAATATCTGATTGGGTACGACTTGCCACGTCCCCAAATTTGAGATGGATACTGGGTCTCCTTTCCGTGGTTCTCGCTGAGCCTAATGACTATCATAGGTTTGGATTTCATATTCAATCATGTGTGACAAATATCCCCAATGATCTTCTTAAAACATAGCCTTTACATTAAAGTATGAACATGTTTTTGACCTCATATGGAACCTTAGTTCCCTCAGTGTGTGCATAAACAAGTTTTATATATACTCACACCAGCCGCTTGGTCCCAACACATAACTTGTGCCTATAATAACTCACCACTTCTATATGCACTGATTTTATATGCATAATGTAGCATTGTCACAGAAGAAGAATCAGAAGACACTTCTGCTTGAGAATAGCTCCTTTACTTCAGGGCACACAAACAGAAAACAAGCTGAGAAATACTGACTAAAAGGGGGAAATCAGGGAAAGGATCACACAACATGAAGATTATTAGCACATTTTCAGCATGCTAATAAACAGTAAACGACAAGCTAGACCAGACTAAACTTACATACACTCATAATATGTTTAACTAACATTTAAGAAATGTTCAAATTTAAGACATTTAAATTGATCTAATTAATTATTCAGGGAGGCACAAAACCATCTTTGTCTATCTCTGTTGGTGAGTGGCAGACGCCACATAGCCTCCCCTCAAGGGTCAGCACTCCACATAAACCCCACACATTACCTGATGTGCACGGACATGCACCGCTCATGCTGCGGCCTCTCCACAGACGTTGTCCTGCGGGGTGCTCACTGCCCGCTCCTTGGCAGCAGGTGGCCCCAGGCTTCCACCTTGACCAGAAGCTGCCTTCTCCCTCTCAATTTATCCTGACTTTTTGCTTCTTAAACATCTGGTGAGCAGCATGTTGCTGTGATCTGCTTTCTGCCCAAGCTGCACTCATTGCAAAGTCTGCAGTAGCAGCTGATCTTCCTAGCTGTGGAGTTGACGCTGAGAGTGGCAGTGGTAGCTCAGTGGTTAAGGTACTTTACTAGTAATTGGAAGGTTGTCAGTTCAAGTCCCACCACTGCAAAGTTGTCACTGTTGGGCCCCTGAGCAAGGCCCTTAACCCTCAATTGCTCAAGGTGTATTTAGTTATAATTGTAAGTTGCTTTGGATAAAAATGTCAGCTAAAATGTAAATGGTTGTTCATTCTGGAGGCTGTTTGCTCCTCACTGAGCAGCTCTTTTTCTAAACTGGCTCAGCTTTGTTGCATTGACTGGCACAGTGTCCTCTCTTCCAGCATGCTTCTCTGATCTCCATGCAGTCTTGTTTGTGCAGAGTATGGCTCCCAAGTGCCTTCACCATTGTAGAATGGTAGGTGGATTCGTGCTGTCTCTGCCATCATCATCATCATCTTTTTTCATGGAGCAAGCCAGGTTCCACTGATGAGCCTCGTGGTGCTGCTCTCGTTGCCGACTTCCCCAGCCAACCATTCGCTCTCATCTGACTACCCACATCAGGCAGGGAGCAGATATACTATACTTTGGGATACCCCTTTCAAGTTGTATCTTCTTCATCATCCACTCCTGAATTATTTGATGGGCTGTGAAACTAGAACTAGTTTTGTGTCTTTATTCCTTTTCTAGCATAGTATAGAAGAAGAGTACTTGACAAGGGCTCCTTTATTCTAGAGCTCATACATAGTATGCAAGCAGAACAGAACTGACAAAAAGAAGAAATTGAAGTTAACCAAAAAGAACACACAACATAGAGATAGTAGACACAATTTCTAAGTATGTTAATAGACTAAACAGAAATACACATGCTAGACTGAATGAATTAAACACATACACATAACATTTGTAACTAGCATTTAAGATGTTAAATTTAAACTAATTACAGTATGCAGGCAGGCACAAGGCATCATGGGAATCCTTGCCATGACCTTCTCGCGCTCTCTTTCTCTGAAGTAGTGGTGGATAACACAATACAGTTTTTGCAACATCAAGTATCATTTACAGCTTGTCAGGCAAACTCATTCATCTGCTTTGTTCATTGCTATTCGGTTTCTGATCACAGACAGGCCCACTCTTGCTCAGATCTCATTCCCACTTTATAAATAACAATGTGTGAATACACAAAGTGTCTGAGAAACAGAATGCTTCAGACAGAATAAATCAGTTCAGGAATCCCTTCAAATGAATGTTAATGTTTTCATAACACTTGACCATGCTGGTCCCTAGTGCTAGAAAAATATTCACCTGCCCTGAAACATCAACTCTAGTAGGAGGTTGCCGGCTAAACAGAGGTAAAAGGAATCTTGACTTTTAATATATAAGCCCTTTCAGATTCAGATTAAAGATGATTACTTCAAATCTAAAGAAAATACATTATTGACAATATTGACAATATTATATATATTTATCTGTATATATATATTTATCTGTATATATATTTTTTTCTCTATGCACCCCTGGTTCTCTTCCTCAGTTTGGACAGAGCACTCTCCACCATTTCACTGCGTGTTGTACTGTGTATGACTATGTATGTGACAAATAAACCAAACTTGAAACTTGAAACTTGACAAATAAGAAAAGGAGAGGTAACAAATGTGATTAAAAAAATGTAAACCAAATAATTAATTATACCAGTAATTATACTTTTGTCAACGCATTCTTGATTTAATCTAAAGAGTATGTTAAATATTACATAATATGTTAGTAAACATACACCAGCCAAGAGTATGTTTAACCACTGTCAGGAGCAGAGGTAGCTTAGCAGTTAAGGTACTGAACTAGTAATCAGAAAAGTCACTTTGGATAAAATTGTCTGTGAAATGCTAGAAATGTAAAGCATTACACGTTTCCGGTGATCAGGCCCTGGATGTTGAACTTGTCAAGCCGGTTCATCTTGGCTGAGACCTACTTTAGGCCAAAAGCAGAATAGCCTGAGATTCAGAGAGTCAGACTCACACAGTATGCTTTTCCATGGTCTTGTCTGGCTATAAGACCTTAGGTCTGGTATAAACGTAGTGATTTCGATGTTTATATTGTATAGTAAGATGATCTAAATGAGGCAATGTTCTGAGCATAGACACACAGACACACCAGTGTACATTTATTACAGTGTGTAATTTGTTATATTTACAAAAATCTACAAAAAAGAAAACATTTTACTGAAATGTCAGCAATGTAGCGTAATATTTCTTTATCTTACTAACATGAATAAGAGACATAAACAAATGTGAGCAAGAATCATCTTTAACAGATTAGTGTGGTCCATGGTATAACAAAACTCAGAAACTGGCCAATTCCACAAATTAAAAAGCTGCTATCTGATAAACAACATGTAGTCTGTCAACAGGCTACTGTTGCTTTTCTGCAAGTTTGTCTTTAAATCATACGTGGTAACAGTTCCATAAGGATTTCTTGTCGTATACATAGTTCATCCAGTGCAAGGCTATATTTAAGCCGTAGGCTACACATAGCTCAGAAGAGTTATACCCAAAACTCAAACCGAAACGTTCATTTAAGTCCAATGTGCTTTGTAGCCTTATTCCTGATCCGAGGCACAGAGACATCCATCGCAGTGCAGTCGCTTGATGTCCACTGGTTCTCTGCCTTGGTGTACATCAAACCCCCAACAGAATCAACTATACCGTAGATCGCCGCTAAAATCGAAAGTGCTGTCCCAATAAAGTACCACTCCAGCAGGTAGACCACAGGCATGATCACGGCGCAGAGCTAGGCTACCTAAAAGTCAGAAACAAAAATCCCGGAAGGACATCATTTGAACGGAATATAAAAACACGTACCAACAAAAATCGTTCAATAAAACGTAAGATTCTTACCTTCCCAAATATATAAGTGGGTTACTGCGATGTTCAGAATTCAGCACAACGTAAAATCTGTCCAGTGTAGTTCCTGGATTTTAAGTGGGATGGGAATATGACATCAATTGTTGAATCATGGGAATTTCCGCGGCACTATTCGTTATAATATTGCAGTTAATGGCCATATTTAGCCAGCATGTAACCTTTGATTAATAACTGTGTGTACATAATTGTGATTCAAATTTTACATTCAAAAAGTAGAAAAGCCATTTAAAAAGAAAAAATAAAGAGGAGAAAAATTAATGGTATTGTCTTAACATAAAGGTTTTCAGACATTGGCTATTAGAAGCATTTAATCTAATTACTTTTAGGGTAACGCTAAAAAGCAGCCAATTTGTCATCTGTCCTTAAGTACTAATGACTTGATCAGGTAAACTGTAAAATGTTTCGTGCCCTCTATAGATCAAATGAATGAAGCAATATGCCACAGAAGATGGCAACCAGAGAGAAAACATGATGTACTGCAAAAAAAAAGGAAAGAGCTTCATTCCTCCACCACCGATGCTATATCTGCGCAGACACGAGGTAGTTTGCAAAGTAATAGCATTTCTTATTGCATGTGAAAGATGATCGTTTAAATTCTCCATTTATCTCTCTTGTAGTAGTCCAGCGAAAATGCAGAGAAAGCGAGAACAACAAACCAAAACCTGAAAAAATAACCGTTAAGTCACACACTTTGAACATTTAACTAAATGGCCTCGGAAGTCTCATTTTCATTATTAAAATTTTAAAAGGCAAATTGTTCATTTTACAATAATTATTTGTGCAAGAAAATAATATTTTAGTAAACAGAAACCCAGGCATCGTTTTATCGAAACATTAGTTTCACTTTCAGCTTTTCATTCTATTGAATGTCACAGCCAGTTCTCACTTTCTTGGTACTTACCAAAAGTCATTTTTCACATTGGCAGACTCTATGCATCTACTGGGTATTACTGTATCACTTGCTTCATAGGTATATTATCATATTATGTTGATACTTATAATAATTGCATCATAACACTGTTAAATTTGTCTGTAAACATATATATTTTAATCCATTAAAACATTCTGCAAATAAGGAAAAACACTGAATTCTTACATTTAGTAATTAGGTCAGACATGGTATATTAAAACTTTTTAATCTAACAGTGCAGGAAAAATTTAATTAGTTAAGAAGCATGTGCAGGGCTAACAGCAATGCTTTAATTTAGCTGTAAAAATCTGGTTCAGTAGTCACCTGACAAAGCACACTACCACACATAACGACCACCCAAACTAACTCAGTAGCTGAGCACATCCATGCCATGTGGCTGGGTCTGACAGTTGCCATTTAGAGAAAAAGGCTTTCCACATGAGACTCATCTTCACTGTAACCACATGAAGCATATAAAAGTAAAGCTTACCAACAGCAATGAATCAAACTCTTTTTAGTTCTCCCCTAAACACAGTTTAATTGTTCTCAATGTCCAGTTGCAGTAGGTCCAAATGCTCTTATTACTGTTTACCAAGCTGCAGGGCAGTAAGAGCCTCTGTACATTTAAAGAGGATTTTCCATGGCCAAGGTGCTTAAGCCACTTCAGTTCTCTGGCACCTGCAGATGAGCCTATTCAGGTGGAGTCTGTGGAGATGGAGCAAGCATAGTACCATCTCTATTTGTGAACATTTTACTGATGTTTTGCTTGCTACTTTTAAAAGTGGACATAAGCTACTGCACTTTAAGAGGAATTCTAAGCTTGGCATGATTTCAGGCACATCATGCACATAAACATACACACACACATAGGGGACATTGTGACAGTGTATCAGTGCCATTTCTAGGTTCCCTCCACTTTACAATAATTCTCCAATCCTCTTTGAGAGAGTGACGTGTGAGCCTGACAAACACATAAACAACTGAGCCAGAGAGGGAGAGCAAGCGAGAGAGAGAGAGAGATAGTGTGCTTGCTCTATCTCACTGTCCTAGCCTTCTGCTCCCAGCTTGAGGGACCCGGAGGTGGGACTATCTCCACAGCAACTCTCTCATATCTGTGTGAACAGGTGTGCAGAGCAGAGATCCTCAGAAGGCTTCCCGTGAGAACCCGTTGCTAGTGTTCATCTGTGTAGCCTCCTCTCTCTGCACATGAGAGAAATGGGTGACGGATAAATGTTGAACTTCCCAAGTCTGAATTTTGAATCTTCCACAGCACTGATTTGAATAAGATTCAGATCATTTTTTATTTGCATTTGCACTGCATTGAGACCAGGCAGGCACAGAGAGGCACAGGTGCAGAGAGGCTGGATTGCAGAAGGGTGCGCTCCCAGAACATGACTCATGTGGAGAAGGCTTTGGTGGTTCCAGGAGGGGACCTTGGTCAGGCAGCTCACACAGCTGGATTAGAGGACAACACGGAGCTGTCTTTTGCACATACACTGGATCATCACCTTTGCGGAGTCTCTCATGGAAGCTGGCACTGGCACAAGACTGTTGCCCAGCGCTACACGGCCACCCGCATACAGGCAGGCTTTCCACCAAACAGGTAAAGGTCAAGGGTTGTGGGCTACAAAGCCAATGGAATATATCTAGTTATATCACTGCACAAGCGGTTAGGTTTTTCTATATTTAGCAGCTCCTTCCACTTTGCCTTGGACATGGTTTTACATACAATGTGCGTAAATGATCCTCAAGGCTGAAGTCTTTTTTTCCAGTAAATTCTGAGGGTAAGTGACCTTCAAGTGAAATCTTTTGCTGGTAAATTCCCATGACTTGTTGAGATTAAGTGATCACTAGTGATTCAAAATATTCCTCTTGGTAGCCAGTTTGTACATTATCATCACAGAACAGATAAGAAAAATTTGTGTATACATCTCTGGAAATAATCAAGAGCACTGTAAAATGATCAGGTTCTCTGGTTTTACTATTTAAGTGTTTGTGTAAAATTAACATTTTTGTTTTATTACATAAACTACTGACAACACTGTCCAAAATTCAAATAAAAAACATTGTTATTTAGAGCATTTATTTGAAGAAAACTAACTGGGGAAAATTAAAAAAGACCTTTCATGTTACCCATTAAATAAAATTTGATTCAGGTGATCACCTGATCAGTTTATATATATATATATACATACACTGTATATCATATCAAGTAGCATAAGGGGTGCTAATGCTGGAAATCAACAGACACTGGAATGGAATGGCTGTTGTACATGTGGAGATAAAATTTTGGAGTGGTCTCTTAATTTTTCCACTTGTTAGTCAGTGGTTTAAAATGCTGAGACCACAGAATTGACCTTTCAGAAGCCACTGAGCAATTTTTGGGATGTGCACAACAGGCTATCCCCACAGGTAGGCCAAGGCAGGAGAGGGCCTGGGCATGTCCAAATGTCAAGGGAACAATGTAGATCCATGTGCAAGAGCAGTCTGCAACGCATAAATATATGGACCTACATGTACAAGACAAGACAAGTGCATTCTGTCTCACCTTGCAGGATTGATTGCGCATGCTGGGAAATGGGCAGGCAGAGTCAACACTTTCAGAGCAGTTCTGGGCTGTGCAGCTGTTTTAAGATTGGACTCCTCTATGTTTTTTGTACTGAGTCTCCAGTCTATTAGGCCTTTTTTGCCTACTAGGGCTTCGGACATGAAAGTATGAAAATTAAGACCTGGAATTTAAATGTTGTCTCAATGTAGTAAATTCATAGCAGAGATAATGACTGATTTTAAATTAAACAATGAGAAGCAACATGAGATTTAGATACCTGGCCTACTTCTTTTATATTAATGCCAAATGTATTTTTCTAGCTGGTATTCTAGCTAGCTGGCTATTTACAGAAAATTAAACTTAGCTGTTATTACAAAAACTATCCTTCAGACAAATGGCTCCAGTTAGCTGTCTTAAATGCATTTGAGGGAAATAGCTCAAGTCCAGTCCTGGAGATTTTACCGTCCTTCAGAGTTCTAACCCTAATCTAGCCCACCTGACTCCAATATACAGATGCTACTGAAGCACTCGATTAACTAGAGCTTCCAGAGTAACCAGATCGGGGTACTGTTCACATTACACAACTCGCTGTCTTGTAATCGCATGCTGAAGTGCTTTGCACAATACATGGCATCGGCCATACGGGATAACACACTACAACATGTTTCACCATCCGACGAGTTTGCCTAACCTCCAAACTACGTTTTGTGACGAAAGACGCGAGAAATGACACGGAGAATGATGCGATACTATGCACATTTACGGCATTTAGCAGCACAAGATGGATTTTCTCTGTAAAGTAATATCGTTACATTTTTGGCATTCTCTCTCTCTCTCTCTCTCTCTCTCTCTCTCTCTCTCTCTCTCTCTCTCTCTCTCTCTCTCTCTCAGCTCCTCCGTCGGCCTCCTATATTTCGCATATATGTGAACGATGTACAACGACTACCCCAGGTCCCCCCCCCCAATTCCGTTGTCATTTCATGTAGCTCTACATCGCAGTCACTACCAGTCGTAAACTGGTCGCAACACTTTTCGCACTACATTATTTGGACTCGCCAAGAGGTCTTAGATATTTTTCAGGACTCTGCGTTCGGTCAGCGAGTCTCTCGGGTCGTGAACAATTCACACATAATAGGATAGGAGAAGGGTCGAGGGACGTTCGTACTGAGAAATCATTCTTCCGAAAACTACAAAGCTACGGCTTCTGCCAAGAACAAATCATAATAAAAAGAAGCTGATTAACACCGACTAATAATTTGATCTGATTATCGGCAAATAAACTCGACGAGTCCTGTTTTCCACCCACATACAGACAGCTAACAAGCTTATTGAATAAAACACATTTTGTTTTCTTAACAGGGCTTTGCATATAGAAAATAAAATGCTATTTTAAAAAATCTAGTTTTGGTTATGCACTTTGTAGTTAAAGAAGTTTTACTAGAAGATGCTGCGGTTAACTTTTGTGCGGAGTCATCACTGGTCTGACGAGCGAGAATCTCGCGTCTACTTTTCATATCGTGAGCTATTTTTTACTGCAGCCTGAAAAAATATAGCTGACCTTAACAAATCCGTGTATAGATATTGTTAATTGGTTTTCATGTTATTGATATTAGTGCTCTATAGTTATTGGTGCTTGACATCCGTTCTTTAAAATTTCACGAAATGTGCACAATAAGGCTTGGACGGTTCAAAATCACCGTTGATTAACATAAAAGCAATTTCACTACAGCAGGACACCGAGTAATGTATAGACTTTGGTCTAATGTGATAAAAATGGGAATGTGCTCAAGCACTGTACCAGGTGGAATAGGAAGCACTTTGGCGATTCTGAATTTATAACAACTGAAATAGGGTCTCTGCAATGGATGCAGACCTATAGAAAACGTTTAGGGTGATACCGGATAAAAATGTAACTCAAAGTATCTGTAGTAACAGTTACATCAGCTGACCGACAAGGGTTAAAACCATTCGGTCACCACGTGGATGCTACACTCCTGGAGTGAGGGAGGAGGATGTGACGCTTTCTCTGTCGGATAATTGCCTGTCTGCATAAGATGAAACAGTAGCAAAGAGTAACCAAAAGATTTCACAGTGCAATATTAAACTAGAAGAACAAAGTCAACAGGGGGGGGATTAAAATCGGATGCTTGCTAGTTCGGGTAGTGTTGTGTTAGCCTAGTTGAACTCTTACGTTAGCTAGCTAGCGCTATCTATATTTACTCGCCGACCCTCACCAGACGGCTTCGGTCCAGAGAAACGTGTAAGGACACTGCTCATCCTGAGAGGTTTGAAGTTTGCTATCACACTCACATTGTGGAATATGACATTAAGCGGTCTTGTAGCAAGTAATAACAGACCACGTAGCATGATGGACCGAACTGTACCTAACCATAGTCAATCGCGTATAGTTGGCTATGCTAGCTAGCTAGCTAAGAAAAAAACGGAAACCATTCTTCCCATTTTAGTGTGTGTGTGAAGCACATCTCTCATGCGTGGTTAGCTAGCTAATTACATTAACTTGCAGATGATAGCTACCAAACAAAAGCAGAACATACAATTTGATGCATAAATTTAGGGACTGAAATTTGACGCGAGCTGAACATTTAGGCTGTGGTCGTTCCCAGGCGATCATTTGTGTGGACGTTTATCTTTCAACCTCATGCGTCCGAGGTGCTTTGTTTTCCTCACCAGAATTAGGAAGCCAACTACGCTAGCTACCCTACCATTCTCAGTAATTTAAAAATGTTCAGATTCAGATTTACATTGGGGCTTTTGTGGGGTATTGTGCTTTTCATATTTTGGGAGGATGTATGACCTGAAATCGTAGATCGGGCTTAACCTGATACGCATGTCGTCGTTTGTCAATTTCCAGCACAGCCAAGGTACCCGGGTAAGCTGGCTGAGTTTCCCAGTATTTACCAAATGTAAGTCACGGGGCTAATAGATGCAGGACGGGTCTGCGTTAATAACATAGCTGTTTGTCTCCGTTCCATTTTTAAATGTTGCGGGAGTCGAAGGCTAAAAGTGTTTGAGAGATCATTCCGTTGGCTTGTCTGTGTTCTGTAGCTATATGAAGGGAACTGTAGGATGATATGTGTAGAAATAGATTAACAGTGGGTCATGGCATAAACATTCATTATTCTGTTAGGGAGCCAAAGGGCTTTCGTTTGGAATCTGGATCTCGATCAAAACAGCTGCATTTAATTGTTGCTGTGCTTTGTTTTAAATTAGCATGGCAGATTACCTGATAAGCGGCGGGACGGGTTATGTTCCGGAGGACGGAATGTCGGCCCAGCAGCTGTTTTCGGTTGGAGATGGGCTCACCTACAAGTAAGTGCCGTTTGCATTTAAAGGATGTCCAGTTTTGGTTGCGCTTCGGCGTGCGTAATGGGGTACAACGTTACGTTTTCAGCACATCAGACCTGCCGTCTGTCCAAGACGGACTCACAGCGGAAGAGCTGTGCTCTAAAGGGGACGGTATGACTTACAAGTGAGTAAAATGGCACTTCATTTGACTGAGTCGCCTTCCTAAATGGGATCAGAGGAATCAAATGATTCTCCCCTTAAGAATGGCGATCCCCTCAATTTAGCTTGAAATTTGAGATCTTTAACGAAGAAGCAATTTTTGTATTGGCTTATTCCTTTTAATCATAATTCACATTTACGGCATTTATCTAATATAAAAGCTACAACTGGACAAGTGTACATTTGCCAGTCTCATTTCCATGAAGTCATGCCATGGACAAAGCTATTTGCAAATGGGTGAAGCCTTTTTGCTTTTCCAAGATTTTCCATTTTCCAGTCTTTGACCATTCTGATAATTGTATATTCTAGCTATTTTATACTGTTCTAGCTTTGCTGAATATATTTTTCTCACAGCTTTCACTGACTTCTAAAATGCTGTTGTCCCAAATGCCTGGTAATGAACAGTCATTTTAGCACTGTGAAATGTGGTTTTGTCACTATTGATGGGAATAGTTATAATACATTATTGGTTGTCACTCTGTTGTACATTAGTTTCATACCTTTTTTCTATCTCACCACCTACAGAACCTTTCACATAGTTATTTTACTGTAATCTTTATGATTTTCCTTTAATAACTATGAAATGTACAAGTATGCTATTACTGAAAGCAAAACTAATATCTCTATGATAGGTCCACAGATCTTGAACATAAACTTAGTAAACTTGCCTTGAAATTGGTTTATTTTGGATGGGCTGTGCATCAGATTATTATATAACACACATCTGAGTTTCTTTTGGTAGTGGCCTTAACCAGGAGAACAAGACTGAAGTTTGAAGGCAGCCCTATGCTTGAGTTCCCCATTGTGTGTTTTTAAAAATAACCCTTTATTTAATCCTTTAAGACCTGCTGATAGAACTAGTGCATTTTACAATGCATCCAAGTTTGAGTTTGTCTGGATTTGTCTGGAGTCTGGATTTGAAGGAACTGTAACTTATCAGGCAGCAGTCTCCAGTTCTTCTAAGTATAACATTATTATTGATGATCTGTGGTGTCTGTGGTCATATAGAAGTACTGCATTGCAGAAAAACACTGAGCAGTCAGTCAGTGAGTGATAGGCCTTTTAACAGTGTTGGCAGTGTAAGAACAGATGAATGAATAACAAAATGCCCAAGCTGATGCGTTTGGCTTGGTTCTTGATGAAGTGCATGCGCAGAAGCAGGGTGGGCCTCACGACTCCTTAAGCTTGGTCATGTGAGAGTAATGAAGAAGAGAATGGGCTAGGTAGCTGCTGTTCCTCAACTTTTCATCTGAGCTCTTCAGTTCTTTTATACATAAACACATGTTCACACACTTGTACAGTGTCACACTTATACTTGACCAGGTGCTTATTGATTTGAGTTCACAAACAAACGACTGTAGTTGTCACCTCACAGCTAAAAGATCATACTGCCTTGTTTTGTCTGTGTTTATCAGCTGGGCATTAGTGGATGATGAGTAACCATGCTTATTGTTTCATACGGGTGCAGTTTATGCAGCTATATAGCAGGGCTCGAAGTCAGCATAAGTTAGCGTCACATTTTAACGGGATGAGAGGGGAAGCAAAGCTATTCTAGTTTTTCATTTTCTAGTTGGTTCCATTTTTAACTTTTCAGATTTCCTGTGATGTATTTTATTGTGATGCTTTTGTTAATCAGTAGTTTTTGTTCTTTTGTGAATAGTTAGCAAATGTTCTGCAAGGTGTGATAGGTTTTTGCCATTGGAGTGTGTATGCATGTAGTTTAGTTTTGTGCTTGGAATTCTGCATGAAGTGCTACATCTGTCTTTGTTTAGGTGTTTTTGCTACATATCTTTTTATTTTATGTCATCTTTTTTATTTTAATTTTTATTAATGTGCTGAAAGATTTTAGATTAAAAAAAAAAAATTATACTCAGTGCTACCTGAACATTTGTCAACTGCAAGATTCACCCTAGCTAATGTAAACATATTTTCTGGGGTTTTTTTTTTCTTTTTTTTTTTTTTTTGGCTGATGAAAAGGATTTGGGAGTGTGAGGGTGCAAAAACAGCAAATGAGTGACTGGCTGAGGATTTTGTCATGCTCCACTCTAATCATACAGGGTCCTTTGGGAGTCTGTGCTTAGTTTCTGCTTACTTTGATAGATGACAGATCCCCGTGGGTTCATTCTCTGGAAATATTCTTTGTTGAAGCATTGCTGTAACACTAAACACAGAGTTGTGATGACTGCCTTTGTGTGGGTCTTGTGCTTATTTATTTACTTACCTATTTATTTATTTAAAAGTTCTGTTGCCCGACTTGTAATTTATTGTAACCAGCTGCTAGTTTCCATATGCTATATCTTCTGTTTAAACCAGTGTGTCAGGGTGAAGGCCAGCACATGCTTCCTTCATGATATGCAGGCAACTGCTACATCTTTTTAAGCTGTTGCTCATGCACATCCTGGCTTTAGGACATTTTGTTAAACAGCAGTGGTTTCACGTGTGTGTGTGTGTGTGTGTGTGTGTGTGTGTGTGTGTGTGTGTGTGTGTGTGTGTGTGTGTGTGTGTGTGTGTGGTCCTTTCTCCTGGACCTGCTGCCACGACTGAGATGGTGTCTGTTTTGGCACTCTGTATTTTCTTCCATTCAGGCCCGAGGACATCACTTTGAGCTGCCGTTCGCTAAAATTAGCAAGAGTGTATGTTGTCGTGGCATGTCTGAGGGATCCAGAGGTGCTCTTAAAAGCAGACAGTGTTAAATGGCCTTTTCTTGACATCCATAGCATGTGTCGCAGTTTGAGTGTGTGGTCAGCATGCGTGGGCAAAGACATGCCCGTCCCTTTTTCTCTGTGGGAATACAGGCTTTCAGTTCAAGCCTCAGGTGGCCAACCACTAGTTAAGGAGGAGAGACTGGTGGGCGGGCAAGGGCCCCGTCACCCGCGCCAGACAGAAGCACGCCTCTGCTCCTTTTCAGTCCTTACTGTCGTCTTGCACTCATCCGCCAAACCACGCTTAGCTGGCTGTCTGTGGACAGAGCACACTCAGTTTTCCCTCCCTTCCTCCTCGCCGTCGGTCCGTATTGTTTACATAACCTGCTCACCATGGTCTGCTGCGTTTTTATACTGCGCATTCCTGCAGATTTCAGCAGGCTGCGGAGGGTTGGTCTTGTGTGTCTGTGCCCAAAGCCACGTCTGACCTAAGCAGATTCAGGGGCCTTATTTATAAAACTTTTAATTCCAGAATGAAAGTTTGTGTGCACATATGACCGGAAAAGGTATACACCCAAAAGAATTCAGATCACAATCATCTTGAAAATGTGTGCAGGTGAATGACCTTCATGTCCTGCCCTGTTACTGCCCATAAACATACAATTCAGATTACCCAAGAAATACTTAATATGGAGTGCCCCGTTCATTATTGTGTGGTAGTAGCGACGGTGTCAGCGCGAAAGGCCTAAAAGGGTATTTTGCAGAATGTGAGGTTTATGTACTTGCTGGAGATTCATTCAAGAAACAGTGTTTGGTAGCCTCAATGTTGACACAGTCAGCAAACCCAAGTTTGAGCGGCAGCATGTAGCTTCAGCAGTCAGTAGTGTTCTACAAATGTACTGAAGCAGACTTGGAAAAAGGTGATGCAAAAAAGTGAACATTTGCAAAGACAAGAGTGTAATTATGACAGGTGAGGGGAAACCCTGCACTCCAACACATGCTTTCTAGTTAGCATAGTAGTCTCCCACTTGATGCATCCAGACAATGTCATCTGCCTTTTAGAAGCCCGCTGACGCACTTCATGCTGAGGGCGCACGTCATTGTTGTCTCCTATGCACTATGTAGGTTATAAACTGTTTGAAGGCATAGTGACTGTCACCTGCAGGGGTTATTGCAATATGTCTGCAGGTTCCTCTAATTCCATTTGGGAGACTAATTGTTGCCATAAATAGAACTTTTGATGATGGCCTGTTCATCCACCATATAAAGAAATCCTAAGTGCTGATATCAGTTTAATTATGACAAGCGGAACTGCTGGTATCTCCCAGTCCTAGCCGCTAATACTTGGAAACAACCAGCTGCCAGGAATGTGAAGGTCATTAAGACCCAAGTGGACAGGTATTGGCTGGTTTCACATGCTGTCTCTTTAAACCCAGGTCCAAGTCCAAACATTATTCCAAGAGAATGGCTATTGGATATCTAAATCGGCTCATTAGTTGTCAAGAAATTATTTTTAAAAATCTGTCACGCTCATGCCTTATGCAGTTGTTTGTAGTCTTTTAAAGCCAAAATATCCATTGTGCCATAGAAAATGCAGCATCCATTCTAGCCTTTTTAATTTTTTTTTAAATAAATATGTGAATTTGAAATTTTCTGTAATTATCCTGTAATTTCTGTAATTCTGTAATATTTCTGTAATTATCCATAACTACTAACAAATTTGAAGGCTATAGATAGTAATCTGCTGCAATAAATATGAGTACATGGAAACAAGCTAATTGGCTGTTCTACACAAATCAAGAAACTCATCGGACAAAAATACTTTTTAGGCTCAAATGTTTTTCGTGAGTAAATGGCCTATATGCAGTAATTATGGAGCTGCATATTTATTATTTAATCTGGGCTGTTATGTGAGAGGACAGTAACTTGTACACTTTGCTGTAATCCCTTACATTTTACCCAAACATGTCTTGTCACTCTATAAATGTTGGGTATGGCTCCATGTGCCAGTCAAAGTTTCCGTAAAAATATGCCCAATGTCCCGCCAAATATTTTACTTTGTAGACACACAGTTCAGACCTGTTTTAAGTGAAGCCCCAGGATATGGCTGTTCACATATGGCCTCATTCCTGTTCTGGTTGTCTTATGCTTTTCTTGAGAGCCACGCTTGATTCAGTTGGCTCAGTCACACAATAAGACCCTGGGTTGCTACTTGCCCATCTGCGTGTGCTTCCCAGGCAAATGCATTTCGTTGGATTTCAGGATGAGGGCAGGATATCACAGCAGTTGCATCATGTGGGTTCTTTTTATGGTGTGTATTATTGTGTCCTTGGTTGACCCATCATATTTTATTATCTTATGTATGATATTCAAGAACTTTGATAGATGGCATGCCAGTGGGTTCATTCTCTGGAAATGTTTTGTGTTGACGCATCGCTGTAACACTAAACACGGGGTTGCGATGACTTGCCTATTTCACATTAATTGTGACATTTGTAATATTGCTGTATTTGCCATATAACCTAGAACTCTGAGAGTGCTTCTGTGATTCAGCTTGGGACTGGTGAGTCGTTCTTGTATGAAATGGATATTCCAGTTCAAGGGTGACCAGTCCTGTCAAATGCTGGTAAATTTTGATGCTGTGCTCACCATTCCTAGCAAGTGAAGAATGAACATAATTGGTGCATGCCATTTTATGCAGTTTGATGTACTATTACTTTAGCTAACTTCTTCCTGTATGGAACCGTGTGTACTGAGAACGTGTACAAATGCCTCAACACAGGCGCGAAACGGAAAGGACACACGCGCCTCCATTTCCTTCCCACTTTTTCAACGCAACTTTTGAATCAGCTGCTGGTTATGAAGATGCACAAGTACAGCATTTTATTAGTGGTCCCACCCTGGGAGAGGAAAGGGTTAAAAAATGCAAGCTTTTTAGGTTTGTAACTTATGTGAATGGGATTTATTTCAATTTTTCTTACTCTGTCTTTGTGTCTTTTCCAGTGACTTCCTGATTTTGCCTGGCTTCATTGACTTCACCTCGGATGAAGTGGTGAGTCGTCGTCCCTCTCCTCCTCTAAACTGCTTGCTTCCTTTTTTTTATGGCTGTTCCTAATTAAACAGCCGTCTGTGTTTTGTCCATGTGCATAATTAGCTCAGTGTGCACTTCCTGTGGTTTCGAAAGCTGTTTGTCTATGGACCTACAGTCATGGCTGTTTTGAGACAGGTTTTTGTTTTTTTTTTGTCAGATGTTTAGATGGTATAGTGTAGAACAATTATAAGCATTTCATACGTTTTTTGTTTTTTTTTTTAAACTATTTATTGATGTACATCCAGTTTAAGCAAAGACTTTAATATTTAGAGTGTTCACCCTTCTTTTTAAAGACTTTTGCAGTTTGCCTTGGCATGCTGGATATCAGTCAAGATTTTGACTGAGCCCATTCTTGCCTAAACAGTTCTTGGAGTTGATCTCAGTTTCTGTGTTTGTATGTCCACCCTCTTTTTGAGGATGGACCACAGGTTCTCAATGGGATTGAGATCTGTACTACCGAACCTTCACGCATGTGCGTGCGTACTCACACTCACTCACACACCAGGGTTTTTCATGGCTCACAATAAAGCAGAGGTTGTGGCATCCTGATCATGGGCACACGCATATGTGTACCATCGCCATCATGGGCGCACACATATGTGTACCATCCCGATCATGGGCACACGCATGTATGTGTACTGTCCCTTCAGCTGTTTCAAGCAAACACTTACAACGCAAGCCTATTTTAGTTCTGCTAATTATATAATTGAAATAAATGACCATTGTTAAAGCATATTTGTTCAAAAAAGTGCCCTGTTCAACATTAAATACAACATAAAAATAATGCATTAATTTACACAGTTAAACAACAAATTGAAATATAAAATATTGTTTTTGTTTGCAGTTCACAGGGTCCCTAGCGCAGCATAATTGAACATAAATATAGCCTAGCATTTACTGTCTTGTTGAGTAAATGAAGCAAAGACATGTTGTAGAGGAAGCAGTTTACTGATTTTATATTTAGTCAATGCCTCCATTAGCCTACCTCAGTACACCATCCTGGTCCATCTTCAAAGCAGTTTGAGGCCTTGCGAATGAGTGCAATGCTGGATATAGAGACAAATCTATACACACACACACACAGAGTACAATTAAATGCTTCTTTGCATATCCCAGCTTCTTTGTGAGCTGGGATCAACCTGGGATCCTGCGCCCCTGGAGCTGAGAGGGTTAAGGGCCTTGCTCAAGGGACCAACAGTGGCTATATGGCAGAGCCAGGATTTGAATCCACAATTTGATGAGGTGGCTGCATCATTCTATGCAGGAAAAAAGCCTGCACACACTAACTTTATTTATTTTTCAATAGAAGCTGTGTTTGTAGTTCTGAGTGTTAGTCCCTCATTTAGCCAGACAGCTAGTGACAGGGGGTACCCTGCATTTGTACTCATACTGTCTATTTATCCCAGTGTTCTGTACTTCCATTTTTGTGATTTAGTCAGCAGCTCAGCCAATATGAAAATGGTGTCCTCTTGTCTTTGAAAAGGTTCAGTTGAAAGTTTCCACCATTTGGTCAGTAACTTTACCTGGCTTCTATCAAGTTTCATTATCCAATTTGAATTTGTGCAAATATTTTCTCTTTGCTGCCTTCCTGTCAGAAGGGTCATTGCACATCTGTCAATCTGCTTCTTTAGCAAACTACTAATCCTGTGGCCATCAACCACAAGTTCAGTTTTTTGTTTTTTTTTAGAATCATGGAGGTTTATTAAAACCAAATTTTGTATAGTTACCAAAGATTGGAACAGCATAAATGCAACCATTTTAAATTGCATTTATGCTGATGATAATGCTGCTGATCTTCACTTTCTGCTATCTGGAAATCTATCTGGAAATAGTAGGGTATAATCAGTTTTATACTATTATCTATTATTCACCAGATGTTCTGGAAAAACATTGTCAGACTGTAACTGTACTGGGCATTTGCCTTTTTTGCAAAAAATAGATTTTATTGAGGGTTTTAAATGCTTTTAATTTGAAAATTTAAATTGATTGCCATGTCCTTTTATTTTAACTGATGCAACATTGGCAAACAGTCTTGCTGGACCGCCGTCATTGTGTTCGTCATCCTGGTGTTATCCATACATCATTTGAGAGAAGTACGTCATTGGAAATCTCTGAAGGAGGCATAGATTGAGTGCTCTCTATGGTGGCTGCTTTTGAGCACAATATATTAGTCCAAATATTAGTCCACTTTGTGCTTAGCAACTGTTTATGACCAATAACTAACAATGGTTGTAATAAGGTTTGATTTGGTGCAGTGTCTGAAATGCAGCTGATCTTTCCTGTTTGTTTTATACCCGTTGGCATTGCAAGTCCTCCTCGGTCATGAGGATTGTCCATTGTCATGAGCATACCACATTACAAGCCAGCATGCTGGAATGTTAACATGAACAACGCGACTAGCTAACATTAGTCATAATAATTCCTGGTTGTGGCATCTGATGCTGGTTGGTGATCATCTATCGGAGTACTCCGTGATGTCATAACTGTCAAAACATGGTGGCGGCCATATATTAATTAGCTAATTAGGCTTATGACGGGCTTACCATTGAAAGTTGAATAGTGTGCACTATGAGAGAGATTTTGAACAAGGGAGAACCCCCCCCCCCCCTGCTTTGAACTCTTGCTGTTCTCCATTGGGGTGGAGATTGCTGTTTTGAGAA
This sequence comes from Electrophorus electricus, assembly GCF_041902795.1. Classification (NCBI taxonomy): domain Eukaryota; kingdom Metazoa; phylum Chordata; class Actinopteri; order Gymnotiformes; family Gymnotidae; genus Electrophorus; species Electrophorus electricus. The sequence goes on along the minus strand of NC_137500.1, from coordinate 14,432,951 downwards.
CTCTGGATGAACATGCTGCAAGCAGGTAGTTACGGGAGGAATGTTGAAAATTGTTTTTTTGAGTTATCAGAGTGATGGGAACATTTCTCATGCCTACAACACTGCCTCTCTGAAGGTCAGCAACCGATGCTTTTTTTTTTTCATTGGAAGCAGACTGTTATTGTGAACTAAAATTGAGAGTGTAAAATTGAGACTCTTCTGCTGAAAAAAACTAAACAGGTGTCTGATCATCTAAGGTTGAAGATTTGCTGAGGAATATTTCCTGAGCATCTCGGCATCTGTCTGCCATCTGCTGCTGTCATGTATGCCAAAACAACATGGTCTATTATTTATTTCATGGCTGTACTTATGTCCATACAGTGTAGTCAGCAAGCTCACCCACTCATTTTCTCTCTTGTGTAAAGATATTCTCAAAGGAGGTGGCGTTATGATTGCTATCAAGTTTTATCAAGTTTTGCCCTTGATCAGCATACTTCCAGCTTGCTTAGAGAGAACGTGGTGTTAACATTCAGTACTGCCCTCTTGTGGTTGCTTAAACACCCTTAAGAAAATATGCCTATAGCAGGTGTTTTGCACTTGGAATACAGATCCTTTGTTGTGGTGGGCGATAGGAAATATTTTATCATTTTCTTTAAATTTAGGTTGGTTAAAGTGTTATTACAGTGTAAATACACTTTTTATGTAAATGCTGACTGAAAATGCTGAGATCCTTTTGACATAAATATAAATTTCATTTCATCCAGAAGCCAATGTATTGGGCCTGGACTAATATTTTTGTTCCTGTGATTTATATACCATAGGGTAATTCATGAAGCCTAAAGCTCATTACACTTACTTTGTAGGATCTGACTTCAGCCCTTACCAAAAAAATCACACTGAAGACACCACTGATCTCCTCTCCTATGGATACTGTTACAGAGTCCTCAATGGCCATCGCTATGGCAGTAAGTTCCACCTTCTTCTTAAAGGACTTCACGTTATTGGATTGAACATCTGTCAATTTACAACAACTCCTGTATTTGTTATCTAGCTTATGGGTGGGATCGGCATCATTCACCATAACTGCACCCCAGAGTTTCAAGCCAATGAGGTTCGCAAAGTGAAGGTAATGTGACTGACTTAACTGTTGTGTTGTCAAGTAAGTAAGCAAAGTAGCTTTGGTACGTGTAACACATTTGCTGGGTTGGGCAATATTTCATATTTTCCAACTTCCTGATATTTATGTAAGGCCAACATTATTTTTTTTTGCTGCTGCTGTTCAGTAACTCGGTGCAAATGTTGTTGATCATCTGTATGAATGTAGTATTGTCCCAAATTGTGCTGCATTTGATCTTGATAAAGCTGGGTGTGAATGGGTCAGCATGTTGATTTGATTGCAGTGTGCATTTGTCTGTTTATTCATCTTTTAAGCTACATGCCTGCCTTTCTGTGAAGTGGTTCTAGCATGTCCTTTGATGTAAGCGGGTGCGTGCATGTGCAGAGGTTCGAGCAGGGCTTCATCACAGACCCCCTTGTGATGAGCCCACAACACACAGTCGGAGACGTGTTTGAGGCCAAGGTGCGGCATGGCTTCTCTGGGATCCCCATCACCGAGACAGGCAAGATGGGCAGCAAGCTGGTGGGCATCGTCACGTCCCGAGACATCGACTTCCTCTCCGAAAAGGACCACGGCAAAACCCTGGAGGAGGTGTGTATCTGTGCCTGTGCACTCATTGTAGCCTCCCAGAGCAATCTCAAAGGGACCCACTGCCACGCATGGCTTCATATAGGCCTGCTCGAACATGTATGCTTGCTGAAAGAGTCTTTGAGGTCTTGGGTATTAGCCAGCGAGCCAAATTAGGTGGTAAACTCTGGGCGAAGTACTCAAACATGTAAGATTGAGAGATGGGGCACTGTATGCTTATTTATGAGAGCAGCATAATGAAAGCCTACTTGTATCCAACCTATAGGTTATGACGAAAAGAAGAGACTTGGTGGTAACTCCTGAAGGTGTCACGCTTAAAGAGGCCAATGATATTCTGCAGCGCAGCAAGAAGGGTGAGGGACTCAAGGTCCTGGTTATGACTTTCAGAAGTAGAATCTCAGGGCACTTACCAAATGTGGACAAATATGGAACTGGAGCTGCTATAGCAGCAACAGGCATGCGCCTAACATGCATGAAGTGCCGCACGTGTGTCTGTTTTCTCTTAGGTAAACTCCCCATAGTCAATGACAGTGACGAGCTGGTGGCAATTATCGCCCGCACTGACCTTAAGAAAAACCGAGATTACCCCCTGGCCTCCAAAGACTCCCGCAAGCAGCTGCTGTGTGGTGCCGCCATCGGCACCCGCGAGGACGACAAGTACCGGCTGGACCTGCTCATGCAGGCCGGCGTGGATATGGTGGTTCTGGTGAGCTACAGAACTGAGCTTGCGTAGAAAACCCTACTTATCTGCGTTCGGTTTCTAACTGATAATTATAATGTTCAGGAGTGACCCCCAGTCTTGGGCCACCTGTTATATAGTCTGATTATTAATTTCAGTAGTAGTAGTAGTAGTAGTAGTAGTAGTCACAATTTATATAGTGCCTTTATCAAACTCGCGGACGCTTTACAGACATATCGGCTTTTGCCCTCCTCACTCACACACTCACATGTCCAGCTTGTGAATACGTCACGTTCTCTTCATACGTCAAATTGTCTGCCTCAAGAAGATAACGCTATGTAACGACTTTGGTTCTGTGAGAGCTATTTATAGAACTGGTGGTTTTGTTTGGTGCTTGGTGCTATTGGGTGCATCTTATTTCTCCTACAGAGGTCAGTTTGGAAAATTTGTCATGCTTTGTTTTCCTAGGATTCCTCACAAGGCAACTCTGTATATCAAATCAACATGATCCACTACATCAAACAGAAATACCCTGATCTGCAGGCAGTGGGAGGGAATGGTGGGTCTCTTTGTTCTAGCTTCTGTTCATATAATTGGTCCTGCTAATGCCATGATTGCTTATTTCAAAATGTTTGTTGGGGTGCGCGCACCTGTGCGTGCTGGCGCGCGTGTGTCTGTGTGCGGGTGTAGTGGTGACGGCAGCCCAAGCAAAGAACCTAATCGATGCTGGAGTGGACGCTCTGAGAGTAGGCATGGGCTGCGGCTCCATCTGCATCACTCAGGAAGGTCGGGATGACGCATTTTCACGCCGCACACGCACGATGCTGCGTTCGTACTCCTCACCGAGCGTTGCACACCACAGTTGCATGCTGCGTCTCCGCTCCTCGCTGAGCGTTACCCACCGCAATCACGCGACACTGCATTCATACCCCTTACTGTTACATACCGCACCCACACGATGCTGTAATTTTGAAGTCCCAGAAACTGTTTTAGCTTTGTCAAGAATGGGTGCTTAAGATGTACTTTCCTAATAAAATTTTACGGGCATGGTCTCCTTGCATGTGATGGATCTGTGACTGACTTCCTCTGTGCTTGCAGTCATGGCATGTGGGCGTCCCCAGGGCACTGCGGTGTATAAGGTGGCGGAGTATGCCCGCAGGTTCGGAGTGCCCGTCATCGCGGATGGAGGCATACAGACCGTAGGCCACATTGTGAAGGCTTTGTCACTGGGAGCGTCCACAGGTTTGCACCGTGCTGTTTAAAGGCCCACTCTCGCACCGTTTGCTTTGCTAGTAGATATACCCACTACTGTATGTGGGCCAAAAATTTAGTGCAAGATTCATTTTACTTTTGTGCTAATTCCAGAATTGTAAAGTTGCATGCCCCACCATTTGATGACCTTTGACCCTTTTGTCTATGTAGTCATGATGGGGTCGTTACTGGCAGCAACCACAGAGGCACCTGGAGAGTACTACTTCTCTGATGGTGTGCGGCTGAAGAAGTACAGGGGCATGGGCTCTCTGGATGCTATGGAGAAGAGCACTAGCAGTCAGAAACGCTACTTTAGGTAGGTGTGTATGTAAAACGTTCCAATAGTGCATACATGATGCATGCCAACCATTCCCATGGTGCATTCATTTTACCAAAGGCCTAGAGAGAACAATTTTTATCTTCTTCTTCCCCCTTTTCTGGCTCTGTGCTGATTGGCTGGTTGACAGTGAGGGTGACAAGGTGAAGGTGGCTCAGGGAGTGTCGGGCTCAGTGCAGGACAAGGGCTCCATCCATAAGTTTTTGCCCTATCTCATTGCTGGAATCCAACATGGCTGCCAGGACATTGGAGCCAAAAGCCTCTCTGTGCTCCGGTGAGTGCTGCCAGCAGTGGATCACTCCAAATTTCACACATGGGGGGGGGGCAGTTGTTCATAACCCACCTGGTGTATTCCTGCCATGATCTGTAAGGGCACCTTTATTGTGTGTATGTGTGTGTGTGTGTGTGTGTGTGTGTGTGTGTGTGTGTGTGTGTGTGTGTGTGTGTGTGTTTAGTTCTATGATGTACTCAGGAGAGCTGAAGTTTGAGAAGAGGACCATGTCAGCCCAAGTGGAGGGAGGAGTGCATGGGCTTCACTCGTAAGTGAACAGGGACGCCACTGCACTATACTGTATGTTTTATATAGATTATAAAGTCAGCAAACCAGTATTAACATTTATGAATGTATTAACTGATAAGTTATAAATGATCAATTATCAGTATTATTCAAGCTGTGTCCTGTGCTGTTTCTTAGTTATGGTTGCTATATAATGGTTCTTTAAACTTGTAGAAAAATATAATCTAAATCTGCATATACCTGCAAAATAATGTCTATGTATAAATGGTGTGTGTTTGCATATTAACTTGATGCACATTTTATAATGTTCTTTCACTGAATATTTTAATTCCAAATCTGTTGTTGAACTGAAAGGTTTATACTCCATTTGCTTTTACAGTGTGCAGTATCGTAGTATTTGATCTCTTTCCTATGTCAGGCTGTGTAGTTTTTTACTACATAGGCTTTTTACTGTGCATGTAGTACGATTCAGCTCTGTGTAATGAAGTATTCTTTAGAAAGGAAGGCTCAAGTGTGATTGCTAAATTCATAAATTGTTATACAAGAGTTGGCATGTTGCTTTCCTCAAAAACAAAAACAAAAAAGCAAACAGAAGAGGTTTCTGGATTGAGAATGAAGCATGTTATTGATCTTGTTGACCATACAGTACAGCTCTGTAGGCCAGATCAACCAAGACATCTGGCAAACTGTATTTTCCTAGGTACGAGAAACGGCTGTACTGAAGGAGGGGTTCCAGCGTGGACATCGGGAGGCCTGATGTTCTGATCTCGGCAGTGACCAAATCCCTTCAACCTAACGGACACCTCCGCTCAAATGCCCTGTTTGCCAGTCTGATTCCATCCTTCCATCCTGCACTGTCGTGATGACAGAGAAAGGAGAGGAAGAAGGGGAGAGCGCTAACACACCCTGTGCCCCTATCCAACAAAAACGAACAGCAAACACAAAGTATGTGACCATTGCACTCGCATGGAGTATCAGGGTTTACCAAAAAGGCCTGTCACAGTAAGACCTCATCCTGTGGCGTGCGTGCATGCATGCTTGTGTGTGTGTGTGTGTGGGCGCAGGTGTGTGTGCGCATGTACGCAGGAGGGGTATGGGAATGCACTAGCGTGTTTGGAGCGAAGTCAGTTTTGTGCCTCAGCTGTGATGTCATCTGTCTCTCTTCCTGCTGCTGCGCACCCGCCAATCAGCAGGCACATCTTGAAGGATTCAATGCCAATATTTCCAACCACACTGCCTGTGCGAAGAGCTCCAAAAACAAACAAATCAATCAATGCTGTAAAACTCTAAAGCCAATCTTTTGTGTCGTTGACCAGTTTGTTACTTTAAAAGAGAACCTTTTTTTTTTTTTTTTTTTTCCTAGGATCAGTATGAATGGTACGTTACATTTTCTTTTGATTAGCTGAATGCCTGCACAGTTAATAGTGTCCCACCATTTGGACCATGTGAAGAATCTGCTGCACCCCTTTCTCTACCAGTAAGAGCTCCTGGCAACTGTGAATATGGTAGTCTTGGTGTCTCAAATATCACCAAACGTTAATCAAGACCATTTCCTGTTGTTGACACCCCTTAGCATTTCACTTGACTAATGTGAACCAAAGGAGGGAACTGATCTTGAGCAGTCAGCTACTGAGCAGTGGCTGTTCAGCGAATGTCCTCTGCAATACGAACTACTCAAATTAATTGGTTGCTTTTGGGTAAATGCATAAAATGTGCATTGGGTGCCAAATTTGCAAGAAGGGTTTTTTGTTTTTTTATTATTATGCATGATTTTTTTTAAAGCCATAACTTGCCTGTCTTAATGGCTTACTTTTTTACTGTTTATGTACTGACAAGTTCATTTTTTTTTTAAATTTTTCTCGGGGGAGGGGGGTGCGCTACCTCAGCATTTAATAAGGGCAAAATAAATAATCAGTGGAGAACATTTTCAGTTAGAGCCCCAGATGAAATCTTTGTATGTTTCTGCTGCGTCTCTCTCCTAAAGCTTTGCCTATTGGTGAAACTAGTGACATGCCTCAAAGCAGGAATGAAGAAGAATACCCAAATCAGAAGACTTGACCCAAAAAGCACCACAAGCTTGTTGTATTATGTAGGGCTGTCTGGAATCTGAATCTTTCTAATTGGAACCTTTTTTGGGATTTAACTATAGAATTGATATATTTGACAACTGTGATGTGTTACCATGGGCTTGCCTATTTAAGTGGACTTTGTTGGTTAATGTTGGAGGTCTCTGACTCTGTTCGTAGAACATTGTAAATCACCATCTGTTTACACAACCATTCGCAAGTAAACAGTGATAAGATGGTGGTAGGATTTACACCATGATGTACAAAGACAAATTCAGTATCCTTCAGTTACTGGAAGAACTTGCCCACTGGTAGCACCCTTCCCTTACGCCTGAAGTCAGATGCGTTTACTGTAGTATTTCCAAATCAGTTTGCTTATGCCGTTCTTGAATAAATAAATTGAAGCAGTTAATTACCATCCTTTTTTTCTTGTATTGTTTAAATTCAAGTGGAAATCTAAATTTTCCATTTAGTCTTTTTATTTTACACCTGAAAGGATTTCTAGTAAAACCAGTTACAGTGTGGTACAGGATTGCTCAAAACGTGCACTACAAGATGTACCAAAAGTTATTTGCCTTTATTTTAAAATTCATGGAAGCAATGGTTTGAAACTCCACAGATAAATAAATTAACTAGTTTATATCAAATGTTTTAATTGAGAGATGGATGGCAGTCACTTAAGTGCTTAGTCAACCGGACATTACAGAAAAGCTGCAAAATGTGAGTTTTACCTAAAGCTACCAGCAGAGGGTGCTGTATTGGCAGTGGCATGTCCCTTAATACTCTGGGGCCAGGTTTGGCCCTCTAAAACTGAAACCATACCACATTTGGTCACAGGTGTTTGCCTCAGGATAATAAACTGAATAAACTGTACAATAGTAGGCCTAAAGCTGGAAAGGCATTTCTAAGCATACGGTTATTCAAATCTTAAATATACTTGACAATTTTTCTGTAGTGCTTTCATTTTAAAATCTATAATTGCATTATTACAGTAGGGTAGTCAGTAGTCTTAATTCACTTACAGTAGTATTCATATTAAATTTATAGTCATATATTGTCCAAACCTGTACAAACACCACTTAATTTACTTGAGAATTCATAAAAGCCTTACAAATTTTCATGTCCAATAATAATCTTGAGAAACGTTCTACAAAAACCTTTCATAGCTTTTGACAGGTGATGGCACTTAGTTATTCATAATGGAATAGCATCATAAAGGTAGCTTATCCCCTTATAGATAAATTCATACATATCAAACATTTGGCATGTTTTCATCTCTCTAGACGGCATTCATTTTTAGGCCATGATGTGGAGCACACAATGTCAGATTTAGCACCTTACTGATGATAATCTACTTGCTCATACAAACTCTTACTCATATTCTTTCACTTTTCTTCATTCAGTTAATTGCCATCATACCGTTAGTGCTCTATATATGGACATGGAAGGGTTTCCTTAGAGGTCAATAGTCTCACTGCAGACACTAAGAGCATCTATCTGTCTGCACACACTGATGAACTCCTCCTGCACGGAGTGATCAAACTCCGTCTGCTGCTCTAGCGTTTCCTGGGAGCTTTGAGTTCTGCATTGTCTTTGCTGGCTGGCTTGAGGGCCAGTTGTGTGACTGCATCCAGAGCTCCCACTGAGGAGAGGAGGAGGTGGAGGCGGGTTGTGTCCCTCTGGGCTAGAGCACAGCACCAGAGAAGAGCCTGCCAGAGATGACCTGTAGAGGGAACAAGAGCTTGAACTGCCTCTCCAGCGCTCTGGAGATGAACAGAAAGAGGAAGACGCAGATGGAGACGGGGAGGCAGGGAAGCCCAGCGAAGATGTATCCTGTGAGGTCTCAGCAGGGAGAGGGGTGTCAGGTAGCATCTCCACGCAAGAGGAAGTCCGGTACAGGCCTGGATCAGAAGGCTGGCTGTCTCTGAGGGTCTGGGCACTGCTGGAACCTGTGTCCCTGCCCTCCAGGGAGTGGTCACTGGAGGTGAAGGGTCTCATAGGGCTGAAAAGGCTCATTGGGAAAAGGGCTTCGCTGAAGAGTGCCTCGTCAATGCTGCGGCGCAGGTTGATGGGCGACGGGGGCCGCAGGTCCGCTGTGGAGTCGCTGGTGCAGGAGGAGCCTACTGAGGGAGCGCTAGTATTTGGAAGGGCATCAGGCAGGTCCAGGTCCCGGTATGCAAGGGCCCGGTTACTATGGTACAAGAGGTCCAGTCCGTTCAGGCTTCCCATATGCTCATCTACCAGCGTGTAAAGTGGCAGGCATTCTGTCTCGCCATGTCCGATTGGGTCACAGATTGCCAGCTTCTCCTGCTGATTCAGGGACCACTGGTAGCTCCCAGGAATGATGGGTGATTTGGCAGCCAAGAGTTCCATCCAGCAGCTGCCGGGTTGTGGGAGGTGGTCAGAACAGTAAATGGGTTGTGATACCACCAAAGCCAATGTGAGGCAGACACAGGCCTCGCACACACGGCAGCTCAGCTGGAAGGCCCACCATGGCCAGGGCTGGAATACCTCAGCTCCTCCAGTGAGACCCACCGCATGTAGCATGGCATAGAGCTGGAGTCCAGCACAGGCCAGAGAAAAGATAGCGGAGAGGAACACTACAGCAGCAGCTCGGTCCCAGTCCTGACTCTCAGCGAAGGGACAGCGGTTGTAGCGCTCGGCTGGAGTTGGTGAGGTGTTGTTCAGATGGTAAATGTGCTTGGAGTCAGCACGCACGTAGCAGTAGAACACAAAGTATGCAATAGATAAGAAAGTTGCTAGAGCCACAAAGACACCTCTGGAGATCAGCGAGAGGAAGAGGCAGAGCGGCGCCCCCTGCTGATCAACCTGAAGCAGCGTGACCGGTCCGAAGGCAGTGGCAAAATGCAGCAGGACCAGGCAAACCAGGCAGCAGGGCCTCTGGAAGGCGGAGTAAGACAGCTGCATGCGGGAGCGCATGGACAGGAGGAGGAAAACCAGTCCGAAGGCTGCAGTCATGCAGGGAAACGGGGCCTCGTATAACAGCAGCATCGCCTCGGTGGAGGCAATGCGGTCCTGGTGGCCATAAGCATCGTAGAGCAGTGCAAAAGCTCTGCTGCAGCCAGCACCTAGCAGGAAGAGGCTGACTAGAGCGAAATAGCCACAGCCTGAAGGGCAGCACAGAGGCAAACACAGAAGGTTAAGGGCAGATGCCAGAGAGATCAGACAGAACACAGTGCCCAGGCCGTAAACATGTGCCTCCCATGCCAAACCCCAGGCTGCCATGGCCCTGTTCCAGTCAGAATAGAGTGAGACAAACATGGGCAGGGAAGGAAACAAGACGGGGGCCTGCGACTGATTACTGAAGGTGAAGCTTATATTGTCACCGTTGCTGTAGTCAGTAGGGTATGTGGGGGCCCAAGGTCCACTGAAGTTGCAGACTCCAGAATGTTCCATGTTGCAGTCTGGGAGAGCAGAGACTTGGGTCATATTTGCCATCCAGTCTTTAGACACTGTGGCAAGCACCACTGGAACAGAAAGAGAGCTTAGAGTTAGTCAAGTAAATAAGAAAGGACATGTTGGATATGTTGCTGCCACTTCTCATATCAGACTAATTTTTTCCAATAGAACTCATGTGATGTGACTGAAAAATGTGGCAGGGATTGAAACGGATTTGTCTGCATTTGGTAAACAGTTCCTCAGTATCAGACGAACTGGTCATAACAGTACCGCTGCAAGAGCCATGACTCATAGATTGAGAATTCACAATAGTCTTTTGGACCTCAAAGGTGCAGAATCACTTGCAAATAAATATTTTAGACATATTTTAGAAGGACCAAACTGAAAATGACCCTTCATTTTCTGTTATTATAAAAAACACACACACACACACACACACACACACACACACATACATACATACATACATACATACATACATACATACATACATACATACATACATACATATATATATATATCTCAGAATAGATTCCTTTACTTTGCTAAGTGTGATAAAATCTTCACTACCTAGGAAACCTGTTTATTAGTAATGTGCTTTGAGTCAGAGTATAATATACCATTGGAGGGCAGTGTTGAATCAGTGGTCCACATCAGAATAGGAGGTTTGCTGAGATTCAAGGTGAGGCACTGAGGGTATGTGTTGCTATCTAATGTCTTTATCATGTCCTAAATGCCTCAAAGGCCTGTTTACAGTGAGAGATGAGGTAGTACAAAGAGCAAAGTCTAGAGAGACCAAGGCTGTGGACAGAGACCACAATCACTTAGACTGATGGACGGAGACATAACATCTGCTCTTTCCATATCAATGTAATTGTGATTGTATGATTTGTGTCACAGAATGGCCTAAGCAGAGGTTGTAGTTTTGGATTTGGTGGCTTGGCTCAGTCGCTGAGCGCTATTACATATATTACGGCTCAGGCCAGCCTGAGCACAGGCTCTCCTGTCTCTGTGTTAAATGCTTTCAGCTGCTTGTTCCAGTGTGCCGAAAATATGCCCTCATAGAGTTACTTTTAGTCCAGAAATAAATCCTTAGATGAACATAATTAAAAGAAGCTTATAGTTGGGACTGTTTACCTCATCTGATGAGCCTGCTGTTGGGTAAGATCTACTCCTGCTCACTTTACTTTGCTATTCAACTCCAAGTTGTAAAAACGCTAGGCACAAGAATCCATTTTGCTGCATTTGTTTTCTTAAATGGATAATACTCTTTTCCACACCAGTATATGTGCTGGGAGCAGGCTGTTGTCCCCCACAAAGGCTGACACCACTGCCTCCTTTACACAGAAGAGCAGATCTATAACAAGTTAGCTACCCTACTGTCCAATCAGATGCTTTTTTGCTGACTTAAAGGACAGGTGCCTTATTGTGTTTTAGGACAAACACTGGTAAGGAATACAGAGTAAAAAACATGAAAAAAACAGTACAGAGACAAACCAATGACAGCACAGCATTTTGATGATTATAAATCAGATTTAAAATGGAGAATGGCTGGAATTGTTCTGCACCAGTAATACCATATCTCATTTAACAATATTTTTATTTAAAAAAATATTCATTAGTTAACTGTTTCCTGCTACACCCAGAGCCAAATTTAATGTTTTCTTTATGATGTTCCCTCTTTTAAAAGGGGAAACTTCCACAGAGAAATGAGTCCCTCCTAGAGGTGGGTTTGTTATTTCTGCACTAGTTTTAGCCTTCCTTACAGATGACCACCACTTTCCCCCAAAATAACTAGTGGGTTTGGTCAGTGGTAAAAAGTGGCATCTGTTTAGAATGTGTGAGGCTTGTATCATGCTAGGAGGAGAGATGATTAACTCTTGCCCTCTCTGTGGTTAATCACTGTGTGTTTGTGTGGACAGAAATGCATGATGCTATTAAATGCCATCTGCAGCCAACCTTGGACATCTACTGCCCAGGAATGGAAGTGCCCAGGCTGGCCAATCTTTAAGCACAAGTAACACTTCTCTGGCTATTTCCAATAGGGCTGACTTTCTAGCACCAAGTGAGGCCGATACATGAGAATATAACCCCCTCAATTTGGAGTATTACTGGCTGGACATGAAAGCACCTTGGCAGGCCAAATTTGAATCGATCCTAGCCCCCATCTGGGGCTTTCAAATGAGATCAAGCCTGATCTTTACCCCGAAAAGAGGCCGAGTAATTATGCTACACATTTCATTTCAAAATGACTGGTTAGCCATTTTAGCAGTACGTTAAATACAGGTTACCACGCAACCCTTTAATCTGCTAGTTTCATAATCTAATATGCAGCATGGCATACTAAATGTAGAATTTCAGACAATTTGATTGATTCTGCAGATTCTTTAACCTCAGCTCTACCACGGAGCCCATGGGAGTCATTTTGCCAACATTTTATTTGGTCTGTAAATTTTAAGAATATTGCAAGTGCTTGCTTCTCTATCCCGTGAGATGTCCTTACTGAAGCTGCCTGAGAGATGTGTTTTGTATTTGATGTGTTGTTTTATGGTAGGCATGCAAGATTAAATCAGTCTCCTTGTGTGGGAGTAGCATTATTTCACTGTGCTGATTTGGAATTAAATGGATGCAACTGGAAATGATTGTCTTACCCAGATAATATGGCTACTACTACAATCTGAAAAACAATAAAGACAATTATCTGAAAATGGTTCTCTATTTGATAACTGATTACATCTATGCCTTCCGTATTACCAAGTCAGCCTAACTTAAACTAGTGGCAATCATAATCCTACAACACGATACAGAGAGCTGTTTTGTTTTGTTGTCTTGGTGCGCAATAATTACTGGCCTTGCCTCGTTCTGCATGACTACTTAACAGGCCTGAAGTAATTAAAACTCAGGGCACCATGTCAGTTATCAATGAGGACTGAGAACAAATGGTAGGCACTAACAGGATGTGGGTGGCACACAGACCTGCCACTGATAAGAGGGATTGTTATGGCTCCTCTCCGTGTTTACCTTTGCCTTCCGATGGCCTCCAGACTCAGAGGTGTGGAAACTATGACGAGCCTCTGTGCTCAGGCCAGACATCAAGCCTAAAGCCTGTCAGTCAGACTTCCCTGCCTCTGTCCCATGTTTATTTGGATATGGCTGTGAATTATATGGAGTGTGGCCTGGTCACCCACCAGTTTGACTAACTGTCACCACACAGATGAGAACAAAATACCTTGGAACTGTTTTCTTTCCCTCCCATGTTATTATTAGGAGACTATACAGTGCGGTTTGGGACAGGATGTGACAGGGGAGTGGACAGGAAGTTAACAGTGGGGGATGTCTCCCTTTATACACAGCGGATTACGTGGCCTTTACTCTCTAATGTTGGCCTTGGTAGGTCTATGCGTCCTATTTGATTACGTTTAGTGTACATTTTTAATGTGGTTGAGGAGAAAACAGCTGTGGTATGGGTTAAAATGTGGATTCTTGGTAGGTGTTAGGTGCAGAGTCTGGAAAAATTCAATTGGGAGTTCTGCACAAATTCAGTTCACTCAGGAGTTCCACAGTGTTTTCTGGATTGAATACAATTTCTCTGTGAAGTTGACTGGATCCAGTTGGATTAGCTGTGCACCTGCCACACACCCTGCCAAGGAGATGAAATGACTCAGTCATAAATCCCAGCATTCTATGTGTCTGGTCATTTGACTGGTTAAAAGGCAATGGTTCCATTATGAAATAAAACATGCTCTCCATACTCCACAGTTGTAGAGCTAAACCCACATTTTTTTTTATATGTTCAGTCTGAGCTGGACTTGGAATGAAGCTTAGGAGCTTGATTTAGAAGTTTAGATGCAATTTATATCGAAAGCATTGCCTACAGGTCTGTCTGCTCCCTGTCAACACAGCATTGGAGCTAAAGCATTACCTAAATGTAATATTGTTCTGTTTTTACACAGTCTCAGTGCTATGCCCACAGCTGACTAGCAATTACTAGCATGGTGATCTGAGGTGACCTGCAGTTCTGTTCTGGTGCTCTGGTTTGACAATCATAAAACTATTACAGGTTGTGTTTCATACCAGGTAACGGGTTCTTTTTTTACTCTCTTATAGCCTCAGTTCTTGACCAAACCTTATACTTTTGATGAACATTCTAACTGGCCTATTTTAGTAGGTTTCATAAAGAGCTTAATTTGGTTTGGAAGCTTTCATTTCAGCTTGGAGTAGCTGTATTTTAATGATAACTAAATGATAAATGGCAGGTGATTACAAAGACAAATGCTCTTATTTTCATTAGCTTGTATAAGAATATTGTTAATGAAGGAACCTAATCCCTCACATACACTAATCAGTGGTTCACAGGGAGACGAAACAGTCGTCCAGCTTCACCGGTGTGATACTGACAGCAGTTCTCTGCTCTCTGAGGCATACACTGCTGTGCCTACCCACCAGGCAAGGGCTTGTCAAGTTTTTATCTGCGCAGCTTCTCTTTCAATTTCCTCCTCTCCATAAGGATGAGTGGACGGCATGGCAGCTTCATACATATTGAGGAGGCATATGCTCTGTTAGCTCAGAGGAGCCACTGAAGGAGACAGCCTACCATCAAATACCAAACATAGTCTTTCCCTCAAGATAACTAGTGTACCAAGATCAATGTGTGGACACACATAATGCTTGCTTAGGTTCCTTAGTAGTGTACCCAAAAGACACTACTGCAACTATTTTTAGGGCTTTTTGTTAGAAAAGATTGTGCCTATTTCTGACACTTTATGCAACACATAACACATACACAGCCACAAAACTTAAGTCCATTCCAAATGTGGCACATTTGACTGTCTATTAATGGAATTGAGGTTAGTCTACTGAATACTCGGTGAGAAAGTGGGTTAGGTACCACTACAGTCACTGGATCTGAGCTCCATCTCAAGAGGTGGCCTTTCAAAACCACGCACATCTGCCTTAGTGCTTCATGCTTTTCTGTCATTGAGCAAATCTTGCATTGCACGTTCCTGCCCTTTCAGCTTGGTGCTTAGAGTAATTCTTTGCTTGTTATTTAAGGAAACTTGGATGTGCAAAAAGAAGCCCTCACCCAATATTTGCCTCTGCTCCTTTTGGAAGCAATTACAGTTAGGTAAGGAATGGCGAAATTGGATTCAGTCAGCCACATCGCAGAGGCAGATTACAGGTAGAAGTGGTGCAGAGTGATTTTTACCTTTGTCAGATGGATCTAGGTAACAAGACATGAGTGTAGAAAAAATATACAAACCAAAAGGCCAGTCAGTGTAACTTGACCGTGGACAATAACAATTAGATAGGAATAAAGTGGTATACAATTTGGAGAGCTCTAGATGGTACAGCATAAAGTTAGATTCATTGGTTAGCATGACACAGTGGATAAATATTAGATTGAAAAACAGTGAGGTATTCCTTTAACTAAAACAGCATGCTAACCGAGCTATCTAGCTTCATTGTACAATGCTGTGTAATGTGGCCTTTAGTATTTAAAATGTGATGTATTTAAAACCTGATAATATAAAATACTCATGTATTGGATATGATGTTGATATTGTTTACCCTCAAAATACCAAAGAATGTCATGATTGGTGCAGCTTTGTGATGCCACAAGGAAATAAATGCGTGTGTAGAGTTGAGTGTTTGTTATATAGCAGTGGTGATGTTCTGACAAAAAGTGTCCTTAACAAAGTTGGGAATAATAACTGAGTTAAATAATAACTAAGTGTTCGGTATTTAGGTATAAGATGTGATTATGATATTTCAAGCCTAATACAGTGCAGCTGCCAGTGCAGCTTTTGCAAATATTTTTCAGTAGCTACATTTTA
Organism: Electrophorus electricus; assembly: GCF_041902795.1. NCBI lineage: Eukaryota > Metazoa > Chordata > Actinopteri > Gymnotiformes > Gymnotidae > Electrophorus > Electrophorus electricus. The sequence continues at coordinate 14,417,163 of NC_137500.1, read as the reverse complement.
TAATATTTAATTGTTTCTTCAAACAGACGATTCACAGCCTGAACTTTACAATAGACGAGCTATAGCCATTTAGATTTGCTTTGTTGACTGTGTAAATGTTCAGTTTAATAGACTGGCTGACCTGTAGTTCCCAATGTTGTCATGCTCGGGGGGATGTTCTTTATACTGTCTCTCTCCTTTGCTGTAAGGGCTGTGGGTTCCTCGGCAGTCGTATCATCGTTTTCTTCTTCTGTTCCTGCATGGAACACAGAGGATACATGACTCAAGTTGTTGCACCCGGCAATGTCTGTCTGTGTGTAAAGCTAAAACGGATTGGGCCTGGTAGGTGAGATAATGAGATAGAGCAAAAGGGGTGGGGTGGTGGGTGTTTTCTAAACAAGTTCTGTCAAGGTAATCTCTTTAATGCACTTAAACATGTCTACCGAGGGTTCCTGCCACTGTTTAGGTGTTTGTGTTTCTGTGAGTCTTTCTGCATTCTAACAGGAAAACATTATATCTATGATACTACATCCTCCTGACAATACAGGTGTACGTACACCCTGACACAACTGTTTGTTCATTCTCTCCCCCTTAAAAAGGGTCCAAATGGCAACTGCTCCAACTTTGGCTCACACATTCAAAGACTTTAGCCAGTTTTAATCAGTTCTCAACTTCATTATGTTATTTATACATTTTGCCTCCCCCCCCCCCCCCCATGATTTGGTTTTAAAATAAGATGGGATCATTGCTTCTGAATAGGTTTCTTCAGTTCTTGGTTGTAGGGAAAGTGAAAATGGCTCCAAGTTCATTCACAGTGACCACACTGACAAGACAGCTGATACAATCATGACATGATCCCTGCTGCTTACTGACCTCAGTAGAAATTATTCTCTTGAGAGTATTGCTGAATCAGTTAATTTATAGGCACACTGTTGCTTAATGTGTCAGGTAGCATGTAAAATGATTTGGTCATACTGTAAACTATAATGTGAAGATCATGATTTGGTGAGTGTATACAGATAATGGGCTTATTTTTAGCACTATGCACACATTCCTCTGGGCAATATACAACACACACACACACACACACACACACACACACACACACACACACACACCACCAAAAAGCCACCACATTCCCATTCATCTATAAAGTCATGATGCATGCCAGGTTTTCTGTGTGCAAGCATATTTTTGACATGGACTGTGAATAGCGGAACACATCTGCTCAGGTCCATCAAGCTCTCTCCTTTGCTGAGGCTCTACTTCCTGCATTTGCTATCATTTACATAAGTAACCACCTGCACCAAGGCAGATAGCTAATGAGAGGAGAAGCCTGAGAAAATGCGTGCGTGCGAGCGAGCGAGCATGTGCAGATGAATCCCTGTTTTTCCCTTGCTCATTCCATGATGCAGCAACTAACCTGTCAAACACTGCTAGCCTTTGGAAGGCTTTATCTCTGCACTAAAACCTTGAAACGGGATATAGGGCATGTTCCAAAATAACATGCATACAATGGCTATCACCACCATTTCATGTCAGGTCTTACATATTGTATATTGAGTATTATGGATGCAAAACACATTTTCCTGAATATCTCACAATGGCTCAAATTTCGTAACAGGAAGTGAATGGTCGAACAAAAGTGGATGGTAAAAGGCTCATCTGTGCGTATTTCTGGCTGTGCTCGCACTGCAGTGTGAGAGAATGGGTTTGTTACAAAGGATGGTGTGCTTGACCTCCCCTATGTTCATATCTGATTTCAATATATTACTTTCATTTGGACAATTTTGCATATAAAACTCTTTATATGTAAATTATAGCCATCGTTCAAGCAAAAGGTCAATTCCAGGACAGACACAAAAACATGAACTCTCCCCTTTGGGTCTGTGTTAAATATTTGACTAATGTAACTGATTTTAATTATACCCATTACCTAGTGTAATGCAGAAAGCAGTGATCTTAAGGAAAAAATTGTATGTGGTAAACTATTAAATCTGAGTGTATGACTTGTGATGTATCTCCAGGATGTCAATGACCAGTGCAAATTCTGCATCATAATGTGTGTACTTTAATTGATCGGGGCATCACCCTACCTCGTTCTCATGGTATTTTAGGATGCAACATTGCCCTCAGCTCAGCAGCAACTCAGGCACATGTAAAGCCTCCAGCAGCGCTGCTGTTAGGGTGGTTATAACATCACACACTCATGCCTGCACAGCACACTCTACCTTGCCACTGTCACCGCCGACTCACTGGTTTTATCTGGTGTTGGGTGTCTGCCACCCTAGCGGTATATCCAGTCAGTAATAGACCTAGAGACTAACCAATGAATAAAAGGAGTAGAGGGTGGGTGGACAGTTGTGCATGATAACATGCAAAATAAGTTACAGTTCGTAATTGTACAAAGATATAAAATGTACTTATAAGATGGATGGATATGCTAATTAGTCAGTGACTGTAGACTCAAGGTAGGTGGTCCTAATAAATTGGCTGGTGATTGTATTATGCCTGAATCACACTAGTGTGATGTAAGGCACCTAGATTTCCTTTAACGTGTAACACACCAGTGCAGGGTTTGCCAGTTAGGTAACTTGAGGTCACTTCCAAATCAGAATTACGAGCTTCTTATGGCACGGAGGACTCTGAAATCCGTCATACGAGGCGTTGTCTTCCTGTGTGTGGTGGAGCTCCATAAGCTGCAGAGGGCCATTTAGATAATGAGCGATGGGATTCGCGAGGTCATTTGTCATTCCCACTCCATTCATTTCTCCCCTCCCCCGACCTCTCTCTCTCTCTCTCCATCAACCCCTTTCCCTGCCTTCCGTCTGTGAATACGCTGCCGTGTATTCGCTGCCATCCCTCTTTCCCTTCTTTCCGTGGCTGGAGCACTGTAATCCTAATCTGAGCATTAGAGTATTGCAGTTACACGGGTTACAGTGTGTGTGTGTGTGTGTGTGTGTGTGTGTGTGTGTACATGCAGAAGAGCGTGGAAGAAAAGTCAAAGAAAGGAAGAATAATGTGCATATCTTATCTCTGTCGTCAGCCTCAGTCTCTGAATAATGCGCTACTGAGCACATGTTGTCATGACAACGTTGTGGTATTCACTCTGTATCCCTAACTCCCACATTGTTAAATGCTTCTTACATCCAGCATATCAGCTTGCTAGAAAACAATTCTGATAACTTCAAAGCAGGCAGGTGATATTTGATCATTGACAGTGAAGGAATGTAAAAAGTTTGTAAAATCCAGTTAGCCTTACAGTCAGACGATTATCTGCAGAGAAAGGATGTGGTCATCAGTAATGTTATTGTGAGTTTCCTCAATTATTTTTTTGGCTCCGTATTCTTTAAAATACAAGTGCACTGGATCCAGAACTCAGGAGGGGCATTTGAACAGAGCCATTTCCCTGGCATCTTTCTGACAGCATAACCTTCTGTCTCCTCTGCCCAGCCCTCATCACGTCTGCTTCTTTTACACCTCCCCCTTCCTGACCCTCGCTCTCCTGCGCCTCCAACCCCCATTTTACCCCTGCCTGCTCCTCCCTTCTCCTCCTCCATCAGTAATTGACCTTTCCCAACACAGCGTCAGTGAGGAGTGCCACTGTTCAATGTGCTGCTGTTTGCACCTTCAAAGAACAAGGTGACTCAAGCAGCAGTCGGTAATTTGCAGACACACACACACACTTACTTATTTGGGGGTTCTAGATGCATCCGCTGAATGCGCTGTATCACTGCTTTTGTGTTGTAAATGCACATCTCTTGCATTATGATTTGAGACTTTGCATGCTCCTCATTTTCAGTGTTTGCATAGTCCATTAAGTCAATCAATGTTTCAGTGTTGTTTGTTTGTGTTTGTGTGCGTGCGTACGCATACAGACACACTAATGAGAACAGAAAAAGAAAAAAAAACAGCTCTTCTCTTTCTCACTCAGCCTACAGTAATTTCTGACACTTATACACACACACATACACCCACACATACACACACAGTCTTTCCTGGACATGGTCCAATTCTTGAAGGAGAATTAAATAGCATTAGGCAGAGAGAGAGGGTTGGCCTGATGAAAAAGAAATGAAATGAAGAAAATCACCGAACAGACTGTGAATTCAAATGAATTCACCAAAAGGAGACCAAAACCATGGGCCGAAGCAGATTGCAGCTAAAGACAGAAGAAAACTAACTAAACAACAAGCAGGGGATATTACTGAGAGTGACTGAGAATAAAGGCACGAGAGAGAATGAGCGAGGGAAAGGGAGAGAAAGAATGAGAAATAAAGAGAGTGAGTGGAGAAGAGGGTCTAAATGGCAAGAGGATCATGTTCAGCATCTGTGAACAGGCTGCAGGGGGAACCAGATCATCCTCCAGGATTCATTGCTGTATGACTGAACCTCCATGTGAACACTGATAACAATCCTTTGCTGAGATCCACAGGAGAAAGCAGGGACAAACAGGTGATTGGACGATTCAGTCTCTGTAAAACCTCCTAGCTGGTTGCTTCCTTAATACATTGCCTGTCAGGCAAACCAAAGACCTATTGTGATCATTCACACTTCTATGTATAGTACACATACTCATAGAGAAGGACGACCACTGCCTTCACTACTGTCACCTGAAATAGGTGAAAAACAGGTGCTGGTATGATTGTCATTCCATGCACAGGTCACCGCTACTGTTGCTGACATGACTTCTAGAATGTGCTGTACCTTCCAGCATGAACACTTGTTAATGTTAATAGTGTCGTCTCAGATACATTCACACCATCACGAGGTGACGTGAGACCTGATTGTTGCAGTTGCTTGGAAATTGATGATATGAAACTGACACTGTGAGCCTGTATCCTGTAAGGCTGTCTGAGATATAAGGGGTATGTGTGTCTTACTCTTTTGACATTGGCATGTATAGTTGTGTGTCTTTGATTGGTAGGAGGGGTGTTCTTGCATTAATTATGTATTCAAACATGGTATGTAGAGTAAAAGGGGAGGGGCAAAACAGCTCATAAATGACATGTGCTTTGCATGGGCCTATGAAGATGAGGAATACTTTTTACATTTACTTAAAAATCTATTTATGGGTCCCACATGATTTCAGGTAGAACTAATTATGAAATTCTAACCAGTACAGACCCTCAGCTTCAGATGAGAATGATAATCTACATGGTGCCATCTCAATGCATGGTGATGTTGAGTGCACTTTACTACAGACAGAACATAGTCATGAACATTGAGTGGAACTGCACAGAGGAATGATTGTAATTCAACAGATTTTCAAACATAGAATAATAATCTAGAAAATTGAAAAGAAAATTGTCCTTTAAAGTAACAGTAAGATCACTAATAAGCCATAACAAAAACACTGTCATATTTCAGAGCCAACAGAAATCAATATATTCTTCCATCAGTAGCCCACAGACAATTTCATGGGTCATTACTGTATTGACTCTGTGGTCAATCACTGGGGCTGTATCTCGATAAGAACCCAAGCAGAGCTGGATTATACTGGCTTACCTCCTAATGATGAGATTGTGGTTAAGGGAATGTGAGTTAAATTTGGAACACCTGGTAATCCTTCTCCCTCCATCATGCTTGTAGTCAGTAGTAGGCGAGGAGATGTGCTGGTAGCCCTGTTGGTGTCTCCAGGCCCAAGGGCATGATATGAGGCAGTGACTGTGGTTGGAGACTCAGTTTTGGTGCCGACAGAACCCTCCGGACCAGCGCCAAGGTCAGACTGCGACTGTATTCTGCCTTCGTTGGTCACTAAAGTGGGAATAGCCGGCTGTTGTGGCATGGTCACTGGCTGCGTTGCGTTTGCTGGCGTAGTCATGAGTCTGGGCACTGGCGACAGTGACACTGGGGAGCCAGTGGGTGTGTCATTTGTGGTGCTCTTGGCCTCTGCGTTTTGCACTTTGATAGACAGTGTGCTGCTCCTCTGGATTAGCTGTGTAGAGGCAGTTGGTATTTTTTGCATGGAGCTCAGAGGCAGTGCTGTGGATGAAAATCTCTCTGTGGGTCTTCCTTTGTTGGCAGGCCAGAACTCGAGGTCGTAGTTCGGGTCGTGCTCCTGCAAAGGTTTAGGTCTCTCTGTCTGTGGCTCTCCCCTGAGCACCTCATCTGTGGGTGGTATTTTTCCCCTTTGTGGATGCATAGTGCCTAAATGAGCATTGGTGGTTGGAGTGTCTTCAGGCTGGGTTGGGCTGAACTGGTGGGTGGGGCTAGTAATTGCCTCCACAGACACTATGTGATGTTGTGTGGTGATATCTGAGCTGCTCGGTGGGCTCTCTGTTGTCGATTGTGCCATGGATGCGGTAATCTTGGCCTCCCTGGCTCCTGCTGACGAGCTCCAGGGCAGTGTCAGAGGTGGAAGGGGCAATTTCATTGCTGGTATCCAGCTCCAGTAGGATTTACCTGGTGTGTCTGACAGTCCCTTTGATTTTGCTGTGGGCTTGGGCATGAAACTGCTGAATGGCCCAGCGTTAGCAGAGCTGAAGAACAAGGGAGCGGAGCAAAGCAGCAGTGTCGTGTGCAGAAGAAGCATGCTGCCTGCCTTTTACTGGCTGAGTCTGCAGGTCACATTGTGTCCTCCATTCTGAAACCCACCAGGCACATCGGGTCTCAAAGTGATCTAAAAGACAGATACACAAAATACACTGACATATCAACTTTTTTCCACAATCGTTTCCTAATACCAACTTGTAGCAATTTATACAGCCATTTGTAAAAGGTAACAGAACTTTAAAGTAATCAAAACAAATTTAAACCAGTGTTAACTAATTAATAAATCTGTGTAACTTGGTGTACCTGTAAGTTAAAACCAGTTAAGGGAATGAAAATGGATTATGTGTAGTGAATCTAAAATTTATCCTATTGCCTTGTTTTGAAGAATACAGTTGATCTTTCTGTGTGTGTGTGTGTATGTGTGTGTGTGTGTGGTGGTGTGTTTTTTTTGGGGGGGGTGGTGGTGGTTGCATTTAATGTTAAACTTTGCAGTGAGATCTCTGCCACATACCGTCTTTTGCTTGCTATTGTGACATGGTTCCATGCTCTATTGAAGCTCTAGATATAGGGCGCTCTTTAAGAGTATGAATGGGGGAGTGTCTGTGTGCATTTGTTGGTTGGGTGGGGGATGTATATAATTCGGGAGCTTTCTTGGAGTGATGGGGTAATTTAGGGCTCCAAAGCAATACACTGTTGCCTCAGTGAAGTGAGTGGAGCACCCATGGAATTTCTCTCAGAACCTAGACAGAAACCTGGGTGCTATGACCAGCCTTCCAACTCTCCCAACCCACATCCTTTTTCTCTCTCTCTCTCTCTCTTTTCTCTGTTTCCACCCCCTTTCCTTTTCTCTCCCCCTCTCCATCCCTCTCACCACCATGTCTTAAAAACACATGACTGATTTGTTCTTTAAACTGGGATAAACTGAACCCTCCCACTAGGAACAACGTTGGATTGTGCTCAATTTGCAAACAGAGGTGCAGCCATTTTAAACCTCACTTCTCCTCTAGGCCCCTTTGTTCTTTTCTTTTGTCTCGCTCTCCAACTCCCTTGGTGGCCTCACTGATTCGTCAGTATGGTTAGCCTTGACTCCTGTGCCTGTATCGACATGGATGTATAATCTGCCTCCTCCTCATCACAAAAATAACCTTTTACAAGGGCCTGTCTAAATGTACAAATTTCTGATCACTGATCACTGTGTTCATCTGACAACACTGAACCTCAACACCAGTTCAAAGCTAAATGTCAGATGGACAAATTTGAGAATCTTTATACAAACATTTCCAAATGTATTCCCTATATTGCTCTCTTTGACTTTGTTTCTATCTTTCCCTCTGTTTATGTTGATGAGGATAAGTTGATATATATACACATGCTCTTAACAACCGTTAGTGCTCAGTTTCTATTCGTAAGCTGGATATGTTTGGGTGGAAGAACTCTTTTGACCCAGCAGTGACATCACATCAGCACATGTAAAAAGTCAAGCAACACTGCTGTGGCTAATGCACTCATACCTGCTAGAGAGACAGAGAGACTGATATGGTAGTGGTAATGGTCTGCCATTAAAAAAATATCCAGCCAGCCATCATCCTATATATTCCTAATCCAGCAGTCTGACACTGTACATTAACATAAAGGAGGGGGCCAAAGACTACTGAGCATCAAAGCCACTATCCAGGATGAAACAACCAAGATCCTGGAATACACCAGGAAGATGGCCCCAAGTAATGAAGTGCTTAGTGAATACCTCAGACAGCAGAAACTGAGGAGGATGGGAATGAGGAGAAATAGAAACCATCATGGGAGGATAAACCCCTGCATGGTATGTACCACCAGTAAATAGTGGAAGTGACTGACCAATGGCTGGAAAAGTCTGGATTGAAAGACAGCACAGGAACAAGCTCTGAACACTAGATCAATAGCAGCTGGGATTTACCACACCAGGTAAGAGCCCACATGCTGGCTGTGCAAAGATGCCACTGAGACAATCCAGCACATAACAGTGAGATGCAAGATGCTAGCAGGCAGAGCACACATGGAATGCCATAACCAACTGACTAGCATAGTATACGGAAACATCTGTGCCGGGTATGGGCTGGAAGTTTCAAGGTCAAAGTGGGACACACCCCGAAGTTGGTAGAGAATGACCAAGATAAGATCCCGTGGGACTTGCAGATACAGACAGTCAAAATGGAATGGCTAACCAACCAGACATAGTAGTTATGGATAAACAGCAGAAGAGGGCCATAATGATAGATGTAGCAATCCCAAGCTATAGCAACATCAGGAACAAGGAACACAAAAAGCTCGGGAAATACCAAGCGCTGAGAGATCAGCTGGAAAAGATGTGGAAGGTGAAGGCAACAGTGGCTCCAATAGTAATCGGAGCACTTGGGGCTGTGATCCTCAAACTGGGAGAGTGGCTCTAGCAGATCCCTGGAACAACATCTGAGATCTCCCTCCTGAAGAGTGCAGTCCTAGGAAAATCTAAGATAATATGCAAGACACCCAAGCACCCAGATCTCTAGTAGAGGACCTGAGCTTGAAGAAAAAAGAGACCACCCGGAGACGAGTGAGTGAGGAATATTTTAAAAAAATAATAACACAACTAACGCTGTTAAGCATTTAGTCAAACAACAAAGTATAAGCAAATGTTTTTGAGGTAATTCAGTAATAGATGGTAAAAGATGGGGATAGACATTTCTGCTCTTAAAGCATGTTGAACTCATACAGCATACTGTATGTGTGTTATGTCTGCAGGGGGCCCATGAATCGAGTCAGCACCTGACTATCCCCATAATTCAGTGTTCATCATTACTCTAAATCCAACATCACGTAGCCCCTGACCTTCCTATAGTTCAGTGTTCATCATTCCTCAAAATCCAACATGAAGTATCAAGCACTTTTGCAAAACTTACATTATGTGGTGGGCAAGAAAGGTAGCAATAAATATTTATAAATTTTTGGAATAATTGGAATTTTTGGAATTGGAATAATTTGGAATATAAAATGAGTTAAAGTAAAATTGACTTGTTTCTCTTTCACACTCTATTTCTACCTCTCCTTCTCCCTCCATCTCTTTCTGTCTTTCTTTCTCAGTGCCATTTAGTTTGATTGCTCACTGTAATGAAATGCGCTCTCTCAAGTGAAAAAGATTACTAGATTCAAAAAGAGTCTACTTGACAGGACACGGAGAGAAAGAAAGTAAGAGACAATCAGTGCTTTGAGTGTTAAAGAAACAGATCAAGAGAAGTGAATTTCTTCTATACTGTAATCCTTCACTTTGTGTCTTGAGACTCCTTTTTACAGAATTCACATTTCTCTTGTGTCTTACTTTCATACAATTGTCATCTGTTTATAATATGCACTACTTTTCTTAGACTAATGTTTTTCTTTCTTACAATAAATAATGTTAATCTCTGTCACAGCGGCTTTAGTGCTTGATGTGTCCTACTCTTGCAAGGGCGAGTCATAAGGTCACAGTTAGACTGCTAGCATGCATATTTAGGCCTTTGCCATCTGGACTGAATTACATTTTGAATGCAATGAGTTAGCCAAACAGTGAGGATCAATCAGTGATTATTGACTTGGCCCCCAGTGATTGATGAGCTTTGGGGTGATCAGTGATGGAAGGGATAAAAAAGGGAAAACCTTTGACAAAGACCAATTAGAAGAGATGGAGACGTGACGGAGTCTGACAGAGGGTTCTGGAGAGGGGGTCTCCACTATAGGTTTAAAATGACTTTCTAGCACTGAGGCGTATCTCATGCTGATTGATTGACTTGTCACAACACCACTTTATGTCTAACAGGACCCTGTAAGTGAATGGAGGTGTGTGAAATCAATGACATACTAATAGGCTGATTTATGTCCAGTGAGTGCCTCTACTTGTGCAGGCCCTAACTCATAAATGCAGGCATAGTAGAATATTTAGCCCTCCCACGGAAAAATAACCATAAAAATGAGTTTCCTTTCTGGCAAAATGTTTGGCTCCAGCCAGTGTTTATACTCCTGCAAGAAGTAGTTCAAAAATCAAAGCCTGTGACATCTCTGTGTGTTTTTAAGCCGTGGTACCAAGGTATGTTGCAAGTAGTGTTGAAACCTCATTTCTCAAGTTGACTTGATAAACAGTAACCCTTGAAACATCAATGCCAGCAAGATTCCAAAAAGTATAAGCATACTTTCATGATTCTGTGATGCTCCTTGTTACTCTAGGTCTCTCTGTTTCTCCAACATATCAACCCTTTGTACCACAATAGTGCACTGAATTCTACTGATACCAATGCTCAGCCTCCCTTCAGCTCTGATCATGGCTCTACTTTCTCTCCATTCCATTCTATCCATTTCCATATTTGTGTAATTCAAGGAAGCAAACTGTACTACAAGCTGCTTTCAGTCACTGACTGACAGGCAAATGTTGTTTATTTCATGTTAGCCTCTGAAGTGTCACATCACACAGACAGACCAGTGCCTACATGGACCCCACGCAGGCTCACCGCCAGATCTGATACCAATCATGCCTGTCAGAACATCCTCGACTGACTGACGTCAATACCTGGACTGCGACGGCCCAGCGCAACCTGTTGATTGGTGACAGCTGATTGGGTGACTGGGTTTGTGTACAACGTCCCTGCAGTCTTTAGCTAAGCTGTATCAGCCAGTCACGCTGTGTTTGCTATTCTGGAGCGCTTGTGCACACACACACACGCTCTCTCTCTGTCTGTCTGTCTGTCTCTCTCTTGCTCTCTCTCTTACACACACACACACACACACACACACACACACACACAGAAAAACACGGTAAAACACTGCAGCAAGCGAGTAAATTATTCCTGCCTGTGAAAATGTGCTTAATGAACTGTCACATTAATGGTTTTATTGGCCATTCACTCGAAGCGTCTAGATCACCTGATTATTTCAAATGCTCTGTTGCAGAGCCAGACTTTCTACACTGGCCACCTTCACCATGGTTACCAGTAGAGCAGAATATTTCTGGCTAAAGCATATGATGCCTTAATACACATACGCACACATCTTTATCTGGGTTCTATCATTAAGGTGCATGAGCTGCAGTATGCGTGAATCTCATAGAGATGTCCTTGGACAGCAGTTAACAGCCACAAACACGTACTTGCACAGCATGGGCTGTACCTGCCCCTATCTGCAGATTTAACCCTGCCTGATCATACTGAGAAGAGGAGCATATAGGTTGGCTGCACTGTGAGTTTCTCTCTCTCTCTCTCTGTGCCTTTTTCTAAATCCCCCTGTGTGTCGTGCCTTGCCTGATGACTAGATCTTCTGTACAAGTGTCAGAGATCAAAAACAACATGTGTCACTCACCCTTTCCCAGCCTAGAAGGAGAGGATTTAGGGAGTCCACTATAAACACAGTCCAGTGCGCAGCTGCAGGAGAGAACTGCCTCCCTGTGCCTGTGGGAGAGAAACTGAGCTTCAGTCCTGCGCTTTTTACGTCCCACCCTCCCTCTCCCACTGGCTGTGCCTCCCTCCCTCCCTCCCTCCCTCTCTCTCTCTCTCTCTCTCTCTCTCTCCCACACACACTGGCTCTGCCTCTCTCTCTCTTTCTGTGTCTATATGTTGCATACACACATATCGCCTGTATGTCGCTCCTTTGCTCTTTCAGCATTGTCCTCTCTTCCTTCTCTTTTTTTCTTGTGTGTACACACACGCTCTTTGTGACTCTTTCCCTCTGTCTGTCTTTCTCTCTCTCCCTCATTTAGCCCTTGCATCAGTAATCTAGTGTTGGTTTCACACTCACAATAGCGTTGGTCACACCTCAGTGAGTAGATTGTTCATACTTAGAAGCTGCATGGAGGGCATTGGAAACAGAGCTAGGAGAATAAGTCTGAGACATGTACTTTTACTCACACTTTTACTTTAGATTAGCATGTCATGTTCTTCACATGACTTTTGCTAGACTTCATATGGCCAACAAGACTTTCAGATCCCTATCAAAGATTTCAAGAACACATTGTATTATTGTATTATCACTCATATGGTACATCCTGGAGCAATATAGCATCTATAATCCCAGGAAATTCACCACATTTAGACACAATCCAGGAAGTCACTTCCAAAGAAATGTAATTTCCTGATCGGCTACACTATGTCCAGATATCAAACCCATTCGATTGGGTGAGGTCTTTGAATTTCAAAGTCAATTTGACTTCAAACACACACACACACACACACACACACACACACACGCATACACACACACACGCATACACACACACACACACACACACACACACACACACACACACACACATTTACATTTACATTTTATATTTACATTTTAGACATCAATGCTGATATTTAGAAGAAGTGTAAAATAAGCATAAGCTCTATATCAGACAATAAGTGCAATAACAAATAATACCAAAAATAAGTGCTAACGTGACAGAAATTCAGTTACATTTCATAGATGCAGGATCAATGGTCATTTAAATATACCACAAATAGATAAGTCTTCAGTCTAAGTATGAAGACTGCAAGGGACTCTTCTGTCCAGACAGCCAGTGGAAGTTCATTCCATCATCTGGGAACCAGGACAGAGAATAGTCTCAAAGCTTGTTTTCCATGAGACTTAAGACATGGTGTTTCAAGCCAAGCCATACTTGAGGTTTGAAGTACTCCAGGTATGGCTTGGGCTTCGACCATTGTCTTCATGTAAGGAGGGGCTGGTCCATTTTTGGCTTTGTAGCTGGGCATCAGGGAGCTACTGGAAGCCAGTGATGGGAACCCAACAGTGAAGTGATGAGTGAACTTTGGAAGATTGAAGACTAGTCATGCTGCTGCATTCCGGATCAGTTGTAGAGGTCTGATGGCCCACAGAGGAAGACCAGCAAGTAGTTAGTTGCAAATGTTTAGCTTTGAGATGACAAGAGACTGCACAAGCACCTGGGTAGCTTCCTGTGAGAGAAAGGGCTGAATCCTTTGTATGTTACAAAGGAGAAACCTGCCAGACCAGCTTGAAACATGAGTTATGAACGACAACTGGTTGTCCAAAGTTCTGCCCAGGCTATGGGCAGCATCAAATGCCAATACCAGGATGTTCCCTAAAAAAAAACTGTGATGTCATGGCATGGATCAAGAGTTGCAGGGATGCATAGATGATCTGATTTCCTGGGGTTGAGCTTCAAGTGATAGGCTGTCACCCATAAATGCAATGACAGTCAGCATGCTGAGATACACCTGGAAACCTGAGTATCAGAAGGTGTGAAGGAAATCATTATTGGGGTGTCATCAGCATAGCAGTGGTAGGAGAAGCCATGAGAAGATATTTTATCACCAAGACAGTGAGTATACAAAAAGAAGAGAAGAGGGCCTAGCACTAAGCCATGGGGGACACCATTGGAGAATCTACATGGATTGCATGTGAATTAAGAGGATGTTACCTGTTAGGAACTCCGGATAGGACGGGAACCATTTCCATGTGGAGCCAGTTATGCTGAAGAGAGAACGCCAAGGCTGAAGAGAGGAGATTTGGTTTACTGTGTCAAAGGCTTCCAAAAGGTCCAGAAGAATCAAGACAGTTGAGAAGTTGTAAGCATTTAGTTTCTCTGTCACTGCTATGAATGTTTCTGTTGAATGTGCCAGTATGTCACCAGACTGATGAGGATCATGGATCTGGTTCTGGGTAAAGAAAATAAATGATTGATTGTAGATTGCTCATTCAAGAACTTTTGAGAGGAAACAGAGAAGTGATACCAGTCTGTAATTGCTTATGTTGGAGCTGTTAAGTGTGCATTCATTAGGATTTGTACCACACTCGCGGTCTTGAACTTAGTAGGTATATGTCCAGAGGATAATGAGTTGTTGATGATGGCAAAGATGAATGGAAGCGATCTCTTGAAATTGTCTGGAACAGAGTGGAAGTCATAGGATCCACTGGGCATGTGATCAGATTGGAAGTCAGAAGTTGAAGAATTTTGTCTGAGGAGAGAGGAGAAAAGAGGCCAGAGAGTTGGACGTAGGGGTAAGACCAGTGGGAATATTGGGAACAGAAGAAAAGGACTATTGGTTTGCTGCAACCTTCTCTTAAATGTAGAAGATGAATTCCTCAGGAGTAAGAGATGAGGGAGCAGGGGGAGGGCTAAGGAGAGAAGAAAAATAATACTGAAGAATTTGTGTAGTTCAGATGCTGATGATTCAAATTTTCCTTTGTAGTAGAATAACTATTGCAGATTTTACTTCTATTGAAAACTTAGAAAGGAGAGACTGGTATGATCTGAGGTTTGAATCTAGATGAGTTTTCCTCCACCAACTCTCTGCAGTTCTTAGTTCTCTCCTGTGGCAACACTGTTTCTGTTAGCCAAGGGGCATGCAGGGCACATCTTGCAGGTCTGGAGGAGAGAGGGCACAGAAGATTAATTGACAAGCAGAATGTAGACAAAAAGTATTAGCAATTGTATGCAGGGAGAGAGAAGAAAGAGAGTCAGGTTGAAGAAGAATGGATAATATAGTGGAAGCAAAGGAGGAGGGAGTGATGGAAGATAGATTGTGTCAGCAGGAGAAAAACACATGGTGAAGAGTAGGGAGGGAGAGAGAGAAGGATAGAAAGTGATGGTCTGAGAGTTGGAGGGGTACCTGCAATGTCTGGTGCTTTGGTGATCTAGGTGAAAATCAGGTCCAGAACATTGCCTGCTCTTTAAGTCATAGGAGCCTGATTGAGGATAAGGTCAAATGACAACAGTAGCAGGATGCCAGAGGAGTGTCGCTTGTATGATGGAAGGTTGAAGTAACAGAGGAGAAAGAGTGTGCATCCTTCAATGGCAAATTGACTCAAGAGGTTGTCAAGCTCATCAATTAAGTCATCGAGGGAATGTGGAGGGTGATGTATTCAGTCAGAATTATAAGTCACCTTGCATAACAGCATCTGCTAAATACCAAAATGTAAGTCTAGAAAAGAAGTCTTGAACTTAACTGAATCTAAGGCAAATGAAAAAATAAAATGTCTACTTTAACTAACCAGAGGATAGTCTAAGAAAGTGTGCACACACAACAACATGTTGTTATTTCTTCATCTTCTTTCTGGAATAGTACATTTCAAACCCGTCCTACTGGGTTTATAAATAAAATTGTTTTATTTTTACACTAAAAGTTAATTAGGTTTATGTAGACAAAAAACTTGCGGATTGTTTAAAACAACTTCAGTCTTTAATTTATTTCACAATGCTTTATCTGGTTCCCAGTGCAGAGCTTCCATTAGTATATGGCATGTAGGAAGAAGGTCAACACTGCCTCGGACCAGCATAACTCATCACACTCAGTTGAGAATGCTAAGCCTCCATCCATGTAGGCAGCCAGGGGGATGAAATGGCTGTTACTGCAAAGTGCACTGTCCACTTTGCCATCCTTCCAAGGCATCAAGACCTAATGCAGGTTAACAAAGGTTGCACTCCCAGCTCTAGAGGGCACCTCAGCTTGGAAAACAAAACCTTGTTTCCAGTGTTGCTGGCCTTGTTAAAGGTAATGCCACACAGTTATCTGCTGCCAGATTGGTGTATGCAGTGGTACACAGGGCAAGTTGCCGCTGTTGGGCTCCTGAGCAAGGCCTTTAACCCTCAGTTGCTCACGTTATTCTCAGTCATAATTGTAAGGCGCTTTGGATAAAAGCATCAGCTAAATGCTGTAAATGTAATTGTAATGTATGCAGCGTATTCCTGATGCTGAATCACAACAGACATCAGCTTCTGCAGAGTTCATTAATTTGCAACACAAAGTGGTGTCTCTGAGACCTCCTGCTCTAAAGAAAATTGTTGATCATTAAGCTTGGCTTGACAAATGGAGGCTCAGCACAATACTTGCTGTTTCTGATGAATATTTGAATGCATTTTCACTTTGGTGTATTGCTCTCTGCTCCTACAACTATCAATAGAGAAGCATCAGAAAATAATTCCATCTGTCTAGGCAGACTCAAACTGAGACTTGCACCGGAATATAGGAATAAGGCTTCATTGATTATCACTTACTTTTATGTAAACCTCTGTGGGGTATAATGACTCCTCTTTATTTATGTAAGCATCACTGTCTAAAATACCTGGCTGTTCCTTAAGCTTTATTTCCTACCCCCTGCATGGAGCTGTCTGGCCAAAAACAAAAAACCCCAAAACAAAACAAAAAAACCCCCACAAACAACAACAATAACAACAGCAACAAAAACAGGCAGAGGTTTAATGTGATTTTGGTATGGCCGCTGTTGGATAGATACAACTAGACAATTTGATATTAAATATTTCTCATTAGGAACAATTTAATCAAGCGATGAGTACATGCTAGTATGTTAAAGCTATAAGGGGCCTACACTCAGTCCTAAAAACATGCAAGGAACCAGCCAGATCAATCAAAAACAGTGCATGAATAACACTCAATATATACACTTACCAGCCACTTAATCAGAAACACCCATCATGTTGCACAGTTTGTGTTAGCCAGCCTCTTTCCTTTCATCAGTGGTCAGTTTCTGAGCATATCAATTATTCACTTGTAAAATGCTCTAATAAGATAAGAGTTTCAGAGGCCAGTCACTAACATAAGTGTAGTTGTGCAGTTCAGTGTTCCTGTACTTGGTAAAGTTACATGCTGGCAACACCAAAGTTGTGGGTTCAGTTCCTAGGGAGTGTAGATACAATAAGGCTAATAAATGTAAGATTACAGTGCCTGCCAAATGCTTAAAATGTACATGAATGAATTGTTAGTGACTCAACAGCTCTGTATTCTCAGTACTGTATAGAGTAATTTATCTGCACCTGCATTCAAAGCTTCCCCAACGGACTAAAGCAGAAATTGAAATGATCAAATATAATACCATAGTACAGATGGTATTGTGTATATTGTAAATCACTTTGGATAAAGGTGTCAGCTAAAATGCTGTAAATGTTAAATCAAGATAATACATATACATGGATACATGCATTAAGAATCAATACTAATATTGCATTTGATTTTCTTTTTTGATCTCACAGGACATCAGTCAGCAATTGGGAAGAAATTCCTGTTCTTTTGATCATTACCCACCTCTCTCTCTCTCTCTCTCTCTCTCTCTCTCTCTCTCTCTCTCTCTCTCTCTCTCTCTCTCTCTCTTTCTCCCTTTCTTTATTTCCCTATGTATCTTTCTCTCTCTCTGTATATTTGAAATATGAGGAAAAGCCTCCAGATTTCTAGAACAGCATCCAGCTCAGATATATATCTTCAGCCTGACCCTGTATGGTCCCTACTTGCTTTGAAGCAGAAGCTAAATATTAGTATGTGTGGGTGCTTGCACTCTGCTCATGTGTGTGTGCTCTACCAATGTCAGTAGACATTTGTAATATACCCATGAGCATATCTGTGGGCGACCAGTGTACAAGCAAGTAAAAAACCTCACTGTTACTGTGTGTGATCTCACACGTGACTTTGTGTATCTATGTGCGATGTTTTCATGTGGGTGAGTTACGTGTGTGTGTGGTGGTTCTTTTTCAGGATCAGATGCACATAGTCTTGGTGATTTGATGAATTCTGAAAATATGGATGTACGCTGACAGAATACAGTACAGAATTCAGATGATATATTTGATTTAGATTCAGATTATTTAATTCAATATTTGCACATGGTGAAGCATATTTCCATTTAACTGCCCTGTGGAAAGTGTACACTTCATACTAAACAGATTTTATGAGTTTAGGACACTATATTATCTCTTAGGCCTGGCAGTAAGAAAAGCTGGGAAGGTAACCATCTCTACAGCCTCTGTGTTTACCTGTAGTCACTCCACAACATACAGTAGTGAATATATGCATTGACCAGATGACAAAGTCTTAAAGGTAGGATGTGGCTATTGAGGTTTGAAATTCTGTAGACACAGTGGTTTATGTATTTATATATTTTTCTCACAGACAAGTCAATCAGAACTACATAAAGCAAGAATATGACCCTGACATTTCTCCAGTCTGAAAAAAAGAAATAGAGTAGTTGTTGATTATTGGTGGACAGTTGCCAAACATATTTTGACTAATGTGTAAAATGAGTTGGACAACCTTATGGTTTAGATATGAAAGGAACTCAGAGAGGAGCTCTTAAGAACTTAAGGTACACCTAATTGCACTAATGGACAGCAAGAAGCAACTAAAATCATCATAGCAGGCTTTTTGCTCACTTCCAGGAGAGAAAGTGAAGCTTCAGCAAATTGTTTGCAATAAACTATTTGATAAGTGCCCGATATGACAACAACGGCATGACTTTTACTCATTAAACGTAATTTGGGAAAAGCTGAATTTATATCGCAGAGATGGCCTGAGAGATTCCTCTTTTAGTGAACTGTAAGTTGAAATCATTTTAAACTCGAAAGTGGAACACTGTCCCATGCAATTAATGTTAGTGTTAAGTGAGCCCAAAGGAGAGCAGCTTCAAAGAGAATCTCAGGATGGTCCTTTATGTAATACTGGAGCGCTTGTCTGTAAGAATAATTCAATCGTTTCATATGCGAGTGATATAAAGATTGTCTTTTACAAACTTTACAGTAACACTCCCATTATAAAAAAGTTATGAATAGTTTAAAATTAATTTATACATTCTATCATAATCATATCATACCCTTAAAATCATTAGACATTTGACATTTTGATACATAAATAAAAAAGTAACAGTGACTTGTTGCTTTCAAGATAGTGAGCTCACATTTATCTTTACTGTTAAAGCTCAGATCTTGCTGGTTACTTATCTTGCTTTGTCTTTTCCACCAGTCAGCAGTATAACTGTAATATTTAGGTATTTTTTTGAATTACCAGAGGGTTTCTAACTTATTTGTTAATAAACAGGGTATTAATGTGCCCTACATCATCATATGAAATTAATAATTGCACATCTTATAGGTCAACAGGTTATGGTTGCATGTTTAATTTATGTGTCATTACTGCTTATTAGTTATTGCTAAGGTGTTTATAACCGAATACCATACCTATTAACCATTATTAAACAAATTATAAACAATTTGTGAACCTTTTATGAGGCAAGTCTTATTTCAAAGTGGTACTGAAGTACTGAATTTCTTTTTATGACTAAAACTGCAATCTTAATTAAAATAGAATCTGAAACAGTTTTATTTAATCTACAGTAATATATATATATATATATATATATATATATATATATATATATATATATATATATATATATATATATAATGTTACTTTTATCCCAGAAAAAAATGAAAGCTTAGACTTTTATGTAAATGATCTGAGTTTCAAGAAATAATGTTTCAGTTACTGTACTTCTAGATTAAGGTGTCAGTCATAGATAGCCCTTAGAGAGTAGGCCTTTCCATCTTAAAGCAGTTTGTTACATTTAGTAGAAGGTCTCTCTGGAAATGAATATTTGATTTATGTGTATGAGGGTTCTGGACTACACATGATTTTATTTTCATTTTATTTTAAGGTCATTCATTCATGTAATTATTCAGTCAGCCAATTATTTTTATGGCAACATTACAATGCATAAAACTATGCAGGTCAAGAGCTTCAGTTACTGTTCACATCAAAGATTCGAATAGGGAAATAATCTGATCCGAGTGACTTTGACCTTGGCATGGAGGTTGCTGTCAGACTGGTTAGAATAAGAATTTCAGAAACTGATGATCTCCTCAGACTCTAGAGCTTTTACATTACGGTAAAAAAACTAAAAACATCCACTGAGTAGCAGCTCCATGAAGGCAGAAGCGTATTGTTAATGAGAGAGGACAGAGAAGAATGTCCAGACTGGTTTGAGCTGACAGGCTACAGTCACTTCAATAATCACCCTTTACAAGCGTGGTGAGCAGAAAAGCATCTCAAAATGTACAATCATGGCAAACCTTGAGGTAGATGGTCTACAACAGCAGAAGACAGTGGGTTCCAGTCCTAGCAGTCAGGAATCTGAGGTTATAGTGGACAAAGGCTCACTGAAGCTGCCCTTTTAAAATATGAAAAATGTTGCCTGTCTGATGAATGTCAATCTGCAGATAGTAAGGTCCGAGTTTGGTGTTAATAACATGAATTCTTGGACATAACCTTGCCTTCTATCCAGAGTTTAGGCTGCTGCAGCTGCTGGTGTAATGATATGGCACTTATGTGATGTAATCATATCAGCAAGGAATGTTTCAAACAGTTTCTCAAATACTCAGGCCCTTCCAAAAAAAACCAAACAAACAAACAAACAAAAATCATGGTGGAGTTTGATGGATGTAAGTCATCCTCTTGCAGCAGTAAAGTAACCTCCTTAAATTTTTATCCAGGCATATTTTCCTGTAGGCTTTTACTAGTAGGAAGAAACTATGATATTGGGAGTCAGGAAGTGTTATCAAGTTATCCTTAGAAGAACCTCACTGACCCTAAAATTCTTGAGCACATCAAGACAAAGATGGGATTTCTTCTTCCCATTCCAGTTTTTTGGTGACATATACTGATTCAAAGAACACTAAGGTAGATGCCCTGTCTCCATAAAATGGATATTCAACTGAGAGATGAAACTGTTTTGTAACGCCCTTATGCTGCCCCCATATTTTGAGCAGTCCAAGTCTTCCTCCAAGAGACCTGCTGTATGTCATATGCACTGGAGCAACACCAGCCTGACCTCTTGTCCTGAGTGCACACCTCCACAGGTTCTGGTCATCCAGGAGTGTTCCTGGTGCTAACCAAGAAGTGCTGGTTGCCAGTATGTAAAGAGAGACCCTCTATGGAATGTACCAAATCCAAAACCCCACACCAAGCTCCTGCAGGTAAACCTTTTCTCTGCCCATACCCTCCAGATGCTGGTCACACCTTGCTATTGACATTCTTACAAATTTATCTGAGTTGAAAGGCTATTTCCACTTTATTGGTGGTGGTTTTCTAAAGGGTGTTGACTCGCTGTCTACCTACTGTGTTTCAGTTCCATTCCTGAACTTTTGAAAGGTTTGTTCTCTTGCCTTTTATTTTTGTCTCTGATCTATTGGACATAGTTCGCCTGAACACTCACCTGTTTTATGACTTTGAGGTTGTATATGTTCTTATTAAATATACTTGATATACTTGATTTAAATATATTGTTTGCAACTGCACCCTGTCTCTTAGTCAATTCCCTGACACAATCCTCTGATTGTGTGTATGAAAAAGAGGAAACACTGAACATAACTACACTGATTGCCTGTTTTATTAGAAGCTCTTAATGGGGTAGCACAACATTAATAAATAATCATATTTTTGGAGTGACTGAAAGGCCCCAAATCTGGTTTTAGTATTGTGAAGTGCAGGTTTATGAAATAGAACAACAATCAAATACAAAAAAACCCAAATGAACTTTTATTTTTTGAGTTCCAATTCTTTGGTTTAATTTGTCTTTTTGCTATTGTGTACCATAGATTTGGAACTCATTACCTATTAATATTCATCGGCCGGTTACCATTTCTAGTTTTATAGGGATACTAAAGACATATTTATTTATTCTTTACTTAGCACTGACATTTTGATATTACATTTTATTTATTTCCCTGTTTTCATTTTTATTTTATTTCTTTTTTGTTGTTTTATTTATTTTCCCATTATTTTACATCATATTATTTTATTTTTTACCGTTTGAGATGCGTTTAGTTCTGAAGCACTCTGAAACACTTTGATATGCATTTTCATGTACAGAAAGTGTTACCTAAATAAAGGTATTATTAGTGTTATTAAATGTACTTTTCATATACATTATAGCAAACACAGAAGCATACACTATACAGAGGTGATACATTTAAATACTGTAAGCTTTTGATGTGTAAGAACTGAAGAAATGTGCAGGATAAATATATGAACGCTGGAGAGGAAGTGAGAGAGAAAGAGAGTGAGTGAGAGAAAATAAAAAATGAGAGAGAGAGTGAGAGAGTTGCGAATCACCACACCCTTCACACTTCAGGAAGTTTGACCTGGTCCCTCACAGTCTGGCTCCAGTGTTGGACAATGGTTGCTCAAAGAAGAACAATAGCAGCAGGATGGACCAGTTCTATAGAGAGACCTGGTATGGGGTGTCTGACGGAACCTGGGGGACACAGGATGGGCCAGTTCTTTAGAGAGACATGGTGTAGGGTGTGGTGTGTGAAGGAACCCAGGGGACACAGGGGTCCTTCATTTATGTTCCTCTTAAAGTCACCCAGGTGAGCAAGTCCCTGGACCCAGGAAAGCACTGTGACATTTCCACACCAAATCTGGAAACGTCAGTTTGAGTAGCACCTTTTCAGAAGCCCCTCCCAGCCACAGAACTCCAGTTAATTAGAATGGGCCACCTTGTTCCCTTCATGGTCCAACCAAAGAGTGACAATATATCAATGAATTAGAAGACAACAGCAAGGTAATTAAAAGCAGAGTAAGCCTTTACTGACATCCTGTGGCACTCATAGGAAGTTACACTTGATGTTCAAAAGGGCTTTAGTTGGATCACATGGTGCATATCATACTTGGCACTCATTCCTTTTCTTCCATGTATGCTCCTTTTCTACTGAGACTGAGACTATTCTTTCATCACTGAATTATCCTTGTATTGAAGTCAGATCAGGCATTGACACTAACCTTGATGCAGGATTCTCCTCTCTGCATGTGTTTTGGATTTGCTTTCATATATCTTGTCTTTCATATATCTTGTCCTTTAAAAAGATATAATGTTATATGGAGTTTACTGTTTGGAGTGGAATGGCTGGACTGAGCAGGGTTTGGATCTGGTATTAGCTGGATGCACTTCCAGTAAGCTTACATTTCCACCAGGTTCTACTTTTGCCTGCCAAAGTAGAAGGCTGAGCCATGTGTAAAGAATGTAAGTTTGTGTGTGTGTGTGTGTGTGTGTGTGTGTGTGTGTGTGTGTGTGTGTGTGTGTGTGTGTGTGTGTTTGAAAGAAAGGCACATGAAGGATTGGAAAGGTAAAACATATTAACTTTTGCTATCTGAAATCTAAGTATTTGTATGAAGACATGCTCCACTCACAGAGATGAACGTTGAACTACTTTATTTGAAACAAACAAGTTGTTGGAACAGGGGGCTTATATACATATTTATATGTATGTGTCAGTGTATATGTACATATGTGTTGACCTATGTGCTTGTATTATTGTATGAGTGTGCATGTTGAATATTTGCCTCTAGTCGGCAGTGGCACCACCACACACACATTCTATTATAAACATGGCAAAAATAATGTCAACAGAGGAGATGGGATGGGAAAAAAGAAAAATAAATCACGTACTAATGAAAAATGTACTTTACACATTACATTTAATTTGCCAGGGGGTGTGTCTTTTTAAAAAACAATTAGTAACTCTTTAAAACCACATAAGAGCATCTCTTTCTCTTCTATAAGTACTCCACACTGTTAATTATTTATTTAGCAGTAGCAGTGTTAACATCTTCTCTCAGGCCTCTGTCAAAACCTCTGTACCACTGGCCAGAATTTCTTTTTCATCTTCCAGGAGCCATCATGAATCACAAAACTGAGAAAACATTTCTGGTTTCGAAACAGCCTTCTCTGGAAAAAACGAAGACGTGCCACATGACTGTGTGATCTGCTCCCATTCACAGAACAAAAACTAAAGACGAGGACCTACATGGGTAATAAACATACGACGTGCGGCATTTCATACGTTTCCAGAAGTGACTGACGTAAGTAACCCATTTCTTATTTTAGTGTAAATACATGACCATTTTAATCCATCATTACTGGCATGTTGCGGTTTGGTATACTTTTAAAAGGCACATTATAGCAAGTAGGTAGCTTTTTGTCTCAGTGATCTAGTTACGCGCCAAACGTTCGCCTGTGCCTAACCAGTGAACTAAAGGAAGTGAATGTTAATTTAAAAATGGTATTATTATGCCCTCTGCTGACAGGTCGCAGTTACAAAAACAGGACCCAGGACTCACTTTTCTTTTTGTAAGGGCAAGCCGTAAGAACTCAAAAGCAAAACATTAAATGGACGGACACTTTCATTTAAAAAATCACGGCGGAATCAGTATCAGCGGAAAGTAAGGTTTTCGTATTAACAATGGAGCGTCGGCTGCACATATGCCTAAGCCTCGCACACACAAAAACATCCTTTTAACAAAAACGGATTAAGTGAAACCAAATTTCACCAATCTGAAGTCCAATAAAAATATTCTAACTTCTAACACAATACAAATAAACTTACTCATCCTTAAATGTTTCCTGTTCTTCGCGTCACGATAATGAGGATCCCACAAAGCTCAGCAGCGCAGTAACGTGCTTCACTATAGTTATTAAGTAATATGCTCTTTTACGTCTGGAGGGAAGCAGTAGGCTACCATAATTATTTTTTGAACGTAGCTCGGAACCGGTGATTAAGGGAGTCTGTCTTCTGTTGTATAAAATAATCTGTTTTATATACGGTTTTATATCATACTTAAGTCCTTTATAATGAGTGCAATGAGTTGTGTACTGTGATATACTGTGTTATATTGCAAACATGATACACAGAACAATAGTTATTTTCCCCGAAAAATCTTGTTTATTGTTTCACTGTTAAAAATACAAATAGTAGATTTCGGAAATAGTCATACCATTTCGAGAATAAAGTCGTAAATTTACAAGAACAAAGTCGCAATACTTCGATATTTGTAGGGGAGGCTGTCAGTTTTGAGAAACACAGACCCATGAATTGGCACACGGCTTGCTTTTGTTGTTTTCATTTACCGTTATTTTTGCCTTGAAATTTAGTATTAAATATTGTGTATATGTGATATTCGTACCTAGCCTTTGCCTATAAATAGACACCATATATGTGAAGTTATTGAAATGCTTATTTTGTCAGGTCTCCAATGCATATAGGCACGTCATTTATTTTTCTTTTATTTAGGACACTAAGAAAGTGACCTCGGCTCTGAGGACCCACTGGCCTGCAGTTTCGAGCATTCCTGCTTCTTCTCATTAGCTAATTATCAGTCTCTTGGGCTAGGGTGTGTTTTGGAGCAGGAAATGGTTAACCCTACAGGGCAGTGGGTTCCAAAAACTTGAATTTGTCCTCTGCACCATAAATCTGCGGCATGCAGAACATCAGGTTTGAGCGTCCTCTGGGCATCCCATGACTTGGCCATGGTCTTATTTGTTTGGAGTTCTATATTCTCACAACTTCCTGGTACTAATGCCACTTTAATGTCGTAATTGTACGACTTTATTATCGAAATATTATTACTTTATTCTCGAAATATTACGATTTTATTCGGGAAATATGACTTTATTCTTGAAATATTACTATTTTATTTTCGAATTGCCAATACTGTAAGACTTTGTATCTCGAAATATTATGACTTTATTCTCGAAATCTACAATTTTAATTTTTAATAGTGGCCGTAAAACGCCGTCGTAATGTAACGGTCTAATCATCAAATCTGCACTGAACCGCATCCCATTGCAACCTCACAAACATACTTTACAGATCATTCGCTTTTCGCGGTGGATCATGAGTTGATAGTAAAAATCGATAGTCATCTATTGCTTAAAAAATCATACAAACACAAATAAGGGCACCCGAGTATCCGATTCCTCATATAAAAGTCTGCCAATGAGATCAGCAGTTCAGCGCTTGCTGACTAAATGCCATATCCTACACAGGACATCAGAGTCATCAGAGCGTTGCCTGTGCTGCTAACTCACAAATGATCTGAATACGACTTATGAACCAGGCATTTGGGTCTTTTGTCAATCCAGTGATAACAGGAGATTTTTAAACACTATTAAAGTAACCTAACTGTTACGAAGCATATCACCTGGGGTCCTTCTGTTCCACAAACCTTTTAGCAGGAACGTTAAGTGCACAGTGCGGAACGACTCTTCGACAAAGGAATATTCAAATGGGTTATAATATTCGAGTATGTGTTTAATGTTAAACATTTGGCTGGCTGCACATAATAGTAAATTTGTGATTTGATTTATTCAGGTGAGAATACTAGTGGATTTGTGTAACGGCAGGTTGTCGTTAACGAAGTTCAGATATACCGCTTATACATAAGTCTCTAATGGCACGTTGTAGTTTATATTAGATAATTAAAATCTATAACTACTACCAATAACAATTAATGTGAGTACGGATAAAAATTAAACAGTCTTCATACCACAGTGGAATTCACTGGTGAATTAACATCCACAGTGAACACCCACGGTGAACACCATGAGTTAACACACCAAATGAACACCATGAGTTAACACACCAAATGAACACCATGAGCTTTTTCCGCTTATTTCTGCGTTTATGCAAATTCATTTCATTAACATACGCGAACATCATATGAGTTATTTCCCACTGATATTTCTGTTTGTCGAAAAATAATGAGAGAAATGAGAACTAATTGTATTATTTAATAAGAGAAAATGCTGTCTTTCTCAGCCAGAAAGTATGAAACTGTTTTGTCTTCATCAATCTTTTTAATTTATAAACGAGCAGGGACTACAAAGCCACACTAGTGTTCTGTTAAATTATTGTATTAAAATGCGTTTAAAAAGTTGAACTTCATTTGTATTGTGAAGACATAAACATCAGAGGAAGTAGAGACCCTTCAAAAAAATCCCCGATTAAACACGTATTCAGTTCAAAACAGCCGCGAATGGCAAATAAGAGAATAGTTCATATATAAGCTCTCAGATATTTCAAAACCTAAAATATCAGAAGTTACTTGAGAATGTAATTTCTAAAGCAAATGCCATTAATAAAGTCACAATTTAGACGTGCCTGCGCGTTTATGTAAAATAAATGCATATGAAAGATTTGTAAGGTATATAAATGCATTTTAAAGTAATGGTATATAAGGAAGAAGAGAAGGGGCTAACACTCCCCCTACCCCTACCAAAAAAGAATGTGACAGTTACACACATATGTAGTATTAGGGTTTTCTAAAAAGCCCCGTCACAGCAAGACCTCAGCCTGTGGTGTGTGTGTGTGTTTCCTATACCTTAAGCATTTCTGAAACTTAACATATTGCTGCTAGGTCAGACTCTCAGAAATAGTTGTTGAGGCAAAATTTTTCCATGTAACTCTGGAGCTTTCCAGAGGTATCTGTGAGGTAAGTGATCATAACCTTCAGATCCAGCTGGAGCTGCCTCAGGTAGTGGGCTGGGTGAACCTTGAGCCTCACATGCAGGTTGCCAAAATGTGTCGGAATGGAGGTCAAGCCCTGAACAGGTGTGTCATAATCACGGTCAAAGTCAATATCTGGGAACATCTGAAAATACTCTGTAGATGAAGTGAAGAAATTAAGAATAAATAAATAACAACATGTGAATGGAATTAAAGGCTGCTGGCACAACTAAACAAATATGAACTTATTTTCCTCTCTTCATAAATCTGGTCAAATCTGGTCACACTCTGAATGTGTATATATTCTAACTTCCACATTCGTATCCTTATTCATTTAGTGTAAGAGCCCCATTGCTCTTCAAAAATAATGTTTCATAATATTTCAAGTTAAATCTTGAATCTTGAACATCATGACATAATTCTAAATTATTTTTAGTAATTTTAGCAACTGAATAAGTGAATAAGTGAAATGGTACTGCTAAATTGGATAGCAGCAGATAATTTCACTTCTTGCAGTGTGTGAATACACACACAGTGTGTGACATATGAGGAGGAAGGGGAGATAGTAATGCTAAGAGCATATATATATATATATATATATATATATATATATATATATATATATATATATATATATATATATATATATATATACTTATTATATATATATTTATTATATATATATAAGTATATGAACATACTTATTCATATATATATATATATATATATACACCTGTCTCAGCTCAGCAACCAAGTTTGCAGAATTCAGCTTCTTCTTTTCAAAAGCATCCTCATTCTGTGCCCTCCAATAGTTTATTTTATGGAGTAATTAATTCTATCAGTTAACCTTCAGAGCACACCACCATGTCTGGGCTCAGCATGGTTAACGCGTTACACTGTGGAACCTTGTGGTTTTTCTTATATCCACTAGCAATTTCCATTCTCATGCTTCAACCCACCTATCAATGTTTGTAGCTTGTGCTTGGTTTCCAACATTCTGCCCCTCACGCGCAAACCTAACTGCTTTATTTGTATCATTGCTAGACGAAGCGTTAACATCTCCAACTGCTTATTATTGAATAAACATGCCTCCTGACTCGCCAGCTGCCCCAAGGCCTTACCTACCAGCCATCCCGGTGCCTGACCCGCTGTCAGCCTTAGTCTTTTATCCTTTCAGCTTCATGGCTCCTTTCCCTCTACACTTCTATGCCTGGCTGCCCATACAGTTCTGTGTTCTACTGTTCCTGTCTAGCCCATAGTTTTCTTCTCACATTGTATTTGTTTCATCCCCTTTTACGTTTACATTTGTGGCAATTAACAGATGCTCTTATCCAGAGCGAATGACAAAAGTGCTTTATTTGTCTACTGATACTTTATCCTTAGCTACCGCAAATAGGTTAAAGTCCAGAAACACCCTTACATGAGACTGCCAGAACCAAGTGAAGTGTCAGTGCTGAAACCCAGAAGGAGAGTTACACTATAATGTTATATAATGCGGCAGTGATGTTCATGTCATTGTACTCCTCTCAGTCTCTGCGTCTGCCTCCATGTCTGTGCCTATGCCTGTGAACGGTCTGTTCCTGTGTCTACTGTCCTCTAGTCCCTGGTCCATTTTTCTGCCCAGTCCGGGTCCACCCAGTCATCCAGAATCTTGTTCGATCCCCTTTCCAGTCTCTTGCCCAGTTCTCAGTTATGCTGTCCCGGTCCCTGCCCCTTCTGTTGTTAATACCCTGTGCAGTGTCCAGTTCAGCCTATTGTTCTCTTCCTTGTCCGATCTCCGGTCCAGTCTTCTGTCCAATCCCTAGTCCATCTTCATCCTCCAGCCCTTCCCCTTGTCTTGGCCCTTGCTCCTGCTCCTGTTTCACGTTCTTGTTTCTGGTTTTTTTTTTTCAAGTTTGGTTGTTTATTTTTTCCACTTTGGGAGCCACAAATGGCGGGGGTGGGGGGGTGGTCCTTCTGTCACAGTTAACCCTCTGGCATTGCAGTTCTCATGGCACTTAGCACCATGTGCTTCTGTTTTCATTGCTTTGTTTTGTTCACATGGCGATGTCACCATGTGCTTTTGTTTTTGTTTTTTTCTCCTTCCTGTGTCTTGTTTGATTTATCTCCACCCTTATTAGTTGCAGCTGTGCTGTGATACCTGTCTTTGTACTTACATCTGTGTCTAAAGCACGGTGCTCGGTATTTACCGCTTCGTTTTGTAACACTGTATTTTGTAGCATTCCCTCTGTCTCGCGATCTTCTCCATATTTACTTATTTATTTATTTTTGCATCCCTTCATGTCTTTAGTGTTTTTGTTTCATTCTCAACATGAACGGTTACTGTGGATTGTGTTAATAATAATGAGTATGGATTTGGCCACAATAAACATTGCTTATCTTTGCACATATTTTGTAAAATCATTCGTAATTTTAGTGAAAAGTCCTGAAAGTCATATGTTAATGATAGACTTTGATGGAATATTTTTAATGTTTTAAGTATGAAAGTCTCTCATTCTTTGTATACTAACATGCATCTGAAGTCCTTAATTTCAGTACAAGGATATTTCTGCAACGAACAACATCTTTCTGTCACCTGAGAAATGAATGTGTTTACACCTTTGATTTTTAAAATTCTGCTCACAGTGGTTTTGACTGCTCCTCTCTTAACCTCCCACTTGTGTGTAATTTTTTATTACCCTGCCCTTGTGTAATCTGCCCCAGGTGTATCCAATTAGTGTATTTATACCCTTCTGTTGGCCACAATCTTGCGTGGGTGGGTGCGTGCGTGTTCGTTTGTTCGTTTGTTCGTTTGTTTGCTTGTTTGCTGGTATATCACTTGTTCTCTGGACTGTGGTCTGCTTTTAGTTTTATTATGTTTGGCTTTTGTTCCCTTCATATTTCCCCTCTGTTGTTAATTTCTAGTTGTGGTATTTTATTTTCTAGTTTCTTTTTGACTTATTCTTTTGTCCTGGCTATCCTGTTTAATTTCCTTTCTGCCCTAGGATTTCAGTAAATCCCCCTCATTTTTGTATCCTGGTCCTTCCTCATCAGTCCTATTACCAATGAAGTGTACATTTACCTGAATCCTGTAGCAGAGGGACAGGCCATTCTTCTCTCTTTTAGGACTGGAGGAGCTTGCTGAAGGTACCTGTATGGAGATTGAACATTGATTATGACATTTAGGATGTTGCAAGATTGTGGAGGTGTGTCCAGACAAAGCAGCTCTGTGCTCTCCAAACAGATACTATTTATGCTGCTTACTCATCCTTACTTTCCTAACACTGTGTAGCTGTCAGTGTGAATTGCGTGTGAATATATAGTTGAGAAGAACTACTTAACATTGGACAAAGCTGTGAACTACAAGGTTTCTGCAACTTCAACAATTTCAAGAGCATCCTGAAAGAGCTAGACAGAACACTGGCTCCTTCCATGGATCACCATGCTGGCCAGAAGACATAGGTGGCTATGCAAGACAAAACAAAAGCATGGAGGCTGCACCAGGCTATGAAGTGCTCCGCACTGATCTTCCTTACCAAGAGTTTTTCTCACAAATGTCTGGTCAATTAATAACAAGATGGATGAAGTAAGACTGGCTCAATACACAGATGTTCTGAGGGACTGTTGCACACTGATTTACACAGAGACATGACTCAATGCACTGAGTCCCAACTCAGCTGTGGAGGTAATGAGCCATTCGCTACACCATACAAACCAAAGAGGACCCTGGTAAGAGCAAGGGTGGTGGGCTCTGTATCCACATCAATGCCTGGTGCACTAACCACACCGCAGAGAGATATTGTTCACCAGACTTGGAATATCTACTGCTTAAATACAGGCCTTTTTTATTACCATGGTTATGTATGTTACTCTGCAAATTTACATTTACAGCATTTGGCAGACGCTCTTATCCAGAGTGACTTTTAAAAGTGCTTTGTCATTTACTCATAGAATGTCCTAGCCAGTAGAGTAGGTTAGAGTTCAAGATACCATTGAACTAGAATACTTTTGAAATACAGGGATCAATACTGATGTCTTTGAGATGCAAAACACGTATAAGGTCTACCTCAGACAATGAGAAGTGCAATAACAAACAATACCCTACAATAAGTACTAGAGTTTCAGTCATAGGTACAGAATCAATAGTCATTTAAATATTCCACAAATAGATGGGTCTTCAGTCTGCAAACTGCAAGGGAATCTGCTGTTTGGACAGCCAGATGAAGTTCATTCCAACACCTGAGAGCCAGGACGGAGAATAATCTTGATGCTTGACTTCTATGAGACTTGAAGCATGGTGTTTCAAGCCGAGCCATACTTGCGGTTCGAAATACTGGTACGAGCTTTGACCATTGACATGATGAAAGGAGGGGCTGGTCCATTTTTTGATTTGTAGGTGAGCATCAAGGTATTAAATCAGCTACTGGAAGCCAGTTATGGGAATGCAGCAGCGGAGTGACGTGTGAACTTCGGAAAATTAAAGACCAGTCATGCTGTGGCATTCTGGACAAGTTGTAGAGGTCTGATGGCTCTTAGAGGAAGATCTGCAAGTAGTGAGTTGCAGTAGTCTATCTTTGAGATTATAAGAGACTGCACAAGTATCTGGGCAGCTTCCTCCAAGAGAAAGGGATAAAATCCTTTATACGTTACAAAAGAGAAAGCTGAAAGACTGGGTCAGGTTGAAAGCTAGCGCTAGAACAGTTGCACTCTGCCATCAATAAACAAAAAGATGCCCACCTAACGGTGCGTTCATGAGATTTTAGCAAGGTTGATTTATGATCTGTGCTACATAAATTTCATCAGCAAGTCTTGTGCCCTACTAGATGCACACACACTCTGACTCAAACATCAAGGACTCATGTGAGACAGTCTGATCATCTGTCTCTGATCCTGATACAGTTAAAGACCTCTCATCCATAAGACGAAACCTGCAATAGACAGTCAAAATATGGCCTAGTGGAGCCACTTCACAGCTCCAGGACTGCTTTGACTATACAAACCGAGATTAGGTAGACCTAGAGTAATACACAGTCATGGTGCTCTTTGCATCAATAGCTGTGCAGATAATGTCACTGTGGACAAAAAAATAAAGATTCCAAACCAGAAACCAAGAATGTCCAAAGAGGCACAAAACTTTTAAAAGCAGGCAATGATGTTTTTAAAACTATGGACCCCACAGCATATAGTGCTGCCAGGTAAAACCTGAAAAAAATGTTTAAAACATTTACAGACAATGTGTTGAAGATCTATGAGATCTTCAGAGAGAATGGCCCCAACCTGTTTTCCACTATTACACTGAGTACTGGCACACCACAAAGATGTGTACTGAGTCTCATTCTCTACTTTCTCTTCACACAGGATTGTGCTCCTGCATTCACCACTAACTCCATCATCAAGTTTGCAGATGACACAATGGTGACTGGCTTGATCTCCAGTGGTGATGAATCAGCCTATGGAGTGGATGTGCAGAACTTGGTGAGCTGGTGCTCAGAGACCAACCTGTCACTCAATACCACAAAGACCAAGGAGATGATCATTAACTTCGGGAGTCATGGGAAGATGACTATGCTCCAGTCTCCATGAGTGATGACAGAGTGGAGAGAGTGCCCAGCTTCAGATTCCAGGGCATTCACATCTCAGAGGATCTCACATGGTCCACTAATACAACTGCGCTGTCAAGAACTGTTTCTCCTCTCTTCTCAGACAAAATGCTGATGTCCAGCAGTCCAACTATATGGATGCTGGATCCCATTCCTCCATTTTGTTAGACAATTTTGAGAAATCTGCTTCCATTTATCTCTACCATCATTAACAACTTCTTATCTTCTGGGCATGTACCTACTAAGTTCAAGATCGCCAGGGTGGTACCAATCCTAAAGAAGGCCACACTTGACAGCTCCAACATAAGCAATTACAAACGAGCATCACTTCTCTCTTTCCTCTCAAAAGTTCTTGAATGAGCAGTCTACAATCAATTATCTCATGTCCTCACACAGAACCAGCCTGATGATTCCCTATCAGTCTGGCTACAAACTTGCACATTCAACAGAAACTCCCTCATAGCATTGACAGAGAAACTTCATGCTGCCAAAGCTGCCAAACTGTCATCTGTCCTGATTCTTCTTGATTAATTCTTTCCTTCCCACCTTCTGACAATCAATGTTTCCATCCATATCTTAGCTTGCTTGACTGACATTGTTTCATAGATAACAGCCCACCTCAGTTTCTTTCCTGAACTCCCTGGTATCACTGTCTGAAGCTGCTCATAGCCTAGGCATAGCTTTGGACAACAAATTGTCATTCTCAACTCATGTTTCAAACCTTACCTGGTCTTGCAGATTTCTCCTTTGTAACATATTCAGCCATTTACAGGAAGCTACCTATCTCAAAGTTAGACTGCTGCAGTTCACTACTGATTTTTCTATGGGTCATTAGACCTCTACAACTGATTCAGAATGCAGCAGCATGACTAGTTTTAAATCTTCCAAACTTCACACATATCACTCTACTGCTGCCTTCCATTCACTGGTTTCCAATAGCTGTCCAGATCAGATTTAAAAACCCACCTACAAAGCCAAAAATGGACCAGGCCCTCCATATATGATGATATCAATAGTCAAAGCCCGATCTGTACCTCGAGTACTTAGAACCTCAAGTATGGCTCGCCTTGAGACACCATGCAAGACAAGCATTGAGACTGTTCTCTGTCCTGGCTCCCAGATGGTGGAATGAACTTCCACTCAAGAGTCCCTTGCGGTCTTCAAACACTGACTGAAGACTTATTTATTTGTGGTATATTAAATTGACCATTGATTCTGTAACTGAAACTCTAGTACTTATTGTTTGTTCTTGTTTATTACACTCATTATTGTCTGTTTTAGAGCTTATGTTTATTTTGCACTTCTAGGTATTAGCATTGATTACTGCTGTAATTCAGCAGTATTCTGTTCTAAAACTCTATATACCTACCCTCCTAGATAAATGGTTTAGCACTGTTAGAATGAGCGAGGGGCTAAGGGTTTAAAGACTTGGTCGTTCAGATGTGGAGGGAGGAAAAAAGAGTAGAGAGTATGTATTGGTCTATGTGGTGTTGCAACCTGAGGCCATGTTAACCTTGCCATTTTGGCAAGCCTTATTTCTTAACCTTTGATACATTTTTACATATATATTTGCACATAAGCACTGTAATAAAATGTGGATTTTGTACTGGAACCTGCACTTGAAGCATCACCACAGAGACATGGGAGTAAGTCGGCAGAGCAAATTATTGACTGTTTCAAAATGAGCAGCTATAGGATTGAAGAATACCCTTAGAGTACCAGCATCTCAAAGTATACATATGAAATTCCAGAAAAAGGTAGAAGAAGAGGAAGAGAATTCCCAGAGACTGTGAATAACACAATCTATAGCATGTAGCACAGAACTGAGTATGGAACACTGCAGCATGTTCCGAAATTTCATTAAGATTCATTATTTGAAAGATGAGTGGTTGCAAAGAGAGGCGTCAACATGGGAAGAGAGGTGGCACTCATTACAGCACCAGTTTGGACTGCTGTAGAAGGAAATGCAGAAAGAGATATTGCTTGAACAATCTGAAAGTGCAGAGTCAGCAGTATCCTCATAAACACAGTCACAAATTTAGAGACACATCCAACCACCAAGTGAGAGGCTACACAAATCACTGAGACAAAGCACACAAGTGCCAAGTCATACATCATGGCAGACATCCAGAATGACAATGCTTAAGTAAAGTGATGACATTGAACTCCAATGCTAGATCATTGAGCACAGCCCAACATCAGTATCTCTGGCAATGGAAATGGTGGAGACATTCATGGCAGCAAGGCAGATGGAGGAAGTTTTTCAGCTCAGTGAGTTCAGCACAGAAAAGTCCGACGAATTTAGGAACATGGTAATGGAACAAATCTTCATTGTAGTTAAATCAATACACAGTCTGTGAAGTAAAAGTAACGTAAAGGGCTAAAATGAGCAGAATATTGGCAGACAGAAAAAAAAATGTAGCCAAATCACAGAATTCCCCTAACTAAAAACCAGTTCAAACCAGCTATTCTATTTTCCTAGAACCAGACCAGACACAAAATCCAGAAATGATACCTTTCATGCTACCAGGCCACGTAACATAAAACCAAACAAGTCTCTCAAGACACTTTTTAGGAACTGCAAAGGAAAGTGAAACAAATGGGAATGAAGTCCAGATTGTTTGTAAAAATGAAAAAGTGTACAGAGTCAAACCAAACCATGGGCAGCTGGCGGTTCCTAAAAATATAAGGCAGCAAGTGCTAATGTTTGGATACTGATCCTTTGGTAAGTCAATTAGGCCATGCAAAATCTCTGAAGGGGTTGGTTGGATTGGTGTTGTAGACTTGAATATCATAAAGTTTTGCAAAGCAAAGTCCCAGCTAATAGCTTCACAACAGAAAGTAGACAGGGTGCCATTGATAAGCTTACCCATGCTCACGAATCACCATGGGTGTTGTCGGTCCCTTACCAAGAAGATGGGGAAAAACTGCTACATTCCGGTAATCTCTGATTTTGACTCATGATATGCAGAAGCTTTCTTGCAGAAAAAGGTGAACAAGCATCCTATAGGGAATGTCTTAATTCAGTTCACTTCAAGGGTAGGAATAGCATAGGAAATATTCACTGAACAAGGAATAAATTTCACATCTAGGCAGGTTAAGGAGGTTTTTGCTCTGTTAGATATAAAAGCTATAAGGACCACACCATACCAACCCGAAATGGATGGAATGATGGTATGTTTTGACAAGAGGAGACCATGGTGAGAGACAATACCAAACACCACAGAACAGATCTGGGTCTTTGCAGCAGAAGAGGAGTGATCACTGCACCTTTAAACCCATGACACCTCAAGCTTCAAGCTTCGGTATGCATGAACATATATTTCAGAACATCCATCTGACCAAGGCAGAGCGTGTTAGGTGGACAAACTGCAGAATGCCCCATGTGCCTGATTTTGGACCCACAGAGGGAGGTGGAGACCATGCTCAGGCTGTGTGTGATAGAGCCACTGAGGTGTGAATGATGCAGTCTGGTTGTCCTAGTATTCAAGATGGATGGAGGTCTGAATTTCTCATTTGACTTCTACAAACTGAATGCTGTATCACTTTTTGATCCTTACCTCATGCTGAGAGCTAACAAACTTATCAAGAGGTCAGGGAAAGCAAAGTTTCTTACAGTATTCAATATATGCAAAGGTTTTTTAGCAAGCTCTGCTAAGTCAGTTGGTGAAAGATCTATTTCTCAGTTTCTCAATGGCATTTCTCAGTGATGCCATTTCAATTGCAGGGAGCAGTGGCAACAAAAATTAATGAAGGAGCTATTGAAAAGAAAATAGGACTTTGCAGCAGCATACATCGATGGCAATGTCATCTACAGCAGGACTAAGGAAGAACATGTACATCACATGAAATCTACCCTTCACAGCATCATGGATGTAGGGCTGACAGTGAATCCAGCAAAATGCACCCAGCAAAGGGGGAGGTTTTATACCATGGCTCCATTGAAGAGTGGGGTTATACACCCTAAAGTGACAAAGTAGAAGCAGTCTGAGCATGCCAAGTGTCATGGTTGGCCCCTGCTTGCATCCTGCCAGCTTGACAACTGTGTCTTGTATCTTTGTTTACTTCCTGGTTTCTTTTCTGCATGCTTTCTTATTTTCGTTCCATTCCTTAGTTTCATTTTCTCTGCCCCACATTGGTTCCACCTGTTCCTCATTTCCCTCTTGTTAGTATGTGTATTTAAACCCTATGTTTATTCAGTCTCATTGTAGGACATTGTCCCAGCCATGGTTGAATACTTGTCCTAGTCTCTGTTCACAGAACCCATGTTCTATTTCTAGTTGTTATTAACCTATTTTCCATTGTGTTTTTTTCAGTTTGCTTGTTTGTATCCTGGATCTGTTCATGTTGGCTCTTTGACCCTGGTGCATTATTATGACCCTGATATTGGATTTTCCTTAAATTCTCAGCATTTGCATCTACCTCCTGATCACTCTGCATTACAGAATGACCAGCCAGCTAAGGATGCAGCAAGAGAGTGAGACTCTCTGATTTGTGTTGTTCTGCTGGGATAAATCTCTTGCTGTTTCTACACAGTCTGAGTTTGTCATGTCTCAGCGCCACCAAGCCAGAGACACAAATCCTCTGGCAGTGCATGTACAACGGAGTCTTATAGTTTGCAGAAAACATTGCAGGTAGTTTCACTTTCAGCAGGTTATTACGAGACCCCAGGGAAGATGGGTCTTCCCATCTTGATCATGGCTACAGGAAAGAGCGACCTGTAGCACAAGACTTGGATAGACAGATGGAATGCACAGATAATCCTAGGTATGGTACTCGGTGTCCTATCAAGTGCGACTGTGAGCTTCCCATAGCCTGTGTGAGCCTTGGGAGCTGTCGAGTGGGTTTTGTCCCACAAGCCACCCAGCTTGTCCCTATCTCTCATGGGGAAGGCCCTGCCCAACCAGATCCTGTTCCCAGCATTCGGAGTCACCACCAAGCTAGTTCCTGTTCCTTGCATGGAAGATGCCACCCAGCCAGTTCCTGTTCCTGTGCTTCATGCCAGGCCTGTTCCTGCACATTGTTCCAGGCCTATTCCTATGCCAATGCCCCTAGATTTGTCACCTCTGATCACCCCTTTGCCTCTGGACCTGCCAGACCTGCCTCCGTTGATCACCCCAGTGCCTTGAAACCTGCTAGACCCACTACCAGCCTTGCCTGGTTTTGTTTTTGCCCATGTTTTGCCTGTTTCTGTTCCTGTGTCTCCCTTTGTTCCTGTGCCCATTTGTAGGTTTGTACTGGTGCCCATATCCATTTTTGTCCTAGTTCAATGCCTCTAGCCTGGTCTGTATTACCTTTGTTTTCCTCTTTCTTCTGTGCCTCTGGTTGTCTCTGGTTTTGTCATCTTTTGTTGTCTCCTTGTCCTCCCTTCTGGCCCGTTTGTCATCCTCAGTCTGTTTTTGTTCAGTGTTCTGTTCCTGGTTCTTGTGCTGGTGTGTCTGTTCCTGGGTCTGTTTCTGTGCCTGCTGTGCTGCTTATGAGTGCTCCTGTTGTTGCTGTAGTTCCTCTGTCTGCTTGTGCGTCTGTTCCTTTATCTGCTCCTGGTGTGGCTCCAGTTTCTGTCTGCTTGTTCTGTCTTTTGTGTCTTTTGGCTGCTCCTCTTGTTTCAGGTATAGTACTCTACACCCCCCCCCCCATGCTTTTGGGAGAGAAGATGGGTTTACTGTCATGGCTGGCCCCTCCTAGTGTCTGTCACATTGGCAACCCTGTCTTGTTTCCTTCCTACTTTCTTCTGTGTGCTTGCTTGTTTTGGTTCCGTTCCTTAGGGTGTGTGGGTTGTTTTTTTTTTTTCCCTCCACCCTATTGGTTCCACTTGTCCCCTTTCCCCTTTTGTTAGTATGTGTATTTAAACTGTGTTTGTTCAGTCTCGTTACTTGTCGTTATCCCAGCCTTGGTTGTACACTTGTCCTAGCTCCTGTTTGTTCGTACAGCCTGTGTTCTCTGTTCTGGTCACTGTTTATTAGCCTATTTTCCATTTTTCCATTTTTTTTTTTCAGTTTGCTTGTTTTCAAGTTTGTTTTTAATTTCTGCTGTTGTCACATGTACGCTGGGCCTGTTTGTGTTGACTTTTTGACCCTAGATCATTATGACCCTGATATTGGATTTGCCCTTAATAAATCTCATTCTTCTCAGCGTTTCTGTCCAACTCGTGATTGCTCCACATTACACCAAGCACCTGCAACAAAGAAGAAAATGAAATCTTTTTTTTTTTTAGATGTCAATGGTAGTTCATCCTAAATTTTTCCTGCTGTTCAATAAACTAACAAATAAATAAAAGCAGTGTTATTTTATTATTTGAGTAAATTACAAGCTTTAAAACAGAAGGTGACCTGCGACATATTGTCATACTACTGCATATATGAAAACATCGTTTTCTTAACCATGACAAACACTTTGATATACGATGTTCTATGGTAAACATGATACACAGAACAATAGTCATTTTTCCCCCGGAAAATGTTGTTAATTGTTTCACTTTAGGTAAGAGATTGAGCATCGAAACTGCACTGAAATGCCTTCGACTGGTAATCGCTACATGCATTACACATCACAGCAGCGCAATCCATCGGTAATCGCTGTATACTTTACACGACACGACATGGCCACATACTTTACACATCATCGGCTTTTCGTGACTTTTTAGCCCATGAGGAACTCGATCGCCATCTATTTAATGAAATGACTGTCGCGTGCCTAAAAAAGCATGCATGATATCAACCACCCAACAACTTGCTGACTAGTGCCGTATCGTACATTCAGTAAGGATGAGTCCTCTAAAATCGCATCACGGTCTTTGGTGTACGAGGCTTACTTATGAATCAGGGATTTGGGGATTTTTTTTATTTGGTGACAATAGTCAAATTGTAAACGATATAAGAACCTAACGAACCGCAACATGGGGTACTTCTGTTCCACAAATCTTTCAGCAGGAACGTTAAGTGCCCATTGTGTGCCGACTCTTCGGCAAAATGGAATTCAAAAGGGTTATAATGTTCGATTATATGGGCAAATGTTAAACATTTGTCAAGCTTCACATAATGGTGATTTAATTTATTTAGGTGAGAGAACTAGCGGATTTGTGTAACAACAGGTTGTCCTTAACGAAGTTCAGTAATACTGTCTAGCCTTTGGTCTGTAATAGCACGTTGTATTTTTTTTGTATTACATAGTTTAAAAACTATTATTACTACCAATAACAATCAATGTGAATATGGACTTGAATTAAACTGTCGTCATACCACAGCAAAATCCATTGTTGATTTAATATCCATAGTGAACACCCATAGTGAACACAATATAAGTTAACATCCCAAATGAAAACCATGAATTAATTTCCGCTGGCTATTTCTGTGTGGTACGAAAATACTGATAGAAATAGAATATATATATATATATATATATATATATATATATATATATATATATATATATATATATATATATATATATATATATATATATATATATATATATAAAAAGAATAAAACATATTATATCTCTAAAACTGTTCAGCTTAATGTTATAGAGGTAAGCAGCAACTGTTCTGACCTAATTAATTAAATTAAAATATATATAATAATACAATGGATTTATATGGCACTTTTCAATAACCCAAAGATGCTTATAACGATTGACAAAGAAACATATATAGAACCAGCAATGAATACAACAAATACAAGGCATTATAGGTACAGGATAAGAACAAAGAGGTAAAGAGCAAAACAGATATATTGAATAAATAAACTGAGGAGAGACAGATAAAGAAATGAAAGGAACAGATGAGGTCTGGGGCAGGTTGTATGCAAGGGAAAATAGATGAGTTTTGAGGTTGGATTTAGCTCTGGGAGGGAGGGGAATTCCAGACATGGGGAGCAGTTACAGAAAAGGCTCAGTCACTAAACGTATTAGAAGATGGGACAGCTGACAGATTGATTGAGGAAGACCTGAGAGCATGGTGTGTAGTGATGAAGATGAGTGGAGAACAGGATTGTTAAGAACCTTGATTGTATGGAGGAGAACCTAGAAATTAATGTAATATTTAACCAGGAGCTGGTGAAGATTACAGAAAATGGGTGTAATGTGGTGAGAAGAGCGAGTATGTGTTAGGTGACATGCAGCAGGATTCTGAACCATTTGAAGTTTTCAAAACAAGGAGGACCTAATACCAGGGTCTTCAAAAAAAAAATTTATTGAAATGAATTAGCAGGAAGTACAAACCTACATTAAAAATTGTTCAGTTAAATTATAGCGCTAAAACGTTTTAAACAATTAAAGTTCATTTATACTGTGAACAAACAGACAAATATTAGGCAAAACAGAGTTGAGAAACCCTTTAAAAATCCCTAATTAAAAACACATTTAAAATAGCCACAAAAGGCAAGTAATGCAATAGTTCATATGTAAGCACTGTGATATTTTTCAAATCTAAAATATCAGAAGGAAGTTGAGAATGTAACGTATAAAGCAAAAGGCATTAAAAAGACTGAGCAGTCTAAATTCACAATTTAGAGAACTAATCCTGTGTGGTGTGTTTGCATGCTTGAGCATTTCTGAAGTTTCACATGTGTGTGGCTAGGTTTGATTCTTAGCAATAGTGTAACTTA
The DNA here is from genome assembly GCF_041902795.1 of Electrophorus electricus. Taxonomy (NCBI): domain Eukaryota; kingdom Metazoa; phylum Chordata; class Actinopteri; order Gymnotiformes; family Gymnotidae; genus Electrophorus; species Electrophorus electricus. Next base: position 14,375,449 of record NC_137500.1, on the reverse strand, counting down.
TCCAGGTTGAGGCAAAATCTCTCCATGTAACTCTGGAGTTCCAGCAGACACAAGTAGCTGGAAGTGATGGGAAAGGTCGTGTCATGCTTGTGCAGGATAGTCATAGGCTTGGGCAGGGAGCATCTTAGAGACACAGCCAAACTCTCCAGGTAAGTGATCATAACCTCCAGATCCAGCTGGAGCTGCCTCAGGTAGTGGGCTGGGTAAACCTTGAGCCTCACCTGCAGGTTGCCAAGATGTGTCAGAATGGAGGTCAATCCCTGAATAGGTGTGTCATGGTCACGGTCAAAGTCAATATCTGGGGACATCTGAAAATACTGGGGAGATGAAGTCAAAAAATTAAGAATAAATAAATAACAACATGTGAATGGAGTTAAAGGCTGCTGGCACAACTGAATAAATATGGACCTATTTTCCCCTATTCATAAACCTGGTCATTTATACACTCTGAATGTCTAAATGTGTATATTTTCTAAGTTCTGCATTAGTGAGCTTATTTGATTGCTGTAAGAGACCTAGTGTACTACAACAACAACAAAAAAATCATTAAATTCAACACACACACACACACACACACACACACACACACACATATATATATATATATATATATACATATATATATATATATATATACTTGCAAATATAACAAATATATAATTTTAAACACTATTATACATTATACATTATACATAAGGTTATACATAATCTTAAACAATTGCAATAAGTTTAGAGTAATAAAACTTTAAGATATTTTATGATCTATCTTCACCTTTGATTTTATCATGTATCTTTCAACTTATCCTTTTAAAACGTATTTTCTCTTATCAAAAACAAATCTATATTCTCCCTCTGAATCACTTCACTTCCACAAATATCCATGTGGACATATTCACATTCCATGTGAATGTGTGCACCCTTTGACAGAAGTGAAATGTTTTTGAAGGCATTATATGATTATATCATGATTTCTAGACTAAGAAATATAAACACTAGTTGACTGAATGAAATAGCCACTTAGCCATAAACACTTATTTAGAACAGCAAGATGAATAAAGCAAATGATGCAGTCTATGCTTTGAAGACGTTTCAGGATTAACAACATTCAAAAATGCTGTTTAGAAAGTTGCTTTTGTTAGCTACTTGGACCAGTACTGTACTACCAATACCTCAGTTCATCATATAGGTAAAATTTGTTGATCAATAGAGATTTGCTTCCTAACTTAACAGTTATAAACCCAGAGTTGTACAGCAAGAAAACGGTTTGGCAAATTAATACCTACAGAAACAAAATCAGAGCTTTAAAATAGAGAAAATATCTCAAGCAACAATTAAAAAGCAGAAATTCCAGTCTTTGATACTGTATCACAAACTTTGTACAATAAATTATAATTTTAGTGAAAATTTATATATTTGCACTAAAATGATTAAGTTACTCCAAAGTCTAGGTATGAAAGACACCAGCTCTTTGCTGTCTGACTCACATCCGAAGGCCTTAGTTTCCATACAAGGGTCTTTCTGCAAGAAGCAACATTCTTTTGTTACCTGAGGAATTAGGCAGTTTACCTCTTCTTTGATCCTCTTGATTCTGCTCACAGAGGTTTTTGCTATGATGCAGACCATGTCGGCAGTGGGATGGCAGACTACTAGGGCCAATACAGCTGCCATTACGATACAGGAGAGAGCCACTGCAGAATGCATCTGTTTTCCACAATGAAGTACATATATCAGTGCAATGACATGCTCTCATTCACTGTTGTGCCTATGTCACGTATCTGATATCTATAGCAATGAGAAGCATTCATTCCTGTTTCAATCTTCTCATATGAACATTTGAAAAGCATTACAAATGGGTTCATTCAACTAACAGAGCATGTATGTGAACTTATTAACTACTGAAAAGGCAAAATTCTGGACAGTGTCAATATTCAGATAGTTCTGCAGTCAGTTAATTTAAAAGTTCAGGCTACAGGACTGTGTTATCCAACAGTATGCAAATCAGATATGGCTTACCTCTTGATGTGTGGAGTGGGACATAGAGCAGCGTCAGGCTCTTTCTTTTATAGCCCTGAGCGACTGACTCATCGCCAGGGTGAATCACCATCACCCCCAGCACCAGAAACAGCCTTTTGAAATCACAAAGATTGCAGCACAAAAATGACCCCCCACCCCACCCCCAAATCTTCCAGCCTCCTTCTTTTAGATCCAGGACTAAGTCTACAGGTAAAGTCAGACCCAGACATAAATGAGTAAGAGTTAAAACAGCTACATTAGTGTTAAAAATGTTTTTAAGTAATGCTATTGTATTTTTTTTATCTTTATTAAAAAAAAATCTGTTTATGTGGGTGTATGCATTGTAAATAATTCTGTATTTTCTACATAAATATTCTGCTTGAAATGCTACATGATAAAAACATCACTGCTTCTGATATAGACCAAGATTACGTTTACCAGACAGACTTCTCTACAGTGACTTACAAAATTGCTTTGTTGTCTCAGTGGGCTATTAAGATTATTAAGGCTATACATAATTTGTCATTTTTTAAATCATATTTATTATATTTAATTTAATATTATTAATTTTATTTGATTTTATATTTCATGATTTGCAGTAAATGTAATAATGTGTATATAAACTTTGCTTATCCTTTCCTGTGTACAGTACTGTGTATTTTGGAATGAAAAGTGATATAATAACAACAACAACAATTTTCACCTTGTCATCTTTTGAGTCATGTTAAAAAGAATTCTTAAATATTTAATAGTTGCCAATTTAATTTGTTATTCTGCTGTTTATTATCTTCAGTTGTGTAATGCATATACTAGATTATATGATATAAATGAACATTATCTCATGGTCAATTCAAGTTGTTTCAGTACAAAATAGGCTTCATATTTTCTCCACCTTTTTAATTTAACAAATGATTGTTGAGTTTTAAAGTCAAGGCAGTTTAGATAAGTCCCCAAATTAACAAATAATACATCTAAACTAATAATACATCTAAACTACAATCTAAACTAAAACTACAAATATAGTAAGATCACAATAACTGTGAGACAGTACTGACCAAGATATTTAAATAATTACTTTATCATTTGTAACCTTTCACTCCAGAGGTTACCATATAAATTGGTTTTGTCTCTTATGGCTTATTTATTTATTGTCACGGGACGCTCCCCCCACACGAGTCACGTGGTGCGGCCTGCCGCGTGCAGGTGGGGTTTGTAGCCACGCCCTCCGTGATGGCACGCACCTGCACGTGGTTTAACATTGAGCGTTTGTCTGTCTTTTTAAACCTCCGTCAGGGCGTGCCTCATTGTTGGTCATTGTCGATGTTTATGTAGATGTCGTTTGCCTATGTGACGTTGATGGTTATGTAGTCTCCGTTGTTAGTGTTGAACTGTTTGTGTTCATGTTCATTGTTGTCACTATGTCTGAGTGCCACCATTGTCGTTCGTGTTTAATGTCATTAAATGTTTCACCACGTGAAGGGAGTCTGTGCGTCCTGCTCCGCGCCCTGCGGCACTCGGGCCGTTACATTTATTGTCTTACTAAGCTTTAAATCCTTAAATACAACTATGCAACATAATGAAAGATGTGATAATGAGATGATATATTTCAAAATGGAGATATATATATATATATATATATATATATATATATATAGATAGATATATATATAGAGAGAGAGAGAGAGATAGATAGCTCTATCTATCTATCTATCTATCTATCTATCTATCTATCTATCTATCTATCTATCTATCTATCTATCTATATATAGCATGTATGTATAGCATGTATGTATAAATAGTGAAAAAGTCAAATATATATATATATATATATATATATATATATATATATATATATATATATATATATATATATATATAATAGTGAAAAAGTCCAAAATATTATATATATATATATATATATATATATATATATATATATATAATATTTTGGACTTTTTCACTATTTATACATACATGCTACATGATTGTTTAATTATACAATAATTATTATTCAGTGAATCATTGGATTTATGCAAAATAAGTTTTTGTTTTTTAAAAGGGTCTTGAGTTAGTGCAACATGTCTAGAGTTTCAGCAGGAAAGTTGTGAGAGTTTCTCATTTAAGGGGGGGGTGGGGGTGGAGAATTGGGAGCATGAGCAGCAGGAGGCAGAAACTGGAAGAAACTGGCTCAGACTTGTAGGAGAAAAGGTTACTCTTGGGAGAATGTCATGTTCCTCTCTATATTCAGGGATATTTTCTCAAAAGCATTTAAAACAGACTTTCATAATCTTTCACTATACAGATGGATTTATGTTAACTTACATGCATCTGATTTTTGCTTGAATCTACTTATGTCTGGAATGAGAATGTCTGGTTGCTCCTTATTAACCTTTGTGTGAGGTATATGTAAGTGCATATGGTTAGGGGGCGTGTGTGTGTGTGTCTGTTGTGTGCTTCTGAGTATGTGTAAAGTTATTTCTCTTTAATCCTTGACATGGCTTGTGCTGGACTTGACTAGCTCTATGCTTACGACCATTTTCCTGTTGTTATTGCACAGTAAGGTCACTCTTCCACTGATGAAAAAAGCAGACGCATGCTGGGGTCCATTAAGCTTGCCGGCATCATTTTTATATAGCTATGTGAGTAGATGGCTTTATTTACAGGGTGAAACATGAATCATGGCTTGTGGATAGCACTGGTGTGAATTCTTGTTAGTACAGCTGATAAAACTACATTTATTGACTTGGGTGTATTCATGTATTTAGTTAGTTCTGAGTGCATTAAAACAACAAGAAAACTAAAAGGCGGTTACTGTGTAATAAGGAAAAGAAAAAAGATTTGCATTTTTTAAATATTATACATTTTTGCTCTTTATTTTGGTGCTGGCTTAAGTTACTTTTGAGTTCTCTTAATAATAATTCTATGTCTTTATTCAACAGTCTGGATGACATTGTCCTGCAGCTGGTTATTGTGGTTTGTATTCTGCACTATGTTTTGAGATTCGGGCATGTAGTGAATACAGAATGCCTTTACCCCCTTTCAACTTTTTAACAATTTCATGTGTTCCAAAACTGAATCATAGTTTGCACTTAACCGAATTTGTCACCCATCAATGCAAATAACTTTTTAATGTGAAAGCAAGAATTACTTTTTTTTTCATAACTAAGTACAAATAACAAGAAGAAATCATGACTGGACAAGGATTCACCACCCTAGCAATTCCAGCTGTTGAGTCTCTGAGTAAGCTGTAATCAGAGTTGTACTTCAACACTGGAATCTTTGGCCAATTTCTTAGACAAAATTTCTCAAGCTCCACCAAGTTACTTGGAGACTGTTTTTGAACAACAATTTTAAATTTATTTCACAGATGTGCATTTGGAGTGATGCCTGCCATTGGACTAGCCACTTCAGGATGTTCAGCTTTTTTTATTTGGAGCCAATGCATTCTGATTTACAGATATGGGCAAATTTGTTGGTATCCTTCCACAAAAAAAGAAAGAACCCACAATTTCCTCTAAAATAACTTGAAACTGACAAAAGTAATTGGCATCCATCATTGTTTATTCCACATTTAATAAAAATCAGACTTTGCTTTTAAATATTGGCTCAACAGAATGTTTTAAATAATTTGTTTTAAATATTTAACAAATGAAATGGCATGAGCAAAAATTATGGAACCTTTAATCTAATAGTTCATTGCACAACCTTTAGAGGCAATCATTGCAAAAAAAGTTTGGAACTCTCAATGAGACTTCTGCACCTGTTTTATTTCATCCACTTTTCCTGAGCAAACTGCTCGAGCTGACTTAAGTTTGAAGGGTACCTTCTCCAGGCTGAATGTTTCATCTTTTTCTATAGACGTTCAATAAAATTCTAATCAGGGCTCACAGAAGGCCACTTTATAATAGTCCAATGTTTTGTTCTTAGCCATTCTTGAGTGCTTTTAGCTGAGTGCTGGATGGGGTTATGACCTGCAACTGAGACAAAGCTTTTTGTTTTACTTCAGAATGCCTTGAAGGTCTTGAGATTTTATTGTGACCTGCACAGATTCACCTTGAGCCAGACGCAGCACACAGCGTCAAAACATAACTGAGCCTCCGCCTTGTTTCATATTAGGTATAGTGTCCATTTCTTTGAGAGCTTTGTTTTTCCGTCTGTGAACATAGAGTTGATGTGTCTTGCCAAAAACCTCCCATTTTGTCTCATCTGTCCAAAGGACATTCTGCCAGAAGCATCGTGGTTTGGCAATATGTATTTTAGCAAACTCCCATCTGGTTTTTAATTTTTTTTTTCTTTCAATCGAACCCTCCTGGGTCTTCTTCCATGGAGCCCACTGTCACTTAAAAATTGATGAATGCAATTGGACACTGCCGTACCTTGACCTTGGAGTTTGGCTTGTATCTCTTTGGAAGTTTTCCTTGGCTTTTTGCCTACCATTTGCACTATCCTTCTGTACAATCCAGGGTCAATTTTCCTCTTGCGGCCACATCCAGGGAGGTTGGCTACGGCCCCATGGACCTTAAACTTCTGACTAATGATGCTTAGAGATAGTCTTAAAGCCTTTTAAAAATCTGTGTCTATCATTTTCTTTCTGCTCTCCTCAGACAACTCTCTCCTTTGCTTTCCCTGGTATATATTCAGAGTGGTGCACATTATGATACTAAACAACAGCACGGTGGCTCCTTTTCTCCATTTAAATAGGCTGAATGACTAATAAGATTAAAGATGTGTGATGCTATTTAAAAAAAACAGTCTGAAATATTGCTATAATCCAATTAAATACAATCTTTTCTAGTGGTACCAACAAATTTGTCCAGCCCATTTTAGAATGTCTGTTATTGTGGAATAAGCAATAATGCATATCTTTTCACACGTTTTTTGCTTTACTTTGACATTCCAAAGACTTGCAGGTATATGTGAGACAATTGCTTTTAATTTCATCGCTTTTCAAGGATGAATGAATCATTGCTTCAATGAGCTACATGGGTATCAACAAATTTGTCCACATCTGTATTCTGCATGTTTTGGGTCATTGCTATAGTTCTTATGCACACGTTCTTCCATCTTTGTCATAAAGAAGTGTAAGTCCTTTACAGTTGCCATAGGCCTCTTGGTGGACTTCCTACTGACAACTCTTTTGCCTGCACAGTCAGTTTGGGACATAGCAAATTCACAGTTGTTTTCTATTTTATCCATATTTTATTGAGCAACCCAGCTGTGCTTTAGGTATATTCAGTGGCTTCATATTTTCTTATATCCTTATTCTGACTAATGTTTTTCAAGAGTTGATTAGAATGTTGCACGATCTCCATGTTGTAGCTTGTCTTTGAAAATAAATAAGCAAATTATTAGAATTAATATATGTCAATAATATATGCCACGGATGGCACTAATCCAGTAAATGTAGTTTGGAGAAGAGTTGGTTACTTCAGGAGTAATATAGGTATAGGTAATAGGTATATCAAAGCAAATGGGTGAATACCTATGCAGTCAGTTTTAAATTTTTTAATTGCAATTAACTAAAAAAAAAATATTGTGGATTTTTTTTTACTTTGACATTATGTTAATGAGTGACAGAAAAAATCTCAGTTAAATGCATAATGACTCCATGTAACAGCATCATCGGTTTCATTTCAACATGAGGGGATCCCATTCTCTTAGCCACAATCAAAACAAGTGAATGAATCAAAACCAAACCAATATGTAGCTCAGGACCTTTAGTTAAATACAATCATTATACAACAGATAACTTTCTTTAGCATTGGTTAGTGATACTGACTTCAAATATGTGGGTTTGAAAAAACACTTAAATCAGCTGAGTTTATGTAAAAACTTTGTAATAAATGTTGGATTAATGATAGAATAGTAACACCTTATAAGGCAAGACGCAATATTATGAAGACGGGAAATGATCCATTGCTATTCTGTAGCCTTTAAACTATATGCATTAGAAGTAACAATGCTTTGAGAAATATCTGATTGAGTAGGAAATGTGTGCACTCGCGTTTTTTCCTAATGGTTTTTCAGTTATCACATTGACTTTAAGCATTACAATATTGGGTTCAAGCTACATTTGCCTTGGTGATATGCTTACGATACTTTAGCTGGACCACTACACTGGCCAGTCTAGAATATACATTAGTACTCACTCGCTGACTGACAGATTTTTGTTGGTGAAACAAACTAGTAGTGAAGACTGCAGTGAATGCTTTTTTGCTTATGAGGAGTGTTTTTTATTTAGTTAGTTCCAAGAATGATTATTTTTGCTGGTGGTTTTGTTGACATATCTTAGATTAGCGTCTAATTTGCTGGATTGTAAAATGGAATGTTCATGACAATGTATTTCATTTTTATCTAGGGTGGAAAACAAAGAAAGAAAGAACTATTTTGCAGCTCAGGCCTTTCAAACATGAGCCACTATAAATAATCCAAAAGGCATATTTACCTATGTAACAGAAAATATCAGTCACATTTGATCATATCTAGGACTCTCCTGTAGACGAGATTTTTAATCTCAGTGAGATTTCATTTTCCTGGTTAAAAGATGAAAAACAAAAATAGAAAAAGAAGAAAAGAGAGAAAAAAAAACATTTTCAGTGATTTCTTGAACACTACAGTCAAGCATTTGTGAGGGAAACCTATAAGTAATGATGTTGCTACAATGAGCATGAACAAAAGATGCAAGGGTCTCCATGTTTACCATGTTTTGCCGCGTCCATAACTAACAGTTTCAAAGCACAAAGTAAGCGTCACACTTGCCCACTTCACCCAGCTGGACACTAATTCCCATCATGCCTCAGGAGAATGGAATATTGAGTACACCAGACTCCAATTATCCATTGAATATTTAAGCAAATCTGTTACTCTTTCCCAGTCCGAAGTAATGCCATTTCATTATGCATACTGAGTATTCTCTTTGGATTGCCTTTCTTTTGTTTTCTACATGGCTTGTTTTTGGATTACACTACTTGGGTTTTGTCCTGTTTACACGTTGCATGTTTACTGTTACTCTGGTTTCGACCCACTCCTGTACCTGACTATGATTCGGAAACCTTTGGATGATTGTTCAGCCTCTGTATCTACTCTGTTTTTGGATCACATCTTTGACATTCAACCCTTACAGTAGACCAATATTTTGGTACTTTAACCAAGCAGATATCTTGCAAGAAAAGACATCTCTCGGAACTGAAGCACGTCTTCTCATTCAGTGCAGCAAACAAGACATGTCCAAATCTGTGTTTCCTTCAAAGGTTTTCAAGCATATTATGTTGCAGGCACTGGGTGAAAAAATCACACAGTGGATACCACTCCTGGGCTTGCCTACTTGTCTTGTTCATGACTTCGCTTGAAGCGGTTAGCGGCAGCAAGAGCAAACCTAGCGCGTTACCTTTAAAAGACGGATTTAAATTAATGATTTATTGCGTATTTATCGTAACAGTGGCTAAAATATTATCTTAGAATGTTGCCTTGGTTAGATTGGTCAACTAAATCTTTTTTTCTTGTTTCAGGTTTCTTGTTCTTGCCTTATTCTGGCGAGCTGAAGATCAGTGTAATCTTGCATTTATTCAGAATCAATAGACTGCTATCTTCTAGCCTCTACACCAGATTGTTAAAATGATTGTCACTTAGGAATGAAAAATTGGCTGATTGAAATGACGTGATTAGTGCAGTTTTCAACTGGCCAAACAGCATTCATCAGAATTGTTTAGAATAACTTAATAACTTAGAATAACTTAAGATCTCTGGCACATGAAGTGGCAGTATCAATCCAATAAAGCATTCCTCTACTGGTAACAGGACTATGCTGACCAAAACAGCCATTAAAGCATCAAAACACTGCTGTGCTGTGTTCTAAGGGCCTAACTTGTCTTAAAATCATTTTGAAATACATTCTATGACCTTTGCTCATGTTCATTTTTGCTGAAGCTCCTGTTGTGTTCTATGGATAATATATACATCTCTTTATATGTTGATGCTGAACATGTGGCCTCTTCTAAGACTACATCAGGCACTCTTATGTGAAAAAAGTTGCATTTTTGTGGTTTCCCCCCTGCAAGGAGTAGTTCATGGAAATCCTGCCATAAATACTTTTCCTCTGTAGTGAGGACAAAACACCTCACTTTCAAATGCAGTTTTTCTTTTGCTAATCTGATTTTCAGATGCCTTTTGCATTTAAATAATATTACTAGATAATTACAAATTCATATGCAAATATGAATCTGACATCAATTATTTTCTAGAGTGCTAAATGTACATGGCACTGAACTTTTCCAGCCCCCTTGAGGCTTTGGGCAATCATTCATTCATGATCGTTCAGCAATAGAGAACTATGACCCTGCACCAAATGTTTTTTCATGACAGTTACTGGAAGCAGCTATTCCAGGTATTTTCAAGCTGCTATTTTACAGCTATTTGACTGGAAACTAAGCTGGAGAGATTTTTTTGGACATCTTACATTTAATATTAGTTTATTGTAATTTAGAGCCTGTTGGTCTGATTTAAAACTGCATGCAATATTTTGACTATGAACACATGCACTTTCCGCCACACATACACTTACAAGCACACAAACAGGCACATGCACACATGCATGCACAGATGTACACAAAACTAATTGGAGGTGGTTTTGTGCTCTCTGAACAAATATCTTGATGAGTTAGACTTATCTAATAACACCAGCTCACAACCCATACACTCATTCCTTTCTCTCCTCTGTGGTCTCTTCAGTTGACAATCTATTTTTGTTTTTCTGTTTTTTTTTGTTTTTTTTGTTGTTAATATCATCTCTCTGATAATGAGTGAGTCTGTGGTGCCTCTTTATGTCTGCTTACCGTAAGTAGATCTGGTGTCTGTTTGCTCAGATCACACATGGACTCATGCCTCATTAAGGCTTAGTTATGTGTAAGAGATGGTAGCCAAAGTAACACTGATATAAAGCACACGTTACTATGAGTCCCTCATCTTGTGTTCCACATGGAGACTCAAAATAGAAGTGACTGAAAATGTGTGTTTGTGTGTGTGTGGTGGGGGGTGTGCGTGTGTGTGTGGACAAGTATGATTCTGTGTGTGTGGGGGTGGTGCGTGTGTGTGTGTGTTTGTCTGTGTGTGGTTGCGTGTGGCAGTCCAAAGCTCTTCTCGTAAACTCCCGTAAAGCCTTTTTTTTTTTTTTTTTTTTTTGCACAGCAACGTATTCACATACCATTTTAAAGCACTGCAGAGTCAGAATGACTGCTGAACATGGATCATTGCAGCTATTCACAAGAGATCAAACATGTTTTTCTTTTCTCAAGGATGCCTTTGGCCATCATTATCTTGCTTCTAAACCACTATTGTATTAGGCAACCAAAACGAGGAGAGTGGCAGTAATTTCATGTTTTCAACAGCCTACTGGTCACGGCTTTTTTTAAAAATCATTTTGGAAAGATGGCTGCATCATAGCCAGAAATACATGTCTCCCACAGGAAATATAGGAAGAGCACCTCATCACATAAATACCATTACGATATATATCCAACCTATTTAGAACATATCAATTTCATACCACTAATGTTATGTAAATATGATACAGTGCATCAAAATAATAATTAACTAGGAATAATTCATTCATTCATTTATTTTGCAAAATGCCTGCCTAACTTTTGTGCATGGTCTTCATTAGGTTTCATTTTTGGAGAATCAAGTTCCTTTGGCAGTTGGCCTTTGTGTTGTGAGGTTGGAAGCACAAAGTGTTCTATGAGTTGGACATTCACAATAGCATTAATCCCCATCTGGGAAGCGTTAAGTGATAGGCGGGAATAGCCAGTACGTTCCCACCAGCGCCTGTAGCCACAGCTGCTGATGATCTCTGAGCTTTCAACCTGGTATTTGACCTCCTTTAACATTAAATGGGCATCCCTATAAGGCCCTGGCTTTGAGGAGCAGAGGGAAAAGTATGTGTGTATGTGTGCAGAGCATATGTTTCACTGTCTCTATAGGCAGGTCTGATACAGGCAAATTTTATTTGGTGTTTTTATTATTATTATTATTATTATTATTATTATTATTATTATGTAGTCCAAACCATAATGTTACAGATTAAAGAGTAAATATTGCATTTGTTGTTATGCATTGTGCTGACATATGCTAAGCATGTAGAGAATTTAAGCATAAATTGCAAATCCTCAAATAGATTTTTTAAGTTGATGTACATTGGAAAATAAACATTAACTTTAACCTTCTCAAAGGACTTGAAAAATATTATTTTTGATTTCACTGTCTCCATATGTCTAAAGAGCTCCTAAATGTCTATCTATGATATCATTCAAACAAAGCTTATGGAATCTGCATGCTTTAATAAGGTGTGCTAATACACACTCCTAGAAAAGATGAACTACTATAATGATGTACTCTGAGCATTTGATACTATTCTATAAGTTTTGGAATAATAGCTACAGTCAGAGATGTCACTGATTTCCCAAAAGCAGTGCTGCTGTTTGAACTCTGGGCATCTTCTATGACAGATAATAATATGAACAAAACTCAGAATGTTAATAAATCATGAAAATTCTGAAATTGTTCTATAAGCATTGGTGATGGTTTGTTCTATAAGTTGTTTCAATGAGTTGAAAGCTATAAAGGTGCTTGATTCGAGACATATATACAGGCTTTAACCAATCACTTTGTAGTTCTCTCCATCACCATTTCCCCAAACGGTGTTTTGTCCTGCCATAAAGGGGAACTGTCGTAGAAGTTGTTTGGAGTTCTAACAGCAGCACTACTTTTGGGAAATGAGTGACGTTTTTGATTGAGCTATTATTCCAAATAATAGTTTCTGACTAATGCTCAGAGTACATCATTATAGTAGTCCCTCTTTTCTAGGAGTGAGTTTGTTTTTATTATTGTCACACCTCATTACAGCCTACAGATTCTGTAAGACTGTTTTGAATGACATTAGAGCATTCTAGATAGACATTTAGGAGAGCTATATACAGTGCCCTTTAGACATATGGAAACAATGAATTCAAAAACAATCTTTTACATGTCATTCTCAGTCTGGATGTCTCTGGTTATAGATGTGTTAAAGGACACGAAGCAAAATTACTGACTTTATTTCTGGGGTATACTTTTAGTGTTTTGGAATAATTGCACTTTTAATTCCTCTCTTCTTTTTTTGATAACAAAAACTGGGTCGGATGCATTTAAACCGGGAGACTGACTTGGCTAGATCTTTTCTCTCAGTGAACACACTGGTTGTCTTGCTAGTGTTTCTGAGTCACTGTTCTGCTCAGTGTGCATGGAAACAGGCAGATGAGATGTTTCTGTAAAAACAATACAGTGCAATACACAGCACTGAAGAGCCATTGGTTGTGTTGTACAGCTCTGCTGTTTGCTTGTCCGAAAAATATATTTACAGGTTTGTCTATCTTTCTTGCTTACTTTCTTTCATTCATTCCATATAATCTACTAAACTGTTGTTTTCGACATCAACTCCTCCAAAACACCCAAACATATGCATTCAATACAGGGGAAAGGCTAGCATTCACCGTTTCTCCTTTTTTGAAGAAGTATTTTTCACTTATATTTCCTTTGACTATTCCATTCCTTCTACATGTGGAATACCATATCTATTTTTCTCATAAATATCTCCATTTCACATTTTAGAAGTATATTGCAAGGCAGCTAAAGTGAGTGTGGAAATTGTTTATATTGTACTTAGTGCTAGAAACATTTGTATAACTGTCTGTTAAATATATGTTCCCACTTTTTTGAGACTGAAAAATTAATACCGTATATGTAATGGCTGTTGGACAAGCAATTAAATAACTGAAAGGGAGTTCTCTGATTATTACACAGTAATGTAGCTATAGACTTTCAATGTCTTTCACTGCTTAATACAGTTTGAAATTATACACACACATGCTCAATAATAATTTTTGCAGTTGCATTACTTTTAGAGACAAAAATAAGGTTACCAAATGGGTTGAAACAGCTAATTTTAAACATAGTTTCTTTACATTTCTTTTTGACCTGGAGGCTATAAATGTAGAGATCTGTTTTGGGTGCAGTTCCCAGCTTGGCCTGTTGGAGGATCCAGTAGCTCAGGGTAGCCCAAGTAGATACACAGAACATCTAAAAATGACACAGAAAAAGATGGCCCTTTGGAACTAAAATTAAAACTGTTTACCCTACTCTCATGACTATGAGTTTAATTTAAAAAAATCATGTCTCCCCCTTCCAGTGGGTGGCAATATCTTTTTTCATCACACTTGGGCCTTCTGCCAGAGGCCTGGGAGTTGGAGAGTGTGATGCAGTATTTTTGCTGTTCCTAGGATTGTGTTCTTCTGGACTTAGATTGATGATGCCATTCCTGGAATCTGTTGGCTGATGTAAGACAATCCTCCCAATGGCTGGAAAAGACAGGACTGAAGGACAGCATCAAGGCACTAATCATGGCAACACACGATCAAGCTCTAAGCATGAGGTCAATAGAGGCAGCGGTGTATCACACCACACAAGACCCAAGAATTGTTCAAAAGAGCCTCTGAGACAGTCGAGCACCTAGTACCACGATGCAAGATGCTGGCAGGGTGAACATACACTGAGAGAAAACCAAGTGGCAGGGATCACATACTGGAACATATGCAACACATATGAGCTGGACACCCCGAAGTCCAAATGAGAGGAACCACAGAGAGTGGTAGAGAACAATAAGGCTACGATCTTATGAGGCCTTAACCGACACGCAAGTAGTGGCAAACCAACCAGACATTGTGACAGCAGATAAAATTTGGCAGCCACAAATGAATGATGGAAACATACAAAGGAAGGAAGGAATAGAAAAAGTATATATACATATATAAAATTCATAGAATACATTTTCTACCTATTGATCAGCAGAGTTATAACCTGCCTTCTGTCTTGTAGCTAGCACGCACAAGAAAGTATTCAAAAAATGTCATTCAGAAATTTGTGGCAGGGAAATTATGTTCCTGTCTTTCACATTGGTCTAGCTCCTTCACTTAAATTCAAACTTGTAACATACAGACTGTGTTTATGCTGTTGACATCTAAATCACATATAGCTTTGCTTGTGATCATCTGGACAAGTACCTGCCAGAGAGTGAATAATTATAAATTTGAAGTAATTCACTTGTGGCAATATCATACAACATATTGACAAGTTCAATATTTAAAGGACTACAGAATCAATTTAAAGGACTACCGAATTTACTATATACCAGATGCAGTTGGAAGAGTGGACAGAAATTACATGGCTTCTGAAGAGAGTGCATTCTAGTGTCTGATTTTTTTTTTATCTATGTCTTAATAAACAATCTAAAATCAATTGTTCACTCCATTTGAATAAAAAACAGCTAAAAAAAACCCCCCTGTCCAATATGTCTGGGGTCTCCATTTCTCAACGGAACCATTGCAGGATTTGTATTGAAATCTTTGTTG
>NC_137500.1:14227500-14355000 GCF_041902795.1 Electrophorus electricus | reverse complement strand
GCACCAAACACAGAACTATGGGACAGCGAGAGAGTGATCTGTGGTTTGTTTTATTCCCGTCCGCAATCAAATAAAAAAATTAAAAATTGTTGTAAGAGCAGAACCAACGCCACGGGGACGAAAATAGAACGTGGTGAGCTGGCGCTCGAGCCAGGAGGAGCTCGTGCGTCGAACGCAGTGCGACGTACGACTCGTGATTCCTCAGGTTCTCTTGGGGATTTTTACTCGACAATGTAATTGAGGTTTGGTTATGCAAATAGATAGTTGTGTTTTTTTGGGGGTTTTTTTGTATTTACATCGTGACCGCAGCAAGCCAGTGTATACTTCAATGTATATGTAAATCGCATAATACATTGCCTAAACGTAAACATATAAAATGGATTTATATCGTACGACGAGACCAGGGTAACTGTGGGCTAAAACTTCGGAAGTTTTCTATGTAACCATACCTTCCATTCATGCTTTTGACTGATCCCAGTTTAAATCCCCCAGCGATAACGCTGGGCTACCCCGCCCAGTGCTGTATGTGGCTCAAGCAGCCATTCATATTTCATTCATTTATTTTTTCATTCATTCATATATTCAATGAACTGCTTCCCGGTGACTCAGAACCTCACACATCGGTTTAGGTGTTCTTCAGATCTTTTGCAGTTTTTAAAACTGCATCAACATGTATTTATTTTTCTTCTCGTGCACAAAACCTTTTTTTGTGAGAGTGTCCGCACACCTGCAGCATACTCTGCCTTGCCTCGTGACTGAAACGCACTTTTAACACGTGAGCAGTCTGCACGCCCACGAGCAAACCTTTCCTCAGAAAGGTATAATGACATGAAGAAATATATTTGTCTACTTCCAGCAGCAGGCGACATCCCGTTTAGCGACTTCGCAAAAAAAGTTGCCTAGGAAAGAGGTATCTCTGCTTTTCAGGCTACCGTAGATGTGAAGGAAATGCCAAGCAACGGCAGGGCGTATTATCTGGTGGTCCACAGACGATTTAAAAATGCATATTACAAAGACTGTCGAGAAATGGACTATGCACGTAAAAATGTACCACGACGCTAAATAAAATAGATCTAAATAATAATGGACTGAAACAGAACCGGATTAATAGACCTAACAGATAGTAGTTTAACAAAACAGGTCATGGTCAACGGTATGATAAATGTGATTGGTTCATTAATGAATTGATTCACTATAGACCTCTTGGGACTAAACAGGTGACTGAGGCATTATTAACTGTAACCGAGGCACCAACTGAATAGTGATATGGAAGAGTCTAGGTAAATGTTGTTATACTCGTATCACTGATGGCTTAATAAGTTATCTTATAGTACTGTCTTGGGCTTGGGGTGGCCACAGAGAGGGGAGCTAACAAAAAGTGAAGAGCTCATTAGAGGCACCAGTAGCTTGTGGCTCACTACTATTCATCCTATTATTCACTATTAAAGACTTTCTGTACATGGCCTGTTCAGTAACCAATAGATGAAAATCAGCAATAAATTAATTATTTACAAGGATTGTTTTATTACTTTTCTGACCCTAATATAAGTCAGTCTGCAACAAAGCACTTTGTATTTACTTATTTATTGTATGTTTGATTTACAGAGCATGACCACTTTATTAGAGATACCCATATAGTAACACATTGGACCTCCTTTGGCACTTAAGAACTGCAGCAATTCGTCATGGCATAGATTCCACTAGGTGTTGCAATCAGTCTTGGCCTATGTGGACGGGATAGCTTCTCACAGTTGCTGCAGATTAGATGGAGGTACTGACATGCTCAGAAAAGCCAATTCTACCTCCTCCTAGAGACGCTGTATAGGATTACGTCCTGGGGACTGTGAATACCAGGGAAACAAGGAAAACTCACTGTAAAGATCCTGCATATGACTATATGACCCTTGTGGTATTGTAGATTGTCCTGCTGAAAGTGTTCTTCTGCCATAGGTTAAACAGCTGCCTTGAGGGGACGAACCTGGTCGGCTACAATTCTTAGGTAAACCCTACTGTCCATATGTCCCTGCGGAGGTATCAGAGGACCCAGGGTGTGACAAGAAAACATTCTTCACATCACTACTCCACCTCCACCAGCCTGAACTGTTGACTCCTGACAGGAAGGGATCATCGATTCATGTTGCTTGCACCAAATTCTGACCCTCTCATCAGCATGGTGCAAAAGAAATCTGGATTCATCTGTGGGAACACACACTGGTTGGAGCAACAGCATTGTATTCAGCTGCAATTTGCTTGACTGTGCACTGCATGTTTGTTAGAATGATTCTTGACATCCACCTCTGACCACTTTGATTGGCTATTCATGTCCACAGGAGCCCCTTTCATTGGATGCTTTCCCTCAATCAAACCTTTTTTGTATAGTCTTGTCACCACTGCATGAGAAAACCCCACAAAGTTGGCAGTTTTTGAAATGCTAGGCTTGGCTAGTCGAAGTTGCTCATATTGCTCAATTTTCCCGTTCTAATGTGGATTCACATTGAAACTGATCCACGTAAAACTTGCTCACTTTGTTTTATGCTGCACTCCAGGTTCCCATGACAAATTTCTATACAGGGTTTCTCCAGTGGTTAAAAGGCAGGTGTATCTAATAACGTGGCCATTCAATGTATATCACATCTCTCGTATACCATGGGTCACTTCACATAATAGGGCAAAAACAAACAAACAAACAAACAAACAAACAAGCAGTAAAATACCATAAATCACTATAATTCAACTTAATAAAATGTGAAATCAAATATGAAAGAGGGGAAAGACAAACTATGAGGCAGAAAGGATATAAAAAGACAGATAATTAGTTCTGCAAACAATAAAATATTTAGCTGAGATGTAAAAGGCACAATAAAAGCAGTGATGAGTTTGGGGTAGAGCTGTTCAAAGTTTGGGGGCCATGGCACTGAATGACTTGCGATCCGAATAAATCAAAGAGATCCTGTAGAAATTTCAGGAGCTTACCTGGATGAAGGCTTAGTGTAGATCTGTATTAAATTACTGGGGTTAGATACTGCTGTTTATGTGTCACATAAGCTAAAGAATATATTTAAAAAACATACACCTTCAGAGGCCTTGATTCCTCAGTTAATATCAGTAGAGAAAGCGGGTACTCCAATATTGTTTGGATTCCAACAACAAAAAAAGGCTCAGCATATCTCAAAAACAAAAGTGGCATGTATGCTGCAGGCTAGTGGTTAGTCAAGAATTCCTCTCATAGCTTGTCTTACAGAAGCTATGCAGCTACATTCGTTTTTCCTTTCTGGATAATATATAGTGTTGGCTGACCTTGCTGAAGTATTGTGAGATTTTCATTGAATGGTAGCCTTGACAAAGACTTTTCAGTTAGGCACACTACAACGTACTCACTTGTAGTTGCCATTAGAAGTTAGCTGGCTAAGGTAGCATGTACATAGACCGTGACCTTTTACCCCTTCCTCAGAATGGCGAGAAGGCCAGACTGCTATAGGCCCACCCCTGTAGTGAAAATCCTAAATTTCATTTGTTAAATTTCCAGTCAGTTTGGTTCCAGACCTGCATTACAGAACCCTTCACAATAACAGCAGAAGGGACACATAAGAATGCATACAGCAGTGAGTCCCTGCAGCCATACTAATGAGCAGTTTTGATTAGTTCCACATTCAGATAGACATGTGTTTTGTAGAAAACAGGAATATGTAAAGTAGCATATGTGAATAGATTGATGTATTTTTATTTTACTTTATTTATGAAATATGTTTCTATTATTCTATTCTATTGTTTATCCTTTTCTGTCCACTTTTTTTGTTACGCCACTGGTTAACAACAGATGGCTAAACTGATGTTTAACATAACCTAGTTGCAGCAACAATTTTTACATGTTTTAAGGAGATATCAAGAACTCGTTACAGTGGCAACATTTTGCAAGACATAAAAGTGGTGTAACCTCTTAACCATTACAGGGACTTACAGGGTAATACATTGAGTATCAATGCTTGAGGTATAAACAGGGCAGGCTGTGGATAAAGGAGCCCCATCTTGATAGTGTCTGATTTGTGGTATCTTTGTAAGTGAATTGGCTTGTGATTGTTAAAATGAATAAGTATCTCAAAGTCAAAAGAGGAGGATATGAGGAAGCAGGACAGTGGTACACTGTTTAGATAAGGATTAAGGACATAAGACAAATATAATGTTAATTTAATTTAAATCCATTTTTTTTTTTAGCAAGCAAGCATCTACACTTGGTTTGGCAGTTGGTTTGCATGATAATTTAATTCAGTGTTTTGCAAGCAGTTGACCAAATGCTCGTGTTCTCTCTGTTTTTGGACAGTAAACAAAATGCAACCCAAGTGAAAGCTCACACTTTAGAAAGGGTGCCCCCTTTTCTTCTACCCCTAATCTTGATGCTTAGTCATCATTTTTGGCCCACAGTATGGACTAGGAAAGTTAATACATCTGTATTTTGGCCCCATCAAACATAAACTTGAACAATTTTTTGCTTTTGTTTAAAAATGAGGTTTCCTGGCTGTTATCAAATGTAAGTTAATTGAGCTCCAGACAATCTCTATAACACTGCTTACTATTTGGTTAATTAACTGTTTGAAGGAGCAATCAGTCATTTTTTCAATTATTTTACTTCCCGTTATGAAACAGCCATTATACTGACACCTAGTGGCCGGGATATTTCCGAGATTCTGTACTAAATCTATTTAAGACGTGTCAACTTCCATATGGGGAACCTACTCTATGGAGCATAAATTGGCTCATATGAAAACTGCAAAGCATTTTGATTCTTCCTCTCACATGAGCTAAATTTTATAGGAAAAAAATCACATTGTCTGTTACTGCTTGTGGTGGTAAAAAAAAGACCTTTTGCTCCTTTAATTTAAAATGTTAAGGCTGCTCACACACTTAATTTTGAAGGCAACATTTTTGTTTTACTGTGTAGTGGTACAAGTGTGGGGTATCTGAATCACTAATATCAAATCTAATTTATTTATATAATGCTTTTTCCAACAGATGTTGTCACAAAGCAGCTTTACAAATGTCCAAGTCCAAACCCCCCAGTGAGCAAGCCAAGGGCAACAGTGGCAAGAAAAAAACTCCCTAGAGCATGAGGAAGAAACCTTGAGAGGAACCAAGACTCAAATGGGCGGGGGGTGGTTTAGCTGTGTGGTTAAAATTATGTCAAAAGATCTGAAAACAAAAAACTGTAGGTGAACATCTGCAGCTCATAGTAATTTTAAAATTAAAAAGACCAGTCACAGGCATGGACCTATATAATTTGGCAGAGAACAGGTATGAGGTGTTTTCCTGTATCCCTTTCAACTGCCATTTATGCTAATGATGCATTGCTGCATCATTGGACTGCAGCACCCACTTACAATCATAGTTCCTGCTTGTAGAAGAGTGCTTTATATTTCTCTTCTGAAGGTGTCCTCCTATGGCTGATTTGGAGGTTCTGTGACCCTGAGATGTGACTGCACTCTGTGGTTCTTGATCCGTAGGCAGCTCTTCACACTCTTCTTTTTTACTGTGGGGTGGGGGGAACGTCCACTTGCATCATCTTCCCGGAAAAGTTATAACTGTTCCAGATGTCTTTCAGTAGTTCCTGCAATGTTAACCCTATGTGGGAAGTGGGTTGCTCTTTTAAAATCTTTTAAAAAATCCACTACACAAGTCATCACGATCAACAAAATTTGTAGGCAGCAAATAAATAAATAAATAAATAAATACAAATAAAAGTAAACATAAGTAAATAATAGTTAAGTAGTGATATTTAGGCTACACAAAAACATTACTGAATAAGTTTATAAGTCTCCATTCAGACACCTGAAAAAGGCATATCTTGACCAGATGCATTCCATGGGAAAAAACTTTCAAAACATTGTTAATGTATTTCCTGCAACTACGTGGCTACCAAGATTTAATTTGGGTTACTAGATGCATGCTAATCTTTGATAAACCTTTGTGAAAACCTGGCTGTGAACATTTCATGTACATTTATATTCCAGTTGTGGTCACTTTAATATTATTACATAGGTATGAGAGGTGCATTGGTCAACTGGTGTTTGCTAGTCTGCTGCTCACTATCACCTCAATGCCATCACCTGTTCAAATGAAATTTTGGCTGAAATGTTTGATTTAATTCAGTTCAGTTCAATTTTATTGATATATACACTGCATGTGGTAACAGACATTCTCTCAAAGCAGCTTTATAAAAACCCCTAGTAACTGAAACTGTGGACTGCGTGTTTACACGTAATTCTTTTTTTTGCTAGATCTATATGTATTCACAGTAAAAAAGACATATAAAATGAGGAAGAAAAGGAAGAAAGAGGAAGAAGAGGAAGAAAGATTTTTATTCATGTTTTCTTTTTCAAATGGTCTACAAGATGTTTAGATTTAAAAAGAAAAATCATTCAATTATGACTTAATATATACATTCACTCAAGAATTATGTAGGAGACCAAAGAAGCATGACCATCACCATGGGGAAGGTGTTATACCACAAACTGGTCCTGCTCTGTTCAGTTCCACAGAAAAACCTTTATAATAGTAAGTGCACTGGTAACAAGTTAATCATTATCTAACAGGTTGTTAATGACATTTAATTATTATATAAATGTTCTACACTGTCACTATAAATACTCTTTAACATCTATTTTATAAGGACACTGACACAGGGTGGCACATTTAAAAACTAGGAGTCTAAACTGTAGAAACTAAAGCTGGAGGGCCAGGCTTGTAATGCAAATTCACAGCCAAACACATCACAGTGAATGTGATGCAGTTTTAAGTTCGGACATTTAGAGAACACAAAACAGAACGCATTCTTTCAGAGCAGCTGAGGAAATTAATGATGCAAATGGCTGGGAAAAAAGTCCCCTTTAAAGATCTACTAGTAAACATTTAATAATTCAAAATCAATTCTAATACAAATGAATAAAACATCAATTAACTATGAAACAATGATTATAATTTTTATAATTGCTATTAGTCATATAGATTTTTATTTATTAAGTTCTGTTATTATTACTAAATGATACCACATAGACTCCACTATAGAACCTGCAATATAATTCTATTATCAATTTCTAGGCAAAACAGTAACTAACCCAACTCATTTTTTGCTATAACTCATTTATTGCTATTTTTATATACATTTTCCATGGAAAAATACCACATACTCTTTGTGTGAAAATTTAGCTGAGTAAACTTGAGTAAAATTGAGTAAACTGACATAAAAGCTTTGATTTAGGCGCATCAACTACTTCTCAGTAACTATGGCCAGCCTTCCCACTGTGAGTCCAGCACTCTAGACTAGACCACATGCAGAATGTTACACATTGAGTCAAACAGCTTAAAATTCTCTGTATTTTCGTTTGTTTCAAAAATGCAGATAAATGCACATTTATCATTTGAGTCCCATATACGTAACATTTCTAAACTCGTATAGTTCAAGAGACATATTTAAAACAAGACATATGCTAACCTTATATGACAAAATTAGTGCCTACATTTACAGCTTCTAGATTAGACTGCTGCAACACGTGCAGGTTGCTTCTTGCTATCTCTGTCATAAGGTCGCAGATTGTTCAGAATACAACAGCCTGTGCCCTCATTTAAAAGATAAATCAGAGCACATTACTGTGGCTTTATTCCATATTAAATTCCTCATTGACTACAAAGGTTTGCTTTCAACGTTTAGAGCCCTTAATGGCCCAGCTCTGCAATATCTTGCTGGTCTCTTGAAGAATTGCAGCCCATCCTGACTGCTGCGTTCGACAGAGACAGGTATACCAATAAGCACAAGCCTTTGGTACTGCAATGTTTTTCTTCTTTTTAAAAAAATACTTTACTTTCTCATAAAATAAACTCGAACTGTGTTCTAAGAAATATTAGGAAGGTTAAAGGTTTAGTTGTTTTGCGTTGTCTTTAAATAGTTTATTTGTTTATTTTTTTTGTAATGATGTATTTCATTAATGTACTTTGTCATTAAATAAGATGTGTTTAATCTTATATTTGTAGAGGTCATAACATTTTCACTCTAAAACACAATATGGTGAACATAGAAATTAAATAAAGTGTGTGTTAGCTCCAAAGCTGCACGGGTTGTGCTTTTGCTGACCCATATTTTGTGCGTATTACACATTATTAAAGCAAAACATCTGGTTAATCTGCCCTCACTGCTCAAGTGCATTGTAGACTATATATTACAAAATAAGAATACAGCACACACATGCATGCATACACACACACACACACACACACACACACACACACACACACACACACACACACACACACACATTGGGGTTACACATACAATATATTACTCTAGCAGTAAATGAAGTGACAACTTTTGTCTCTTTTAGGTTTTTAAGTGAAAAATCTGTTTTGCTTTTTCTGTAGAGAAAATAATATTTTTACCCAGAAGTTTCATTAAGGGACATTTAGTATCTCTCTCGCTGTCTCTCCTGTTCGCATAGATAATTAAACCAAATATTTATTAAGTTCACAAACTAATTCACAAACACAGCAAAAAAAGGACCTCTGATTGCTGTGTCCTTTTTACATTGTGTTACATTGTGTTATGTTGTGTGTGAATTATTGCAAGTTAATAAATATTTGGCTAAAATAACCCTATTGGATCTCAATATTTATACAAAATTGCATAAAGAAACTTGCATAAATAACATTGTTTGATGTTATTAATACAGGGCTTGTACTCTTAGGTTTGACACTGTTCATGTGCGATACAGTGAATTCTAACCCCAAAACATCTAGTTACAAGCAAACATCTCTCTGCGTACTATATAGAGTATGGAATGGAACTTTGAGAGAACGCGTGAGACAGAAAGAGAGAAATATATAGAACACAAATATGATTCATGTTGGTGAGCGGAACAGCTTTTTAGCTGTTGGTGCCATCTACTGGTGGCACACAGAAACTGCACATACACAGCAATTGCAGTCTTCACACTTGTCATATTTCCAGTTTCAAGCTTTACTTCAGCTTTTTTTTAATTATTAAATAAAAAAATATATATTATTAAAACTTCACCTTTTCATTTTCTAGGTTCTTTTTTTTCAGCTCCTTACCAGTATGTGCGCTTTCTTATCTGTGTACTTTCTTGCCGTCTATTGTATTTGGTGACCCAATCAAAAATGCTGACATGCTGGAGTAAAATTACTTTTTAGCTCCTGTAACTTTTCATCTTGTGTTTCGGATTAGAAGACCAAAGAGAGGAAGTGGGTAGTGTAAGATTATTAAGGACCACAATGTGAATTAATGTTTATTTTTAATGTTTATTTTTAATTCCTATAATGTTGTCAGTGATTAAAGGGTAACAAACCTCCAATACCATTTCACTCAACACTGTCAACTTGTGCTGTCTTGACAGCTTTGATAAACCAAATCCACTTGTAGTTAAACTATCCATGACAAGGAAATACATATTTAGATATAAGGACGAGGATATACATATTTACTGGGTATTGTAGTCATTTGCAGCATAGGGAGCAGTCTATATCTGACCAGACATCTTGTGCCGATGAGGTGGGTTTGACTTTTTCCAGGCAGCAGTTGTAGACAAAGTGAACCGACCCCCCCATCTGATATCTGATAACCAACAGAGTGATATGATCAGAGTTGAACACCAGGGGGCAGAAGAGGTCATTAAAGCAATGAACCTTATTTCCGCATTTCTCTGCTAAATTCTCGTGTTGTGTTACTCTGCAGTGAAGCAGTTCTGTACGTTCTCTCTCACACATACAAAACACGAACACAAAAATCACAAATTCTAGCTTACTGTCTCAGTCTGTTTCCTCCTGCTATCTGTTGGTCACTTCTTTCTTAATCATAATCACAATTTACATCTTTAAACTTTCGAAGTATAATAAAAAAAATATCACAAAGATTAGAAAGATCAGTTCTTATCTAATCAGAAAGTAGGGAAAGTGGTTGGTGTATAATAATTTATATCTGTGCCAAATGTCTTTACTAATGTTTTCTTACTTAGGCTGTATGTTATCTTTAAAATACTCTTTCTCTTCTCTGTGCTCTAATAGCGATGCACACTCCTCTCTCAAAGGTCCTTTCTACAAGCTTCCTTTAGCTCACAGATCAGCAATGCAGCGAAAAGACTTCAAAGGCCTTGAGAGAGGAGCTGAATACTTAAGAGACAGAACTATACCTTCCAAACACTCTGTGGCCACCCTCCTTTGTTCTATGTTTAATTAATTCTTCTTAATTGCTGGATTAGCTTGAAAAAAGGACCTTGATCTTGTGGAGTTCAGGACCACAATGAGTTTGCTCTTGGCCTGATGGGAAGGAGGTTGGGCACGTGGCAGTCGGGGTAGCCCCTCACTGTACATTTCCTAGAGGGGATCAGCAGAGATTGTGTGCAGTGGGTGGCGTGAAAGAGCCTAGCTATTTGCTGATGCATGTGTAGCTAGAGAGTTGTGGCAAGCTCTCTCTCTGTGTGTGTGTGTGTGTGTGTGTGTGTGTGTGTGTGTGTGTGTGTGTGTGTGTGTGTGTGTGTGTGTGTGTATGTATGTATGTATTTTGGACAGGTATTAAAGTGTAATGTGTTGCATCACGTCGCCTACCCTGTCTCCTGTCATCATCATCACTGCTTAGCTTCGCCTCGTTCAACGGCAGTCGTAGCGGGTAATCCCGTCTCCCCCGGGCCCCCTGAAAAAGTACAAATATGAAGCAAATGTCAGCATCATCTGACTGCATTTCCAAACATAACCAGCCTGCTCCTCCCACCATGTCAACTGCTGATATGTGCATAGCTCATACACTATGCAGAGCTATAGCACAAATCAACCCCAACAGATGTTTATTTGCCTCTACAAATGAAGACAAGTCATGTTAATGCTGGATATGGTTTACATACATTTATGAGCAGCCCTGTTTTACATTTACTGCATTTGGCAGATGCTCTTATCCAGAGCAATATACACATTTAGCAGTAAAACAGAGCATGTCCTCCTTGGGAATCGAACCTCATGTTATAGCATGATACTATGCCTGCTCAACCAGCACTACAAGAGCATGCATTCTGCCCCCACTCTGTATGATTCACTCTCTTCATTCACATCACTCACTCTGCCACCCTGCACTCTACACTGGCATCGGGCTGCCAGCCTGTGAGTACCTGTCTGTGAGTGCCAACCTGTGAAGAAAAAAAATGAAAACAAAACTATGATCTTATTTGCTGTGTGTGCCTGGGTGCTAGTGAAGGGAACACTGGCCATTTTAAAGCATAGATGGATACCCAGCTCAAATATCCAGGTTCTCCTGTAACCATATTCTACAGCCATGGCAATTACTGTTTTGTTATAGGGACACAGTTTGCTTAGAATAGAAAATAGCGTAGTGCGTACAGTGATTATATCAACAGTGCCATTTTGTAACTGTGGTTCTTTGCTCCTTTTCATTAGAAGGGGTCTTTCAATATCTCTGATATTTCAAACCATGTCAGGTTATCACTACCAGTGCTTATCAACCAACTCAACCATTCAAAACCAAAGAAAAAAAGAATTCAGGTCATAACACTGCAATATAATCCTTTTTGTCAAGAAGGACCATCTCACAGAGGTTCCATAAAGAGCCATCAATGAATGCCCTGCTACAGAGGGCAATCAGCAATGACAGACAGGTATTAGAACCTTCAGGTCTCTGACATTTAATCTTATAACTCAGGAGTAGTTTGAAAGGACATGAACCTGTAAGCATGTGACTACGACTATAAGGCACGCTCCTACTCCAGCTCATTTTACAGCTTCTAGAACTCTTTAAATATTATCATTGCCATTTCTAAAGCCTAAGGAACCATGAAAGAAGAGAAAAATTTAAATGGCTGCACCCAGAACCTTACAAACCTGTCAAGAATAATTTAAGAACTTTTTAAGGAGTGTTACTGAATTACATCTAAATGCTAATTATACCCCCTCAACAATCTTAATATCTATCTAGGCTGCATATTTCTTCCAGAAATGGCTATGGAGCCATTTTCTAAGATGCTGCAGAAGTATGTTGCTGAAGTCTACATGTCAATAAATGTCTTTCGTAATTCAAATACACAGTCTTCAAATTTACAAGCATAGATAGGCACACAATCCATGCAAAATATATACTCTAAACATCAGACCTTCAAGTTAATCAAGCTCTTTTGTTAAAGCTGGTCTACAAATCCCCAGGCTCTTTAAATGCAAATGTATCCATTGTATGGAATGTCAGAATTCTCTGTGGGAAAGTCTCTCTATGAAAATATAGTCTCCTTACAAAAGGCTTCCTCTGAAGTTAATGCCACTTTTCCGTTGCATCCTGCATATCGTTTCATTCAACAGTACCGAGTGGCTGTTGGAAGTCTATTTGGATGGGGTGAAATGTCTCATCAATGCTTGGTGATACTGTTTAGTGATTTTCATTTACCGTGAGCCACACTTCAAAGTCTGTTGTGTTTTTACTTCACTCTATTGTATTTGTTCCAGGATGGGCTTAAGACTGAAGTCCATCAGCCTTGCTCAAGAACTTCACTTCTGGCTCCTTCACAGTGTTTCTGGATGACAGTTTGAAAGTGCATGATGTCACTGGAGCAGAACAGTTTTATCCATTGGCTTGCTAGACTATAAGTTAATGTTGTTTATAGGGCAGAGAGAGAAGAGAGGGAGAGAGAGAAAGATGGAAAGATGTTGGAGTTTCTACAAGCCCAATTTAGACACATCTAAAGACATCATTAAAAGTATACAGAACACCATCATCATAAGCACTCCATGCTAATACTCTACCAAGCTTGACAGAAAGAGACAGTGGTTTGTGCGAAAACATGACTAACAGTGCCACGTTCCTGCTAATCCTGTTCTCACTGTCAACAAAATCGAGTCACTCCTGTTTAATGAGCCTCAACCATGCCAGTTTGAGCAAAATCCACTTTAACTCCATTTGAGTGACTTCATTACCTTGGATTTTATATGAATTATGAAAAAATAATCTTAAAGGATTCCTTAAATATTTAATCATAAATTCAGTGTTGATTTGCCTAGCCTGTTATCCAGTTACATTTGACTAGGAGATTACAGATAAAGTGACAGTTTGCTTTGCTGACCAATAAAATTAATTGCTCAACCTATCAAGCACACTGAAGTACACAGCTGAAATTAAACTGAATTATGAAACAGATTGAAGTTTCAAACAGTCCTTTTTAGACAAAAAAGCAGCTTTAATTTATATGCCCTCTGGAGATCTCCCAGGCTATTTCTTCAATGTTGTCTATGGGGTCATTCTGGAAATGGAAAGTATAAATTAAACTTCCGGCTAAGGATGATGAGCGTCCTGGATTCTGCCTCTGTGAATCTGTGAATTCATGTGTTAAGCCCTTGTCCACGTTCCTCCGCACACCCCCCCCCACACCACCCCTCCCTCAGGGTCTCCATTTTGTTCTCTAGGCTATGCCTCAGTAATCAAAGCAAGCTGCAGCAGGCAAGATCACTTTCTCCAAGTGCAATGATCAACTTTCTTGGCTGATATAATGACAACATGCCTCACAAGAAGACGATTACGTGGAAATAAAGGAAGGACAGACGGAGAGAAAGCGGGTGGCGAAAGAGAGCAAAGAAAGATCAACGGGAATCTTCCTGCACTCTGTCTGAGCTCCAGCAATCGATACATTAATGGTCCTGATCCTGCATGCTTGGTGAAGTCCCGTCTCCTCATCACTCCTCCTTAACACACAAAGCTCTCGACGGCAAGTGGAGAAAAATGCATACCGTTCCTTTCAGTTAGCCGCCACCTCACACTGACTAAGAGATGAGAAGTAGAGGGTGGTTACATTAGGAAAGAGAGCAGCTGGTAGTACTGGAGTGCTGTGTTTGCACATTCCTGACGTCACTGATCCAAAAAAAGGCACTCATCTAATGGTTCAAGTTGCTTTAGGTATGAATATACATAATGCACATAAACATTATACTTTAACATTAGATAATGACAATTATGTTGTTAAAACATTTACACGTACAATATATAGTCTGGGCTGGCTCTAAAGGAACAATAAGATTTGCTGATGTTGAGTTTTTCAGACTTGGAGGATATGGCTGAAAATGTAAGCAGCTGATGGACCCTTGCCTGGCAGACAAGTAGGCGTGGATGTCAGGTTGAACTGACATCCATGATGTCACACCATTATGGCAACAATGAAGTCCAGTGGCCTTATGATGAGGCGAGCTATTGTGTTAGCTAACCATCATGCTGGGGCACGAGGTTATGGCGGGAAAAATTGGCCACGCCAGCACGTTCATTATTAATGCTGCGGTGGGCCGGGAATTGCAGTTGGATCCCTTTCAGTATATATGCAAACAGTTAATACTCAAAGCTCACTATCCCCGTTTCTATGGCAACTTGCAATGTCACAGTATGTGGTCTCAGCAGCAGGTCCGTCCCTGAAGTCAGCGATCACCCTCCCACCTGGTCCTGCTCTCTGCCTCTCAGTCTCCATACTTTTCCTGCAGCTAAGCCAAGCTCCTTTGTATTGAATTTCTTTCGTCTTCATAAAGAGGTTTGCGCTCTCTTGAGTACTTAAAGTGCACTGTCTGCTATTCTCCCTCCCTCCTTCTCCCTGGCTCTCTCTGCCTCTCCGTCTGTAAGCATAAATAGTTTGGGTCTGTACAGTCAGATGCGCTCTGGATCTGTCAGCTGAATCATTTCAATGCTAATGTCCTTGGCATCTGCACTATATAACTTCACTGTGGCAAAATACGTTGTCGTCAGCTTTTGAGGATTGTCGTCACTGGAGCGTTGGGATAAGAGAGAGGCACTTTGATAAACTTGCACAAACATGATCTTGGGGATATGCATGCACACGCACATGCTCACACACACACACACACACACACACACACACACACACACACACACTCACACACACACATACACACACACACACACACACACACACACACACACACACATATTTAGTATGCATGTGTGCCTTCCTCTTCAGTTCACATTATCTCTTACATACTATGGAAAGCATGTCATGGAATTTTTTTTATGTATATTCAGTGCCAGTTTTTCTCATTGATTTGTCAATGAGCTCTCTGGATAAAGATAAAGCCCCTGACTGCATTGCAGTGTTTTAGCAGAGGGAGCAGAGACACACACACACACACACACACACACACACACACACACACACACACACACACACACCTCTTTATGGGAAATGTGGTAGCACCTGTGTTGCACAGAATAAAAAAATAAAAGTGACATTGAAACTTTACAAATGGAACTGCACTGGGAGAAATGGATAAGGCAGAAGAATGGAAGGTATTAGACATAGAGAGCAACATCTGTCTACAGTCTTAGTTATGTGATCGTTAAAATGAAAGAAAATGAAAATATAATAAATTGGTGTAAGTGGGTGTGCACACACACTCAGATACATGCAAGCAAAGGTCTGTCTCATATTGCCTGTCTGCTGCACCTGTCCAGCTTTCTGCTGCACTGCCCTCTCAAGGTTGAGTGTGGAGTGTTGCGGTAATTTAACCATTAAATAATTACAACCTGGCATAGCTGAGACTCATTAGACAGGAGTAACTTGATTTTGTTGACAGCAAGGGCAGAATATGGTGTTGTTAGCCTGCGTTTTGGAAGGTTTTGCACAAACCACTGAATCAAGCTTGGTAAAGTTCCAGGAAGGAGCGGATATGGTGTTCTGTATGTTTTTAATGCTGTGACTTTGTTGGCTTGCAGCTGTACATGGATGTATGCATTGTGACTCTTTTTCTAAACTAGACGACAGGATGCGTGGAATGATGTTACATGCGCACATGTGTGTGATTATGTGTGTGTGTGTGTGTGTTTATTAATATCTTACATCCCACTGGCACTAAATACTTTGTGAGGGTTCCAACTTCTGTTTTTCCTTCATTTACCTGCATCATTTTTTCGTCTGCCTGTTGGCACTTCTATTTTTGAGTCCCCAATTAGGAACAGGCAGACAGCATCAAATGTATGCAGACTAGCTCTAAGAGAGATAATGTTGTTGTGCATTTCAGTAGTGGTATTTTTAGCATTCAAGAGCTTGTTTTGGTACAGAAAACTGCCCTGCATGACCAGAAATGTAATGGGAGTTTTGGGTCAGATAATAACACCTTAGCATTGAGGACTGAATGTATCTTAGACTTCTGAAACATCTGCAACCAGGACCATTCGATGAAACCCTCCTCTGCCAAGACAGGGCCCACTGGGAAGCTGCCCTGCCAATGT
Source organism: Electrophorus electricus (assembly GCF_041902795.1). Classification (NCBI taxonomy): domain Eukaryota; kingdom Metazoa; phylum Chordata; class Actinopteri; order Gymnotiformes; family Gymnotidae; genus Electrophorus; species Electrophorus electricus. The sequence continues at coordinate 14,338,733 of NC_137500.1, read as the reverse complement.
TTCAGAAGTTCACACAAGCTGCTGACGGCAGCCCCAGTTCTGCCAAGAAAAATGAGCTTAATGAATCCCCCTAAACTCCTGCCATTATCTGCAAGCGTGCACTGGGAGCTCTGAGCTGGAGAAAATGATCAAGGAAAGCGGAAGGCTGCATTAATTTAGAACCCAAACATTTCTGGCACAGAGAGAAAGGAAATTAAGAAAGGGAAGCAGGAGGAGACAAGCAGGAGAGATGGAATTGTAATGAAAGGCTGATTCTTACTTTTGTTCTAGAGTTGGAAGCCTTCAGAGGAAAACTGGGGTTCCCCAAGTGGGCTTTGATCCAGGAACCCAGCCAAGGGGGATCGTGTCCTGCGCCCACCAGTTAGCAGGCATGGTGCAAGAAGGACATTTTTGAGTGGCAGGTACATTTAAACAGGTGGATGGGCTGTTCTGATCCCCCTCAAATCCTCAGCGTGATCAGTGTGATGCAGTGTGGCATGCTGTGAGGCTGGCACTGCCGCGAGGTCCAGCAGCAACTCAGAATTATTCAGTATTCATGCAGAACTGTAATATATGCAATAACTGTAATATAATTACTGTAATATTGGATTAACCAACTGGGACTGTGTAACATGATCCACATCATCTTATCCCTGCACACAGTTACAATGTGCAATTGTACTTGCAGTATAAAATTAGCACAACACAAACTATTGCATGCAATTGTGTAATATATTACTCATGCATATAACTACAATGTGCAATAATGTGTGTTAACACAGTACCTCAGAATAACTTATGGTGCCTCACTGATTAGTACTATTAGGTGCAACATCTAGTTTGTGATGTTCTATGCATTTTGCACTTTTTGTAATTGATTGCACTTTAATGTAGTAAAATTTAACACATAATTCCTCCCTAGCCTCCAAGGTGGTATGGTGGCTTGGACATGTTCCATCACCCAACTGGAAAGTGACCCCCCCACCCCACCCCTTTGTCAAAGCCCGTTTGCCATGTTAACCAGTAGGCCTGTTTTCCTCTGTTTGACAATGACGGTATACCACCACCAGAGAAATTTGCAGTAAACGTGGGTCTGCTATTAGGCTGTTAGGGCATCTTGCTTGAGGCATCAGTAGGGTGGGGAAAGAATTTTGGGAAACCCGTCCTTGCATATTTAGCTAGAGCAACAGCCATTTGTTAAAGTATAACCAATGGTACGCGTAAATAACAAGCAGCTTCTAACCCTTAGGGCAACTGCCTTTCCATTTCCTGACGCATTTGTGAATGTTTGGTAGCTTGTATAATGGGCATTATGCTGAACAAACCTCCTGGTCGTCCTTATCTTGTTTGTGGGCTGTAAAAGTCTAAACAGCTGCTATGTTCAAAATCAGAATGTGTATCACACATGAGCACTTACCAGCAAAGTAGTCCTTCATTTCATGATACAGAGTACTGCTTTGGTCAATTACCAATGGTCTACTCAGAGTGGCTGAAACTGTTAAAAGGTATAAAATATGTGCACACCTGTGCATGGGAAGCAAAAATCACTAGTCAAAAATGCATGCAGTGGAGGTGATGTTGGGTGGTGTGTGGGACACCGTGGAAACCATTCTGGTGGAAAGATGACTAATTACACAACAGCAATGATCTTTGCTCATTTTTGAACTAATATAGTGAAAAGTGGGTGTTAAATTAAACATCAACAATTTCTGGTAACCGTACCTTGTACAAAACATATGAACAGCTGTGAAATTAGCTCCGTTTTCAGATGACATCAACTTGTACATCTGACATGGCTTGCTTCATTGCACGCTATTTTCATATGGTCATATTTGTCAGGCTGTTGTACTCCAATGTGGTGGTAAACAGTCCATACACAATATCATCTGTGTTCTGTTACCTGCTCTCAATTACTATGTGATATATGTGTTATGTTCACAAGCAACATGCTTTGCATTCTTGCACTCTGACTTGGCAACATAAAATAAACCCTGGTACGGTTTGTTAGAGAAAGTGAGAATCCAACCTTTCAAACCTTGGTGCGCACCAAAAAAGTGGACTAAAAGCCTCTGAGCAAATCAATCTCAATCTGCTTCCAAATGAGCTCTAACTGGTGGCTTGGTGGTTAGCATGTTTGCCTCTCAGCACTAGGATCTTGGTTTCTAGTGCCTATCTGGGTGGAAACTCCATGTTGTGTAAGGATATAGATATGTATGTCCAGTGATTTGGTGCTCTGGTCTTAACCACCTCCCTTGCATCTGGTGCAGGGGGCTGTGGTTTCCAATAGAGAGTATGCTGTGTGCAAATTGGCTGCTGCTGCTTCTTATTGGTGTGTGAATGATTTGAGTGGAAAACCTGATTTCTATCTGTACAGTGAACCTGGTTTTGAGAAAGGTGCTATATAAATGTGACTAATAATGACTCTGGTACAGTTTGTTTGAAGTATGAACACTGATCTCCAGAAGGACTAAAATGATTCTCCGGTTGCTCTTGTTTAGTACCTTTGTGATGACACCTGTGCTTATGGTTATGCAAATAGACTTTAAGAAATCTGCAAATTGTGTGTGTTGTTTTGCCAAATAAGTTTTCTTTTTGATAAGTGGAACTTTGTTCTGTGTATCAGAATTTGTGTTAGCAGTTGAAAAAAAGATTAAAAAGTAAGACTACTACTCTGTTGCCACAGAGATTATGATTACAATTGCACTCAAGATGGAGCAGTGCCATCTAAATCTGCCACTCAATCAATGCTCTTTTGGTAGTAAAAGATCAGTTTGTCTTATATACTTTCAGCAACTTTGACCTTAAGATCAGCACAGCGACAGTTGTCCTGGACACCACTCAGCAACAACAATTCCTCACTAGTCTGCACCACAAATAGGCTCTGTGGAACTTTAAAATGAATGAAGTAGCTAAGTGGCAATATCTTAGTACAACTTAAAATGAACTATTGTTTATTTGTTATCCTGTACTGGTGTAATGACGGTGTAGATGAATTGAATTTAATTAAATCTAGGCTTACCAATGAATGGTAGATTAGGGTATCAGACACATTGGATATAAATGAAGATTATGGATGTACTGTATATAATGTCTATACATTTCTTTACATACCAGCAGATGTATCACCAAATGTCCTTGGTGTCACTATGCCTGCTAGCTAATCTTAGCTAGATTGAACCCAGCAAGCAAACCTAGAGGACACATACATTTTAATTTAGCTAGCCATATACTTACACGAAACAGCAGTATTTTATCAAACCTACCTCTCTTGACTGCAACTATCAGTAAATAACTCGGATGTAATCTACTTGAGAACACACACAGGAAATCTACACATCTATGACATTAATGAACTTAATCAGCAACAGTGTTCAGATACATTGTTCTGTTCAAGCATTCTGTGTGTCAGGCAGCATAATTGTTTGCTAGGAAACCCTCACACCATGACACGACCAATGGCCTATACTGTGGACACCAAACAGGATTGCTCCAGGGGCTCATGCTGCTTGCATCAAATTCTAGTCTTTTTATCAACAAGATGCAATAAGATTCACCTGGATTCACCTGAGCAGTTATCTCAATGGTTAAAAATTGAAACTCCTTTGATAAATGTAGATGTGCTTTCTTGTCCTTCACTGACAACATTAGCACCCTGCATGGTCTTTGGCTGTTGTAGTTAATTTGAGACAGACTGATGACATTCATTAAATAGGAAATGCAATATTATACTAATGCATAAATTAATTAAAAAAATAATAATAATAAAGGACTATAAAATATGTATTATATAAATATACATATACATTTAAAATTAAATCTGTACTATGTGGAAAATTAGCCACCTCTCTGGTGGAGTAATTGTATGAAATGTGTGGAAAAACATTTTGTAATATTGGTTGTGGTGAATTCCATTTCCCCAAGCAGATTTATCTGATGATTGTGAGTGTCTTCACACTGAAAAAGTATTAAAAGAAAACTCGATCAGAACCCGGTGATGGAAATGTCCTCTGAGGATGTAAGTGAATTATCCAGTGTTGTAATCATATCCTTATCAGAATAATGGATTTATATTTGAGACCTTTCAAATTCAGATATGTAAGAGAGTCACTGAGTACTAAGTTAAACTTTAAGTGTGGCTGGTTAATAAATGGATATTAATAAGCTGATATAGTGTATCAGTTTATTTAGGTTGCTATCTTTTGTATAGTGAGCAGTTTAGAACATACTTTACAAATCTGTGCTTTGAAAGTAGCATTTTTGGCTTAATATCCATTGTTTTGACATTATCTGCTATTAGTTATCCATACTTCTGTCAAAAGTTAGATAACCTTGCATGAACACTAGCCCAATGCAACCCCAATAAACATCATTTAGGTTATATTTGGAAGCTTGCCATCATTAACCACATATTCTCCAGATTTTATTCATGTATTTTCCAGATTTTAATAACAGGATAAACTCTGAGGCAATAAAGGCACTGTTACCCAGCAAATATTAGCGAGTTAGCGAATTAGCCAGCTTACGTTAGTTATACAGCTAAAACAACCTCACGATTATAAGCATACATTGCATTACTTTGCAAAGGTAACATTAACGTCCACAACATTGATTATCAGGCTGGATATTTTCAGTACCTAACTAGCAAACATGCCAACATTACTTACCTGTTCAGCAATAAAAATGCCAACTCAACATGACTCCTGCATCCCTTCAGGTCACAGACCTGTTGGCAACTCTGAAAACCCAAGCCAATGTTTATTCTGGTCTTAGCTTGAGCTCTGTCACTCTTTAGCTTGCACCCCCAGTAAAGTTACATAGGTAACCAGCCCATTGAATCAGACCTTCTTTTTGAGCCTGTGCATGTGACGTTAATACGTAAAGACGTCGGACGGTCCAAAAAACTCCCACCAAATCTGGCAGAACAGCTCAAAAGACTGACAGAACAGTCTTTTGAATGAATATTGCATCTTTTACAAGGTGACTCAGCAGTGGAAGGACACTATATATTAGCATATTTATTTTTGTCTTGACTCAGTAGTGTGACTTCTTTCTTTAAAAAAAAAAATCTTACATCTTTAATATTTTAATTAAATTCAAAATAAATATTCTGAGCTGGATGAGGTGCATAGCTTATATTATTTACAGCAAACGTAATGAAATTGTAAGAAATCTTTTACAAGAATCCCCAAATTTGACTGTTTCCAGTTTAAAAGCTTCCCTGAATTATGTTTGGGACTGATATTATTAGGATAAGGTTCAGGAAACTGTGAAATAAAATTATTTTTGTAAAAAAAAAAAATATATATATATATATAACTCTCTTATATTAGTTATATAGTCATTTAAATAAAAAATTCAGTGAAAAAGTTAATATCAGTGCAGTAGATGGCTACATGTTTATAATATCTTAATGCAAAATTTACTGATCTAAATAGCAAGCAGTCTGAGGCATTTACTGTAGAGTATTGTTTAGTATTTAGTTGTATTGCCTCTGTGAGGTCGTGTGCATGTATTAGAGGTGTCCTTTCCTTGTTCTTGGATATGAAAAAAGCAGGATGGAGAAGCCAAGAAAGTTTAGTCACTAGATGAGCACATATCAGACATGATCCTTGAAGAGAAGGTAAACTTTGGATGAAGGAAGCGAGGAGCTGCCTGAGGATGGAGAGAGGAGCAGAGGAGCATGTAGGTCTGTGAGTGAAGTGATCCCCTGCAAATATTCAGGTGATCCCCTGAAGATATTCAAACAGCAAGGCTTACTGATTCTCCCCTCTGCAGACATATTGCATGCATGTGGAGTTAACCCTGTTCTAAAAAACTGAATGTTTATATGGTTTTTGAAATGAAATACATTTTAAAGGCTGGGGTCTAATTGTACTGGTTCATGACACTCAAGCAAAAATGATCAGGGCTTTACGATCAAGAACACGGCTGAAGGGCTAGATAGGCTTCATACGGCAGCACTTAATTTAAAGTTGTTCCTCTAGTGGCCTATTGGATCTTGCGGTTTTCTGTAATAGCTCTATAATGGTGTGGGACAAGCTGTGTTTGAAAGAATCTGTGACATTGGCCCCCTGCTGGTAGCCTCTGTTAGACGGCAGTGGCATTGCACCTGGTGTTTGTTTACATTTTGTATTGTGTTGCACATGTTTCCTGTTTTGGTTTCCTGGCACACACCCCCTCAGGTGGTGTGTGTGCCTGATTCGCCGAAACACCTGGGGGTTATTATGTTATACTGCATGTTCTTCCCTTTGTACATTTTTTTGTATCTTTGACCAGTTGTCAGTCATTATATGTAATTTTGGCTTTCTTTTGTTCCTGTTTAACTTTTATGTTCATTTTTATTTGTTTCATTAAACTCTTCAGATGGCGACTCATATTTGCTTTTTTCCTACACGTTCAAATCCCATGGGAGGATCTACTATATAAACCTAGAAGAAAAGATCTGGGCTCTAATGTTGCAGCACAGAACACATTTTACCAAGGCCATCCTCTATATAGGCCAGTGTTTCCCATGTGTGTCAAGGGAGGGGTTGTTGTCTTGTTGGAGTACTGGGAATAGAGTGAGGCAAGTCATTAAGACGGGGGCGTTGGAGACATCTGGCCATGGAGAAACCATATAGGTGTCTCATAGGACAAAACAAAAACACACACACACACACACACACACACACACACACACACACACACACACACACACACACACACACACACACACAGTAATTGAGCCTGGCACATCAGAAAGCTGACTTGCTTATGTAAGTCAGTTAGGAATTGGCAACATGCCTTATCATTCTGCTGATTACAAGCAAGAAACACGGGAAAAAATAAACGACTACTCAGCTGGGTAAGATGAGAGCAGTGGGTGGTGTACAGGTGAAGTGAATAGGGACTGTAGCATTGAGGAGCCCAGAGAGATGTTGAGAGTCTCTCACAGACTCTTCTGGAAGCTACCAGAAGGGTCGTTGCCTACTTCAGCACTGTCACGGTCCCCATGGTGGTGAGTAGGGGCTGGCCTCCACTAATTAGAGCCCCCAATTAAATGCAATCAGGAAATGAAGTGTAATTAGGTCATTAACAACCGTAGTGAAAGAACTCTCAGAGCCTGCCTTCTGCTTTTCCCCTGCCATCTTTCTTTCCTATGTTTTTACCACTGTGTTTTCCATTTTTGTGTCACCTGCCCTGCCCCCCCCCAACTTCAATCTCTCTCTGCTGTAGGCTATAATCCACAAAGTGGCAGTGTCACTCTAACAAAGAAAAATCACCAGCCTAATATTGACAAATTAGAGTGCAACCTCCGTAAATGAACTGGTGTGCAGCAGAATGAGCAATGTACTGCCACTACTCACTGCTTGCCTATTAACAACAGAATGTAATTGTTTGTACTCTGCTCTTACATTACAAAGAATGGAATTAATCACCATACACCTTTAGGGGCACTACGCTGTGATATTTATGTCTGCTTTTTGTACATTTGTGAGTGTGTTCTTGTGTTATTTAATTTAGTGTCTTTTGTATTTTATTATTTAGCATCTAAACATGCTTTAAAATTATTGATGCACCTTATATTTTTTATTTAGTGATTTTGTGACTGTGTATATGTATATATTTTTATGAATGTGCGTATTTTTTGTTTGCTGTTTGCAGCTTCTCATGTTCATGTGTGCGTTTTGGGTGTGCTGAATGTTGTTTGCTCTCTGTAGCACTAGAAAATACAGCACGTAATGTCCATTCTCAGTAACGTGAACAGGTGCCGCGGTGGAACTACTTTCTTTTATTGAGTTTCCCACTTCGCAACAAAAAGAACAGTGCCACCTACAGCCACATGTATTACAGCGAGCACCCATCAGTATAGCCAATACTTAACATTTCCTCACATCTTAATGAAAAAGTACACATGGTGCAGAGACAGTTTTTGTTGTCGGTCAGACGTAGGGATGGGTCAAGGGGGTGCTTCTGGTGATTATTCTGTCCCATTAGAGAACAGGCTCCCTAACAACTACATACAGTGCATTTCTGTCTAGAAACATATTTGCCCAAAGGTTCTATCATGTCAGACGTTCCAGGGATATCACCTTATGAACTGGGTAGCACTTGGTGTTTTCTTTTACTGAGGTGGCATCCAGTGCATTATGGTGGTTGTTTGGAGGTTAACTAGATATGCTATCAGACATTTGGTCTTTGTTTTTTTAGTAGATGTGGATTGAGTGACATCCAGCAATGACTGGGCAGCATGCCCAGGTGACAATACCAAATCTGACTACACAGGTTTTCAAGGAGTGGTTTGGCTCTGGTGAAGGAGGAGCTGACTGGCATGTTGTTGCTATACCTCTGTAGCTCCAAAATCCACAGCGTACGAAACAGGTCCACTCGGAGTAGTCACTAGTCCTGGTGCTCATCTCTCTCCAATCTATAATCACATGGCAGTACTGCATCTCCAACTTTAAATTGTCTGCATGTGTGGCCCAGAGAAGAATCCGATGGTCCTGTGTGTGATTCACAATCGACATCACACTGGGCTTCAGAGCATCCAGACAAGTGTATAATTGATAGCTGAGAAAAAGCATGGCTGGAAATTCTGTTGTAGTGTGTGGAGTAATTCAATAAGTCACCAAAAATGTGTTTAACATTTGTTGAACAGTGGTTGATCCTTTGGAGGATTTAAGTACATGCTTAAGAGTTTGCACAAATCTTTCAACCCTCCCATTGGTGGCCCGATGAGGCAAGGCTGAATAAATATGCTTACCATGGTTAGCCTTCAGGAATGCAGTGAATTATTGTGCAGTGAATTGGGATCTATTATCACTGACAAGGACTTTGGGTATTCCATAGTGGATGATAATATTTCCAAGCACCCAGATAGAAAGAATATAGAAATAGAAATCCGTGGTCATGGATTCCATTATCTGCACCTCAGGCCACTGTGCATTTGTTGTGTATTTGTTGCCATGGTCTGCTCATGCAAACCCATGGATGGCGAGAGGGCAATGGAAGGACATGGCATGGCATTCCCTGAATCAGTTGGCTGGCATGGCAACTCTTTGCCTACCATTTAATGATGCCATAAAGAACAGGCCATCATACACAACAATAATCAATGGCTTTCGCAGGCAGTATGTAGATCCTCAAGGACTCCTGGGCACAGTCTGGGTAGATCAAGAACTCTCATTCCCCACAGGAAGCAACGTTGCCGTAGAAACAGTTCACTGGGCCTAGTCAAGTAAAGTGGCATCTCACTGTTACTATCAGGGTTCAGTGCACTGTTACCTTTGGTGATGAGTGTCAGAACTGAAGAGAGAACAGAGTCGATCTTTGTTTCACTGTGGACTTCCAAGGTGCTGTCTTGTACCCATTTGGCTAAAGTACAGCACATCAACTGCATCCATTTCACTTGCAAAGGTAGCTAAGAAAGACCATCAGCACTGGCATGCTGCGCCAGTTCATAGTGTGAACACTGTGCAATACAAGCCGCGTTTTGCTCTCTGAAATGTGGATTCACATTCTACATTCTCATTCTACGATGCCAATGAGTTCCTTTACACAAGAAGTATTTAATGGATGTAGGATGGTCATTAGATTAGGTATGAATCAGGAGATTCATTTTCGTTTATGTGACCCAAGTAGTCTCAAGGTATTTTTGAAAATGTCGCATTTTTCCTTCTCTACTTGCAAGCCAAACTCCTTGAGACACCCAAGGATTGCATCCAAATGTTTTAGGTGTTCGGCATCTGTATGCTCGGTCACCAGAATATTGTCCAGATGGAAAGATGGCAGGCGCTGACTTGCCAAATCCCAAATCCCAAATCTGAGACAATTATAATAAAAAGGGCCTTTTTGTGTAGTGATTGTGAGGAACTTACGTGATTGGTCAAAAACTTGTATCTGTAAATATCTGCAAGTCTAGCTGGTTGAAACATTTAAATTCACGACAGATGTGTACTTCCCCAAACTTTTTCAAGACTGGGACTACAGCAGTTACTCAGTCTCTAAATGGTACTGGTGAGTGCACTCCAGCTTCAGTGAGATGGGTTAGTTCAACTTCAACCTTTAGATATAAGTCGTAGGTGACCATGGCAGAGCTTGGGGTTATGGTGAGGCTTCAATAATATTCTTGCCTAGGTGCCCTTCATCACTCCAGGTTCCTTGAAGAAGCCTGCAGCTTGTTTCTTTTACACGTGTTCTAATGTGATCAATTGTATCTCTTTCCAGTTTAATCTGATTTGGTGCAACAACTCTGCCAATAATGGTGGATATTTACCTTTTAATATGTACAGTGGAATTATCACAGTCAGTTTGTTCAGTTTTACTTGTACATCAATGACCTCTTGTGGACATAGTGCTTCCCCAGAGTACCTTCTCAAGGTAATGTCCATAGGACGCAGAGGTAAGTGGTTTAGTATTGCTTTATATTTTTCTGTTGAAATAAGTCTGCTGTGCCCATGTCAAGCTCCATTTCTAAAGGAATTCCCTCAATACCAGTCTGTACAGTGATGCCTGAGTTTTCCCTTAATACCAGTCTGTACAGTGATGCCTGAGTTTTCTCCTATATGTGACACTTCATGCAGAACAAGATCTGGACATTTTTCCTGCATCAATGCTTTGCAAACAATTGGTTTTCTGTCTTTTTTCCTGTTTGGTTTCAGTTTTTGTGGTGTTCCACTTTCTGACACTGTAGTCTTTTTAGCTCTGCAAACTTGGACATGTGCCCCCTTTATCCAGCTCTTATCCTTGTATCAGCAACCATCCTTCCTATGATTCTTATTTGATGACAGTGACTTAGCATTTACCTTTGGTGATCTGCTGAGCTATTGTAACTTGCATGCCATTGTTTCCATTGAGGCTGTTATTTCCACTTGTCAGCCCACAAATTATTTTGTCGTGAACTGCACCCTCCAAGTGGGAAGCTTGTATCCTATATAACAGAGCAACATAGGCACTTTCCTCTCACTACAAATGCTATACACCAACACACAGTGCTCAAACTGTTCAGTGTAGGTTCTCCTCCTTATATATAAAAAAAGATAGCTGAGATGTGCACACTGGTAGGTGCAAGCTTAATTTAGACACCTTGTCACCAATTATGTTATAATTTGTTTCCTCTCCTTAGGCTTAAATAATGTAACACTTAATGTCTACATTCAGTAACGTGACCCCCACACACATTCGAGCTGTGATGGAACTACTTTGTTACACTTCCCAACAAAAGTAACAGAGCCACCTACATGCATATGTATAACAGTGATCAACCATTAGCATAGCCAATACATAACACTGTATTTAGCCATGGACATTCTGCTGTGCACTTTTGAGTGTGTTTGCATGGGTTTGTGTGCAACTTATTTGGGCTCCATGTGTTTTAACATTTGTCAGATTACGTAATCACTTCTTTTAAAATGAGTACAGCAGCACAAGCAAAACAGAGGGAAAAACTGCAAAAACTGGAAGATTGTGAAACACAAGCAGAAAAAGGGCTGAAATCTGCTGAAATAATGCACCTTAGAAAGAGCACAGAGCAGCTCCCATTAGAGCAGCCAGATGTGAACGCGTCAAGTGAAACATCACAAATGCTTCTCCTTCCCATAATGAGAAAGCTGTTAGCCACAGACACACACAAACACACATGCGTATATACACAAACACATGCATGCCTTCAGTGCATGCACACTCTCTATCACACACACACACACACACACACACACACACACACACACACAAATGCTGCAGCCTTGAGAAGAGGCAATCTCAAAACTGACATTAGCCTTATTTGTTAATGTGTTAGGTTAGATGGTTAGGTTAGATGTGAGACTGTTTTTCAGTGTATTTTTGTATCTCTAAGGATGGTTAAAAAAGAAAACTGTGTAAAATGGCATAAGAAATATGATACTGTAATGCAGTAGGACTTTATGGAAAGGATGAAATGCAGTTATATAGATCGGTGCAGTGACGATTCTATAGAGCAATATATGTGCTATCTTCTGCTTCTTTCTCTTTTTAACCCCCTGTTTCTCAGGCCATGGTTGAAGCTAAGCAAAGACATGTCCATGTATTCTGAAAAGGAAGTAATTGGAGGGTGGAGGAGGTGGAGGAGTGTGGCTGTTCATAGGTATAGTCTGTGGGGTGAGATGAGCAAAGAAAACGAAGAATGACGATGGGACTAAAGGCAGGAATGAGTTGATGAGAATTGGCTGTTGTTGCAGTTTCTGACCTGAGAGGGGCAGCAGAGACACAGCTCTCCTAATACCACCATCTTAATGTCGTGAGTAAAAACTTCTGGGAGAAAATACTAGCTCGCGCGCGCGCACACACACACACACACACACACACACACACACACACACACACACACACACACACACACACACACAACTTCAATAACTGAAATCTGGGTTTACAATGACTGCAGCAAAGGGAGAGTGACTGAGAAGGCCATGAATGGAAGCACATGGCTGAACAGGGAGTCATAAGACACATTCCACTGCAGAGTTCACAAAAACTAGGAAAGCCAAAACCAGGAAGGCAGTAATGGCAGCATGGAGAGTGGGAGAGAAGAATCAGATCCAGGAAAAAAAAAGGATTGAGAATCATTTTCTGCGTCTCGGAAAAAGAGGCGGGGAAATGGAAGTCCCTCTGGTTTTCTTTCAGACACATGTCATGATATTTGAGCTTTCACAGACCTTACTGGGCTTTAGTCGCAGAGCAACTTTAAACTTGGAATGCTGCAATTTGCAGAGTTCATTATTGTCCATTATTTGTACTTTATTTGTACTTTTGTTGTATCAATTAGCACACATGAGTTGTGCATGCATGTGCGCCGAGATCAGCTTAGTGACAATCTAGAAGTGTTAAAATTGAGGCTTTGACTGACTTAAATTGCACTAGTCACAAATGGTTTAGTGCAGTTTAGACACAGCTGATTAAACTGTCATCCTGTAAAGTGGATTATGTCTGTGCACGTGCTTATACACTCATGAACATACAAACCATGACAGTACCGCTGACATCCGTAGAAAGTCGTTGTGATTTGGACTGTTGCAAGAAAGGACACTGGACCTCAGAGACTGGTGTGTGTGTGAGTCCAGTTGTCAAGTCTGCAGGGAAGGGGCACGCAAAAGGCAATCCATCCGCAAGGCACATTTGCATACATAACTGTGTTCACATGCATGCAAAAGGGTGTTTATATGTGTGCATGCATAATTTGTTCTGATGTACCATGAGGCTTGATTGCCTATTGCAGGTATCTCCCTGCAGACTGGTCAGCTAACACACACACACACACACACACACACACACACACACACACACAATCTCATTCCTCATGCCCTGCAGAGAGGAACAGTTTGCTCCTGTCAGTGCCTGCAAATTGAGTTTTGGATTGTATTCATAACTGAATGTAGCATCACGGTCATGGTCAAACACTGTAGTGATCATTTTCTACTGAGCTCTTAAATGGGTCATTATTTTTGTCACTTCCAAGAAATACCAGATATAGATATAGTACAATATAAATGCTTTTGATAGTCACTATTATGTATTTCCAATCCATAAGCTGATCAGCTCCTCAGATATGTGCAGCAAAGGAAAGAACTTAAAGTCTATGCAGGCACAATTTTAAAGAACAGCAGCCAAATGCTGGCAAGACTACAATGTTCATGAACTTCTGAAAGAATATGATCGGTGCACTCTGTCAGGTCTCCCATATTTCTATACTATAATCCACTAGCAAATGCTCCTGGCACCTGACAAAGTTTATAGTCTGAACTCACTGCTACCCTCGGTGAAATCCAATATCATGACAACATAAAAATTCATTCTGTGTTGGGATGTTGTGGTTTCACCTTTGACTTCAGCTTCCCCACCACCAAGCAAATGTAAAATGCCTGCCTGTGTGAAATGAGCTAAAGTCTGTGATATTCGATTTAACAGTGGTTTTACCATTTGACACTTCCAGCCCTGATTATCGGAGTGGAGGGGGTTTGTGTAGCTTCAGCTTTGCAAGCAAGATTCCCTCATTAGCTCTTACCACCTTCTTCACTTTATCCCCCATCAAGCCTGGTTATGTGGATCTAATCAGGAAATAAACGTGAGTTTGAGGTAGAGGCACTGACTGAGGCCTAGGTTGGTGCAGGGGTGGAGAATCAGGGATTAAAGGTGAAGCAGAGACTGAGGTCCATGCTGAGCTTGCTACTGATATTTAGGCTATGGCAGGGGTCAAGGCAGATAGGCCTGAGGCAGCCACAGGGGCCTTGCAGGCAGCAGGCAGCAGCTGGCAGCCGGCAGGCCCGAGCTGGTCAGAGAAGCGGCGAAGCAGCAGGCAGGCTGGTGGAGCCGAGAGCCTCGTCTCCCCCAGCTGGCGCGCTAATGGAAGCGGAGCTGCCAGATGGAGCGAGGGTGGTGTAAATTGATTCCTTGCATTCGTCTTCATTAAGGGTGCCAGGCTCCCAGGCCCGAGTGCCTGAGTGTGCCGAGTTTTCCGTGGGAAAAAAAAAAAAAAAAAAGTTGCGAGGGAACAGACACGGATTAGTATGTGTGTATAGAGTCTGTGTTGTCCATTAGACCAAAAGGCACAGAAAACCTTTAGGATGTCTGAAGAAGTAAGCTGTTTCTGTGAATCAATTTCAGATGTTTGGATTTGTTACACTTTTTGATCTGTGTGTGTATTTGTGACTGAAACAGAGAAAGAGAGAGACAGAGAGAGAAGGAGAGGAGAATCTGTGGTCGCTCATCAGTGAGTTTGTACAGAAAACAGTGCAAGGTTGACACAGAGATGGCTAGCAGTGGGCCCACGGTCCCGGCTGAAATAGAGGGGTGGCTGCAGTCATGAGGTCTTCTTGTGACCCACACTGCCTCCCTTTCGCATACACTCAACACCATGCAACCCGCACTGTGTCACCATCCCATCTGACATGGGTCAGGTCCTCTCCCCTCCAACATTCACCCTCGTCCAGGCTGTTGGGGTCCCTGGCAAAAGCATGTACTAGATGTCCCCCACTCCTTGCTTCCTCTTCCTGTCTCTCTCTTTCTCTCCCTCCAATGCTCCAACTTCTGCTCTTTGACGGTGTCGCACACATTCAGCTCACGCCACCATATCACTGTTCCAGTGATGCAGCAGTTCAAATTACATGGAGGAACAGTCTCGAGAAATGAGCATTATCAAAAGGGCCTGTGCTCGGGTTTGGCCCCCAGAGGGGAGGACAGACACTGTCATCAACCACCAGCCACATTCATTTGCCGACAGCTCAAAGCTCTACTGAGATTAAAATAAATTTATAAATAAAAGCCGCAAGCAAATAAATAAATACAGTGCTGTGTTTTTCTTCCAGAGCATCCTAAAAGGGGATTTGTTGGTACAGATAAGGGGTTTGATGGAGGATCACGACATCAAACGCTCTCTGTGGTGGCTTCAGGAGTCTGGCTGGAAGTTTGCTAGGTCGACAGTGAGTAGATTCCATGCCTGCTGTCTCTCACCACACAGCAAAGCCCTTCATCAGTTCTGTGACAGGATGGAAGCAGGAGAGTCAAATTCTGTCTGTCTGTCTCTCTCTTCTCTCTCTTTCTCTCTTCTGTCTTGTGTCTCACTCTCCTTCCTCTGTTTATTTTGCTTTCCTTCTCACTTTCATTTCTTTCTTCCCCACTGCTTTGGGAACCTTAAGGAGATTACAGTGTGTTATTGCGCTGGAGGCTCACCTACCTCTCAAATCCGTGGAGAGCTCTTGACTGTCGCTCCAAATATAGAGCGTGTTTATGATTCAGCCCCCACTGCATGGCAGTGGGTGCCCTACTGGCAGTGTTCTTCCACTCTCCATATTCTGTTTCTCTCTCTCTCTCTCTCTCTCTCTCTCTCTCACACACACACACACACACACACACACACACACACACACATATATATATATATATATATATATTTATGACAGCAATGAAATTAGGAAACTCAAAGAAAAAAAAAATCTACATTCTTGGACCACACGGAATGAATGTTATGATCTACTTTTTCTATATAAACTGGCTCCCCTTACTACTAATTCAGAAGCACTTTGCTTGCACAGCTGATGAAAGACCTCTGTCTGAAACGTTCTGTTTCTCTGGAAACTGTGTACTTTACTATAATCTCTCTCTCTGCATCCATGAAATACTGTTGTATACATGTCCTTCAGAATGGTGACAGATGCTAAAATATACTGTTTTTTCATACAAAATTCCAAAATGGAGCTTAATTGCTTCAACATCTCTACTCCAAACATTGTGGAGTTTTTAGTATCTTTTTTATGTCAATCATATCTGTTCCAATTTGAAGACACTTGTTGCTAATTTGCTCATTGCCCTGTGTAGTTTTTACTGAAGCCCTGCATTAGTCTGAACTTATGCCAATTTTTAAAAAAACACTCAGAAGAGAGAGAGCGAGAGAGAGAGAGTGAGAGAGAGAGCGAGAGAGAGAATGAGGCAAGTCACGGTGACCGACTCTTTTCTTCTCACTGCATTTGTCTGGGAGGCGTGATGTAGTGATGCTGTGGTGTCTGGCTCAGCCTACTGTCCTCCCTCGCTGCCTCTCCATTTCTCCTCTATCTGTCATTTTCTCCTCTCCTGCTCTCTCTCTCCCTCTGTTCTTGCTCTCTATGCATTTCACATGGATGCTGAAGCTTTCCTTGAGGCAGAGGAAGAAACTGTATCTCGCAACTTGCACTCAGTCATGTAGGCATCTTGATTCATCTGGGCAGGAGAGAGAGAATGAATCCAAAACATTTGACCCAATAGGTGAAATTTACTTCACAAATTTGAGATGGTACACCCCATCTTTAAGTGAATATCTAATACTAAAACTGCCCATCCTATGGGGAGAAAAGAAAGGTGATATAAAGGTGATATATATATTTGCCTGCCAAAACATGAGAGACAGTGAGTAGCCCAACCAAACACAACACAAACACCACACACACACAAACACCACACACACACACACACACACACACACACACCACACACACACACACAAACACCACACACACACACACCATACACACACACACACAAACACCACACACACACACACACACACACACACAAACACCACACACAAACACCACATACACACACACACACACACAGACGGTACTGCCCTGACTTTATGTATTTATCTATTATTATTTCTCCCTCCTCTCCTTATTATTATTTATTTAGTTTCCACTTCTTTACCGTTCAAGTATTATTTCAAACCAATTACAGTTCTTTTAGTGTTCCATTATAGAAGTCTTAATTTCCTTAATTGCAATCGTTCATTCATGTTGTTTACTGTAATACTGCTTCAGCAATACTGTAATTGAATATGGTGATGCCAATAAAGCTTACTGAATTGAATTGAGAGAGAGAGAAAGAGCGAGAGAGAGAGAGAGAGAGAGAGAGAGAGAGCGAGAGAGAGAGAGAGGTGGGGGAGGAAATTAAAGCTTTCTTTAAAGTGCTCTTTGGCTTTGAACTCTTAGTGATGGGTGCAGAGGGCTGTGCTCATTGCCAGCCTTTAATGGTCACCTTAACAATCACAGAGGGCAGACTGAGAGCATCACACAGGAACAGACAGATGGGCGGATGGCCTGGCAGATGGATGATCGAAGAGAGTGAAGGCTGTGTGATTTACACACAGAGACACTGAGGGAAAAAAAGTGGCGGGGTGGGGGGGGGGGGCATTATTGATTGAACGTGTGCATTGCAAACTCATGATTAGGTGTGCATAAAGTGAAGGGGTCGTGAACCAAAACCACTCAAAGAGAGTATGCAGTACAAGGGAAGGCAAACATATTTATGCTGGAGTAATGGATGCTGTATGCCATCCAAACATGGTTGGCACAGCCTATAGATAGTGGACTGCAAGGGACAGGTTTCATTGTTCACTGTTCATGAAGAGTGATAACATAAAAGTATATAACCACATTAAGCAGTGCATATTCAAAAATGTTGCTTGAATTCTCAACTCTGTTTATAGACTGAAGAATAGAAACAGTGAAATTTGATAGCACTCTGCCTTTGATTTCACTAGAGCAGAGACATGTAGACTAGAATAAAAACATATTTTATTTTTGATTGCTAACTCTTAATTACTTTCAGAAATAGGCCTCTATTTTCAGTTATATTTTAATTAACACTCATCTTCCATTTGTGTCGTTAGCCCTGTTTTATGGGTTAGGATCATATGCACCAATCAATATCCTTGCCATTTTCAACATTGTACATTCTAACATTTCAGTATAAATATAGATATTCTGAAATTTTAAAATGTTGTTTAACCAACATATCTCAGCTGAGATTTACTAAAAAACAGCCCCTGTACCTGCTCATCAGAGACATGGAAGATTTAAGGTTCCTCGTGTAATCTTCATGAGAATATACAGTATATATTTGTTTTGTGAATAGCTGGGTGCATTTACCTTTCTGCACAACTGGATAGATGCAACAGTATGTAATAGGACTGTCACACACTAAGACATTCCCATGATTCAACTGATCAAAGCTGATTAAAATGAAATTATATTCTGTGCATA
This sequence comes from Electrophorus electricus, assembly GCF_041902795.1. Taxonomy (NCBI): domain Eukaryota; kingdom Metazoa; phylum Chordata; class Actinopteri; order Gymnotiformes; family Gymnotidae; genus Electrophorus; species Electrophorus electricus. The sequence goes on along the minus strand of NC_137500.1, from coordinate 14,320,230 downwards.
CGTTCATGTCAAGTGTACTTTTGCTTTAATTTTCTGATTACTTACAATAGAGGTTTAAACAAAAGCATTCAAGTGCATTTAAAAAAGATGTGACTCTGCATGCAAATGAGTTCTACCCATAAGGAAGGCAGATCTTGTCAACCTGCCATTTAGTTTATTTGTGGTTATACTGTTTTTGAGTCCATATGTTCAGTTTGGTGTTTGCTTAGCTGATTTAATCTAATTACAATAAGTTCTCATTTTAGTATTAAAAGAACACATTGTATGTGACAAACTAAAGATTTTGTATCCTTAGTTTCAGGACAACACGTGACATTTTTGTTATTTGTCGTTGTGTATTTAACCTAATTTTGTAATTGATTCTGCAATTTAATTTCTGAATATTTCATTAATAGTAATAAATGATTCGATTTGGGTTTACATGTTGTTCAATGAATTCGCCAACTAAAACCATGCAATAATACTGACTGCTTACTAGGCCCAGTTCTTACATTAACCTTTTAAGCTTGTAATTCAGTTGTGCCCTTTTTGATGTATTCTCCAAGTTCGATTGTGTGGTAACTATAAGAATTTGAGAAAGACTGAGATCAAACATCTTTGGCTAATCAGGGCAGGGCCATCCCTGTTTTGCACACCAGCTAGATCTTTACCACACAAAATGTTACCTGACAAACATATTTAATTAATGTCTGGTGAGGGATTTGTGACTACGTGCTGTGGAAGAAATGTGGATGCCATATTTCCTTAACTTACTAACATTGTAGGTTATATTAGCATACTGTATTACTGTGTTAACTGTACTACTTTAGTGTAATAAAGGTGACCGAGGGGTGGGGAGAGGTGGAGCCTTTTAATTGGGGACAACTATAAATGTGTGTCTAGAGGACGTTTTGAGTGGCTTAAATGATCCTTGAGTTTAGAGACTGGTTACAATCGCTAGGGAGAGCCTTGAGATGCTTCGAAAAGGAAGTGTTAGAGAGTTCCATGGTAGTTCTCTGGTAGCCCTCTGCTAAACTGGCTCAGTCTGAGAATTAAATTTTTCTGGAATGATTTGGAAGCCTTATGTTTGCAGTGATTCGCATTGTTTCAATTTAAGTTTCAAGTTTCAATTTAAGATTTGTGGCATGCTTTCATGATGTTTGTGTGACTTTCAAGACTGTATTTTAATGAACTTTTTACCCTATTTCATCCTCGACTTTATCCCCTTAACCGGATCTCCTGGGTATACCAAAGGTTGTGTACTAACATGTTACATTCCCTTAGTATTTCCTATCACACCTCCTATGATAAGTCTTTCTAGGGTAAAGTTTAAATTTCCAGATGAATATTTGTTATGATTGCATATATGTTTTATTTGGCTGGGTGACATTCCATAGTTCTGATCAGGGCAGCTGACAGGGACCGGCTCCCCTGGTTGTGCTGCTTCTTACTGATCGAGGGGGCCATATACAAAGAGCACATACAGCTAAACATGACCCAAGCCCTGAGACCCAAGCCTGGAATTGCACTGACGCATCTGCGTTACAGCATTTAGCCAAGTTGCCAAGTCCCACCTGTCCCAGCAGCCAGGTAGAAACCACTGCTTCACCTTATTTTGGTCATCTGATGTTATCCTGCTAACCATACAGGCAAACTCTCTGGTTTTCACTCTGGTTCTACATTCTCTGCCACCAGCATAAGTGATGGTGGGATATGCTTTTATAGCCCGAAGAGATGTTGCTTTGGTTTGTGTGCTTTGGTTTGTCATGTCGGATTATCATCTGGTTGGTTAAGGTAGGCTCTGAGTTCACTTACTTTTGTCTTAGATTCTGTGAAATTCAAGGATTGTTGTCTAAACCTAGTTGTTAGTTGCTTGGTAGCGGTAATTACTCATTACAGGTGTAGTTTCGCCCTGACCTTAGGTGTGAATTGAGGGGCGGGCTCAGCACTTATTGAACTAAGTTAGATTAGGACGACGGTAATCAACATATGGAGGAGGTTTGGTGGTGTTCTCAATCAGTTCATCTACATCTCACCTACAGGACTTCACAAACTCGGCTAAGTATCTTCTCATATTACCTCAATCCTTTATCTCATACATCCACAAATCAAGCATCTGAAATGTGCTTCACAATTCCTGTCCATATATCCCACAGATCTCCTCGACACAATCATAGACGTCACAATCTCAGCAACCTCACTGACTCACAACGTTTCACACCATCACATATCGTGGTGGCAGGAGGGCTCTGGAACTGCCAATCTGCTGTCCAGAAGGCTGACTTCATCTCAGCATTGGCATCCCTCCACTTCCTACACTTCCTGGCTCTGACAGAAACATGGGTCAACCCTGAGAACTCGGTGACTCCGGCTGCTCTCGCCTCTGTTTTTTCATTTTCTCATTCTCCGAGGGGTCTTGGCAGGGGTGGTGGCACAGGTTTACTAATGTCTCGAGAGTGGCGTTTCATTCCACTTTCCTTCTCTACACTTTCCATCTCCTCTTTTGAATTTCATGCCATTACAGTGTCTTTCCCCACCAAATTTCTTATCATTGTCATCTACCACCCTCCAGGTTCCCTAGATCACTTCATTGATGAGCTCGACATCCTTCTGAGTCAATTCCTCATTGAAGGAAATCCACTCATTCTCCTTGGTGACTTCAACCTTCCATCAAACATGCATTCCTCCTGCATCCTTCCACTGTTGACAACATTTGACCTCACCCTAGACCACTCTCCTCCGACTCACAAACCGAGTAATGTTCTGGACCTGATCTTCACCCGTACCACCACAACATCAGATATCGCAGTCACCCCCCTCCACCTCCCGGACCATCACTTCTCTCTCTCCCTTCCTTCTCTTTCCATCCAGTCCTCTCCAACATGTTCCTCCTCCCTCTGTCGCAATCTGCACTCCATAACTCCCTCTTCCCTTACTTCTACTATTTTGTCCACCCTTCCTCTCCCTGAATCTCTATCCTCTCTCTCTTTGGATTTCCACACTCTCCTCATCAATGAATCTCCCTCTCTCCTCTAGACCCTCTAATTCCTCCCCACCTGCCCCCTGGCTAACAGAAACACTTAACTGCCACAAGACAGAACTAAGGACTGCAGAGAGGCGGTGGAGGAAATCTCGCGTAGATTCAGACCTTAGCTCATACATGTCTCTCCTTTCCAAGTTCTCACTGGAAGTAACATCTGCAAAGTCATCCTACTACAGAGAGAAATTAGAATCATCATCATCTGATCCACGCAACCTCTTCACTATTTTTTCTTCTCTTCTTAATCCTCCCTCTCCCCCTCCTTCCTCATCTCTTACTCCGGAGGATTTTATCACCTTCTTTGAGGAGAAGGTTGCAGCAATCCACCAGTCCTTTTCCTCTGTTCCCACTCCTCCAACTAATGTGCATTCCTCAACATCCAACTCTCTGTCTTCTTTTTCTCCTCTCTCCACAGATGAAATTCTTCAACTTCTGACTTCCAGCAATCCGACTACATGTCCGCTGGATCCAATTCCTTCTGCTCTGTTCCAGACAATCGCAAGAGATCTGCTTCCTTTCACATTTGTCATCATCAACAACTCCTTATCTTCTGGATACGTGCCTACTGCATTCAAAAACCGCCAGGGTGGTACCAATGCTCAAGAAGGCCACACTTGACAGCTCCAGCATTACCAACTACAGACTGTTATCACTTCTCTCTTCCTCTCAAAAGCCCTTGAACGAGCAGTTTATAATCAATTGTCTCTTTTTCTCACCCAGAACCAGCTGCATGATCCCAATCCATCTGGCTACAAACCAGCACATTCTACAGAAACGGCTCTCATAGCGGTGAATGAGAAACTTCATGCTGCTAAAGCTGCCAAACAATCATCATTTTTGATTCTTCTAGACCTTTCAGCAGCCTTTGACACAGTGAACCACAACATTCTTCTCTCTGTTCTTTCCAGGCTTGGTGTGATTGGCTCTGCTTGGAAATGATTTCAGTCCTATCTGGATGGACGGTCCTATCAGGTGACATGGAGAAGATCCACATCCAAACCATGTAGACTCTCCACTGGTGTTCCACAAGGTTCAGTATTGGGCCCCCTTCTCTTCTCTTTGCATACTTTTTCTCTTGGTGATGTAATATCTTCTCATGGTTTCTCCTACCACTGCTATGCCAATGACACTCAATTATTTCTTTCTTTTCCACCCTCTGACACGCGGGTCTCCAGACGCATCTCAGCATGCTTGACTGACATTGCGTCATGGATGACAGCCCACCACTTGAAGCTTAACCCCAGTAAAACTGAGCTTCTGCTTTATCCCAGGTACTCCCAACCCTTATCATGACCTCACTGTTTCCTTTGAGAACTCCCTGGTATCACCATCTGAAGCTGACTGTAGCCTGGGCGTAACTTTGGACAACCAGTTGTCATTCTCAACTCATGTTTCTGATCTAACCTGGTCTTGCAGATTCCTTCTTTGTAACATACGAAGGATTCGACCCTTTCTTTCGCAGGAAGCTACCCACGTGCTTGTACAGTCTCTTGTGATCTCAAAGCTAGAATACTGCAACTCGCTACTTGCTGGTCTTCCTCTAAGAGCCATCAAACCTCTACAACTTGTCCAGAATGCAGCAGCACGATTGGTCTTCAATCTTCCGAAGTTCACACATTACTCCACACCTGCGCTCCCTTCATTGGCTCCCTGTAGCTACACGCATCAGATTTAAAACCTTGATGCTTGCCTACAAAGCCAAAAATGGACCAGCCCCTTCATACATGAGGTCAATGGTCAAAGCCCGATCCGTACCTCGAGTACCTCGAACCTCAAGTACGGCTCGGCTTGAAATACCTTGCTTCAGGTCTCATGGACGACAAGCATCGAGACTATTTTCTGTCCTGGCTCCAAGATGGTGGAATGAACTTCCGCTTGCAGTCTTCAAACCAACTGAAGACCCATCTATTTGCAGAATATTTAAAGGACAATTGACACTGCTCCCTTATTGACTGACTAATTTAGTACTTATTGTAGGGCACTGTTTATGTTTTTTAACAAACTCTAGCACTTATTGTTTATAGCACTTATCATTGTTTAAGATAGACCTTATGTATTTTGCACTTCTAGGTTCTAGCATTCATCCCTGTATTCTACAGTATTCTAGTTCACTGGTATGTTTAATTCTAACTTACTATACTATACTTGGATATATTCTATGAGTAAATGACAAAGCACTTTTGTAAGTCGCTCTGGATAAGAGTGTGCTAAATGCCGTAAATGTAAATGTTGCTTCTGAAAGTTTTGCTTTTAGGAGACCCTGAAACAGTGGGAGGCTAATAATCAGTTGGTTGAAGTGGAACTGAAGGACTCAATAGCTGAAGAAGAAAAGAAAGATAAATTGAGTGTCTATGGAAGCACATGGGAGAGTTTATATATCCCATACATCCATACTGAGATGTGTGAAGTAATGACGATCACAAGTTTCTGTTCCATCTGTTCTTGTACTTTACTTTCCCAGACTTCCTCCTCTCACCTTTGCCCCTTACAATTTTTGTTCTCATGCGCCTGTTTGGAATCAAAAGGCACCTTCTCTCTAATCTCAGACACAGAATCAAAGACAGCCTTCTGACATTTTGGGGAAATACCAATGTGTGTGTGTGTGTGTGGGGCGGGGGGGGGATGAGGGTTGGTGTGTGCATGAGAAAAACTGAGAGACAGAGAGGGACTCTTGTGTCCCCTAAACACCCTTCCCACAGAACACCTGAAATGATGAGATATTTGGTGTAGATCAGACGGCTGTCTCACTCTTTATCTCTGCTTACAGAGGAGGCCCTTCATTTTGATCCTGCTGAGGCAACCACACAGGCCTTTCTTACTCACTAGTGATTAACTGCTCCCTGACATGTAGTTACGTATACACGTTGAAAATACATGCAATATACAAGTGCCAAGATTCTCTTTACAATTTCGAAGGTTCTTATGATCACATTTGCTTTTGCTTTCTTTAGAAGGTAGATTCTGCTAACTTTGATTATGGGACCATATGTGCAGTGGTGAGAAACTATATGTGGCTAAAAATTGCACCATCCTCTTCCTACATTGGAATTCCTATATGGGATTTTGCAATATTTTTTATGTTTATAATTAAAAACTTTAACTGCAGAGAGACATTACAGTACATACAATCTCATGAAGTTGTGATTGTATGAAACTTGAACTTGAACTTGATGTTAACTTTTGCTATACAGGCATCTTTACATTTGATTTTATAAATGAAGCGAGATAGTAATTGCAAATTATACACACTACAGACCCAGTATGCACTGATTTCTCCATTTAGGTTTATTCTGTCATCATTTTTCTTAATATTTGCCATGTCTGTACAGACCTAGCTAGCTTTGTTAGAATATTGAACTTTATCCAGGCAAATGCAAAACAATCCACTGTATACTTTTATATAGTTTTAATTATTTATGATTATGGAACACTTTAGTTTTTTTACTTATTGATTTTTTGAGGGTCTATATATTTGAAGTTAATGTTGATATAATTACAGGATGCACAAGCAGAACACAAAGTATTAAAGTGTAAAAATAGTTTCTAATCAAATTAATAATTAAACGGATTAAATTGATTTGGAGTTACAAGCTCTTTGACCTTTCTGACTTTTGGTGCACAGAAAGACACTTGGATGAAAAATGAATGAAATTTAAAATGTATCTAGTTCCTTATGAACAAAATCTGCTGTTCGTGTAACTAAATCACTTTATAATATCATTAACTGTAACTTGAGCTTTCATCATGCTACAATATATGCAAAAATGTATGTTTAGAAATTTTGGTAAATTTTTACAATCTTTTAATACTTTTGTAGTTATTACCTTATTAATAAGTAATTGAGTGTTAACAAAGTAGTTCATTAACTTCATTAATTATTCCACTACAGTAGGCTGCTATTCAGATCATGTCTTAAATTCCTATAAGAACAAAATATGGAGACTCACTCAAGGGTAGCTGATTATACAAGAATATACGGGGTTATACAAAATTATACAGGTTAAATTGTCTCTACTTTAGCCAACTGTCACGGTACTGCCCCTCCTCCAGAACATCTTCTCATGTGTGTGTGTGTTCGTCAATGTGGCCACGCCCTACCTGTCTCACACCTGCTCCTCATTGTGTTGTTATCATATATGTATAAAAGTCATTTACGCGTTTGTGTTGTCAGTGTTTTGACTCCAGTAGTGTGTGTGTTTGAATGTTACGTTTCATGTTAAATAAACATATGCTTATGTTTCACGCGACTTCTATTATCCTGGCCTCATTCCAAACTTCCACCACAGTGGAGGAGGCCACCGGACGATTTGGGGGGGGGGGGGCCCGAGTATGGTCGGACAGGGTCGGACTCAGAGAATCGGCACACAGAAGTGGACTCCGCTGGGTCCTACGACCCCTACAAGGACTTCCACGAGGGTTATGCGGATTATGGAGATCACTGGGAGTGCAGCGATGTTAGTCTGCGGTTGGACTTGGAGTTCGACTATGAGGAGGACCTGTCTATGGAGGTGGAGGAGGTCCTCTATGGGGATCCCCCCAATGTCAGTGACACAGAGTCTGCTGACTCTAAGAGTGACAAGCCCCCACCACTTAAGATACCGCCCAAGGCCCCACCTAGGAGGTGCTGCTGGGGAGTGAGCAAACCATCCCGTGCGGCACAAAGAGGGGCGACCGCGCTTGAGGAGGAAACTTTCCCCACTAGGGCGTACAGCCCCGGAACTTGAGTGGGAGGTGTCACCAGTGCCCACCCTAGAGACAGGCAGAGCAACTGGTGCACCTCCTGTAATGGGTGCGCGAAAGTCGCCGCCCCCCAAATCGGCAAAAGGCGATCCACCACAGGCGGGTGGGACCCCAGCTCAGCCAACAACTGGGGGGCAGTCCGGGGTTCCTGCCAGCTCCTTCGGACTCACCAGTCCTTTGTGTAATTTTGTGCCTGTCCCCATCACATTGTCTGTCTCAGTTGCTTTGTCTTCCTTTGCGTCTGTGCCTGTGCCCATCAGTGTGTCCGTCCCTGTGTCTTTCGTCGTCCTGATCCCTGTCCTTCGCCCCGGTGTCCTGCTCACACTGGCCCATGTCGGGTCGCTCGGTCCCCTGGCCTCACCATTTAGCGTTGGTCTCGGGGCCGCAGCCCGATAGCCTGGCACGCCGGGAGTCTTGCCATTGGGGAGGGGCTCTGTCATGGTACGGCCCCTCCCTCCGAAAGTCTCCTCGTGTGTGTGTGTTCGTCAAAGTGGCCACGCCCTCCTTGTGTCTCACACCTGCTCCTCATTGTGTCATTATCATATATGTATAAAAGTCTGTCGTTTATGCGTTTGTGTTGTCGGTGTTTGACTCCAGTAGTGTGCATGTTTGAATGTTACATGTTTCATGTTAAATAAGCATATGCTTATGTTCCACGCGACTCGTCCCTGCATCCTGCTTAAAACCTCCATCATTACACCAACAATTAATAACCAACAATAATAATAATATTATTAATGTGTAAAATATTAAATTGTTATGGTAATGTTATTTTGTAAAATAAAATGTCTTTCATGTCACAATTGGTCCCATGTTCCATGCTCATGTTTGTTTCTCCATTCCGTTCCAGTCCTTGTTTTGCTTTTCACCATTCATGAGTTGCACCTGTGCCTTGTTTAGTTATCATTATTTCATGTATTTAGACCCTGTCTTGTGCCCTTTGTCTTGGCTGTTTTTTGAATGAATAAATATATGGATGTATGTTTGAATATTTTTGAAAGCCTGTATCTGTATCCCCATAATCTCTGTATTGGTAAAATGACCCTGGACACAAGTTTTTGAATGTTCTATTCTAAAATATGTGTATTGTTGCATGCATGCTATGCATGAATGCAGTTCACTTACATTTTAAAAAGAATTAAACTTTGATTGTAACAATTGTAATGGTTAGAAAAGAAAAATATATTAGCATTGACAAGCAGGAGACTAAGCATGATCTAAGGAACCAGGTGCAGAGTATTAATCAATAGTGGAAAAGTCAAACACAAACAAAGCAGGGTAATCCAAACACAGCTGGGGGTCAAACATGGTAAAGGCAGAACAACCAGGCATACAAAACAATAAGCCCATTCCAACACTTGTAAATGAAAAACAAGGCATTAGGTCAAAACAGAATATAGACAATAGGAACACTCCCAGTTGCAAGTTATGATACTCTATACTGGCAAAACATCACAATAAGATATGGATACAGATATTTGAATACACATGGGGACTAATTACAAACAAGAGACAGGTGCAGGATGCTGATTTAGCAAAGGGGAGGATGCTTCAGTGAGGCCAACCTCTGGAGGCCAGAGAGGGTATCACCTGGAGTTGGTGTGAAAATCACAAACCTACTGATCATATTAACCTAGGATTCTAGTCAATATAAACCAGCTTTGGATGGTCAATCCAACTGAATGGTCTAAAGAAACAACCCTTTAGATTAGCCCATGAGTACCATCCAGTATTTACCCAGCTTTGTGGTTGAAAGCTATAAATCAGTCTTTTTTGACTGAAAGATTACAATAGAAATCATCAGTTCCTATTTTGATTACAGTTTACAGCAACATGAGGTAGTGTAGTGTAGCCTACACCTTGCATGGACCATCAGATATTTGTGAATATTGCCATGGACTCCTCACCTTCACATGGCTTATCCAATACCTCATCTTGAGCAAGGCATTGGTGGATTGTGACCTGCTTACAGCCTGAGTCCACCAAAGCCTGATATGTACCCCTATGTATACTCCCAATCATGCTGTACATCCCTGCTTGTCCAGGGTAGGAACATAGTTCTGTGATCCAGGAAGTGCCCTGGATCCTTGCACTGGCAACACCCCTGCACAGGTCTTACCTGAGGGAGTCATACTCCTCATGTGAAGCCAATGGGCCTTTCCTAAGAGCAAGCACAGCAGGAATGTTGGCCAGCTATACTTTGGCCAGCCAGAGGCAGAGAGCTCCACAAATGCTTCTGGGCTGTTATGTGGAGTCATCTTCACAAGTTGGAATCAGAACAAAGCTGGAGGTTAAGCGGATGTCAGCAGGCTCAAAAGATCTGGCAGTCCTCAGGGCTTCAAAATAGAGGAGCTGCTTGGTAGCATGAGGAATGCCTGGTGTTGGGTCTTCAGCAGGGTAGCTGTGGTCTTAATCATTTCTGTAAACAGGAAGGACTCCATTGCAGCATGTCCTCTGAGAGAGAATCTGGTATAAGTAGGCTAACACTTATCATACACAGGTGCAATGAATGACTTGCTAGTTCACCTAGGATGTCTCTCCACTCCATAAATGGTGCTTGGTCATGCCTCACTGCCACAAAGTCATACCCAACTGTCCCCCAAATGGCAGACTTGCCTGCAGCTGTTTTATGTCTTTACAAACCTACTTTCAACATCACTTATACTGACTGCTTTCAAGTCAAGGTCTTATCTTTAAACACCACAAAATGTGTAGACCTTGGTGTTCTTACTGGAGTTTTTTCTGATTGCATCATGGTAGCCCTCAGGGGATTCACACAACTGTGGTGGAAAGGAGCTATGCCAAGCCTTTGTGTCTGTCAGGCTTTCTTCAGCTACTTAGCCCAAACAAACAAAAAAAAATCTCTTTTCACTTAAATCTTACTTTGGTATTTCGGTGGAGTGTGGGAATGGGACATGCATTCACTGAAAAATGCTTTCTGTACTGCTATTGATTCTCAGTGAATTAGTGAAGATGGTTCTCACTGAAGTGGAGGACAACCCAGAAAACCATAGGGGCATTTATCCTCTGATGTTGACAATGCCGACCAGACAAAGTACAATTTCATTGGGTGGTCTGATTGGGTGAAACCTTCTCCTAAACACTCAGAATTATGGAATTTTATACACAATATGCACCAAATATAACCCAAACCTTCAAGAAAAGCATGATATGGATCCTTTGCCAACCAGGTGATTGGAACTGTTGTTGTGATAGTTGATCTTCAATTTTCCTCAATTTTGTGTTGTTGACAGAGCAGATCAGCAAGGTGGTCCATGGACCAGATGGGTAGAGCTACAGAAGTTATGCTGAAGGGTGAAGGGAACCTAACATACAACCTGTAATGTGAATGATGATGTTCCCTCAAATTCCTGATAGGGATGATAAGGCACTGCCATTCTCTTGTCAGTAACTGCACTACGAGGTAGCAAACATACATAATCTGGAAACAGCTACATCAGAAAAACAGAATAAATGCATAATATTATTTTTATGACAATAATAACCACTTGTCATTTACAATAGCATGGAATGGTGGAGTTCAATATATAACACATTTTATATTTTTATATTTTATATTTGAGAGTTTTTTTTTTAATGGGTAGTAGATAATGTACCAATTTATATAGATATGGCACAGTAGTATATATTCCGTGTATGGAACAAAAGTAACCCCCCCCCCCAAAAAAAACCAAACAAAAAACAAAAAAAACAACAACAACAACAAAAAAACAATTCAACAACCCCAAGAGTAAATTTATAACATTACATGGGATTATGTAGGAGGACATTTTAGTTCACTACTACTCCCTAATGGCTAGGACTGGTATAACCCCAGCATTCCTGTAATGAGAAGGACAATTGTCACAAATCCCCTTTCACTGCAAAGTACCCCTGATCTGTAGTATTTTTTCAAGTTAACTACATTCCTAGTATCTATTATTGTGGTGGAGTCAATGAAAGATGTCCTATAATTTACCCCTTTGAGGCGTTTAACATTGTTCACTGAGCTTTACCATTTAGGTGTTAGTTTTGTGCTAAAGTCTGCTTTAGCCATGGACAGTGGATGAGAGCTCTCCCACACTAGATCAGCAATACTAGTTCCAGCATTGTTGTAGTGGGTTTGCTTACACTGGGTCTTGTCCACATTTGAGTGTATCTGTTGAATAAGTCACTGATCTTTGGCAATAGTGTCATATGCATCATGCAATGATCAAATGGACCCTTCACTTTCCAACCCAATGTTCTTTCGGCTGGCAAAAATCCAGTGCTCTCCTGCCAAGGTGTGTTGACAGTATATCGAAACAAGGACATCCACTGGTTGCACTCTCTGTGCTGTTCTCCTAACACTTTATGTGCTCTTCTCTCACTCTCTGCACACTCTCTGTGCTGTTCTCCTAACACTTTGTGCTCTTCTCTCACTCTCTGCACTCTCTGTGCTGTTCTCCTAACACTTTATGTGCTCTTCTCTCACTCTCTGCACACTCTCTGTGCTGTTCTCCTAACACTTTATGTGCTCTTCTCTCACTCTCTGCACACTCTCTGTGCTGTTCTCCTAACACTTTGTGCTCTTCTCTCACTCTCTGCACACTCTCTGTGCTGTTCTCCTAACACTTTATGTGCTCTTCTCTCACTCTCTGCACACTCTTTGCTGTTCTCCTAACACTTTATGTGCTCTTCTCTCACTCTCTGCACACTCTCTGTGCTGTTCTCCTAACACTTTATGTGCTCTTCTCTCACTCTCTGCACACTCTCTGTGCTGTTCTCCTAACACTTTATGTGCTCTTCTCTCACTCTCTGCACACTCTGTGCTGTTCTCAAAGTATCCTCTCCTAACATGTACTCCTCCTAACATGTGCTCCTGTATTGGCATTGACTGGACTGTATGACAGTGCTACATTATATTGTACCTTTTGGTAAATCATCCTAAAATCATATGCCTGAAAAGGGGACATGCGGAAATTTAAAGGTCCCCAAGTTGGTAATAAACGCTGTCTTGTTTACATTCATGGAGTTCATGCTGACTATCCAGTATCCACTACTCAAATTAAGTATGGATATGGATCCACCATGTAGGGACTCCCGTAGTTCCTGAATTTGAGGGATGGGTATGAATCTAGTTGGGTTAAGGCACAATAGTCCACATACAATTGCATAGTACCATACTTCTTTGGGATTCACACAACCAGTGAGGCCTATGGAGAGGACAAGGGTCAGATGTTTAGCCAGCATTTCATCAATGGTTTGGTACATGACATTCTGTCTTGCTATAGAAACTCTTCTAACCCATTAAAAAGCTTTGCTAAACCATTTATTCAATAAATATGTCATTGTAAAACACAACATTTTACATTGCCATATCTTTAAGATGATCAGATCACCTTTTAGAAGCTATTTATGCAGGTTATTCAAAATGGTTTAAAAGAGTTTTTCCTTGCAGCTGTTAATCAGTCAGACTAGAATGATATTTAAATTAAATTACAACTGCATCTAAATAGGTTGTTTGAGCATAATGGCATCATAAGTGAAGCCATTTCCACAATTATTAGAGAAGTAATGCTATCTATTTCCATACAGTATCATATCTATAATTATCAAGAAGATTATTCCACAATCCACTGTAATTGATGTGGTTACCAGCCTGTTTTTCATTTGTCTGATGGTCAAATCAACAAATGATATCTGAGATTAAAGAGTGTAGATGTAGTTTGCAGGTTTTCCTTGCGCAATGCGTACATAAAGGGCTTAAGAACTTTTTTTTTTCTATTCATTGTAGGGCGCTAATTACGGTAAAGTGGAATGTTAATCCGAATGCAAATTAAGAAGTGAGAGATGGATGCTAGTTGTTCCCAGAACATTTCAACTTTAGTGCATTCCAATGTTTGTAGATAAGTCCTGGAACTTTCACTATTGGAGTTTAGTTTGGATTTGTTTTCTTTTTTTCAAACTTAACTCCTTTGTGTAATGAAGAGTGCAAGGTGTTTCACAGATGCAGCTAAGAGAGAGAAATGCCTAAAGCCTTTTTTTTTGCCGTGTGTGCTCTTTATGCATGCAGAGAAAAGATTTTTCCACCTGAAATTAAGCTTATATCACAGCTGAAAATTTCTACTCAACGCAGATATAAAGCTGTTACACTAACAACTTTGACATATGGGTAAATAGATGACATCATGTGCACTGTGTACATACAAAGCCAGACGACATACATCTTATTCCCAAAGCCATTTGGTGCTTTTTGTAAATAAACATTTTAAGATTCCTCACCTAAATCTGCTGGTACTAAAGGAAGAGATGACTAACTCCTTCTTCTTGAATCTTAAGGCTATTCATTTACAATAAATTATTGGAAATTGAATAAATGCATGGAATAAATGGAACATAATAACTGTGATGTGTAAAAAAAACAGCTCTAGCATTAGCTGAAGAGCTGGAAGTGTGTTTATGATATAAAAAATTCCGTGCGATGAAAATGTAGGCCTGTACTTTCATTTTTCCTAACCCCCCCTCCCCCAATGCATCCAGTTTGGAGTCATCATCTGTAGGTATCTGACTTATGATTCAGATTTGTGCAACTGTGCTACTTGCCATCCTTCAGCATCCTTCACCTAAATATTTTGAGATTTCAGCCCCATCCATTATGAACCATTATGAAGGCATTCAAATATGATTAGAAGGATCCCAGGTGTCTTTCCAGGTATCCTATTGGCATCTTTGAGTTCTTTTCTTCTGCAGACTGCTCCAACAGCCTCTATCAAGCACTGGTGCAAACATACACTGCATGAAGTGATGAGGGGGAGGAATGGGAAGAGCTTTGGTTCAGTACATGATGCTTTGATGGTCCTTGAAGTTTGCTGATGATAGCATTAAGAACAATCTTGTAGAGGATGCCTCTAAGTATCTGCAATGATGAAAGACTGACATTTACAATCCTGAAGATTGAGCTAGGGTACCACTACAGAAGCAAAGACTTCTCACATTTCATGATTAAGACTTTTAAAAAAGCTATGAATTACTTCTAATATGATTCATATTAATGCTATTATTGCTACTCACTTTACCCATCACCATGTGTTGGAATTAATTTGATACACCACTACTCTTAAACCAAGCCTTAAAACTCCCTTCTGCTATATATAATTAATACCTTAAACAAGAATTTGATAAAAGTGGGAGATGCTACACATGTTAAAATATGAGAGCCCAGAAGGATCAGCAGTTGTGTGGTGTTCCCACACTGGGGCCCTTCTCGTTTACCTATTACAACATGCTTGGAGCATGCACTGCACTAGGAGATCTGTGGCGCGTGCTTGTGCACGGTGTCACTGCGTTCAGGCAGTTATGGAAGCATACAGTGGAAGAAGTTATAATAAAATTAGCCATCGATTAATAGCCATGTGAGTGTGACTTCCAGCACTGCATTTGTGCTGCCTGAAGGTACAACATAACAGGATTACAAGGTGTTCCAAAGCACCTGCTTTTGACTAGGATGAAACAGAAACAAAACCACATGCCACTATCGACATGGGAACCATGATGCCAGAGGGGGAAACCATGTCACGGGGTCCTCATTCTGTTTGGTCCATAAACAAGCTCTGTTCAGAGATGAAGTATGGTTGTCAGAGAGGGACTATCTGGGCAATGTATTGTAGAAGAGAATGTATTGTACTTCTGAACTTTGGGCATCATAGTAGGTATATGTTTGCAGTATGTGTTTTTAATGGCCACACCCTTACAGTTTCCCTCAGAAAATGAGGTGAATTCTTTCACTAAAGCCCAGGTAAATTAAATTAGACAGCAATACTCTTTCCATATTTCAGTGTATTACTACATTCAACTGTGCTCTGAATTATTCTTTTTATTAAACAAAATTTGAATATTCCCGCCTCTGATCCCAGCTGAGATAGATCCCAGTACAATATATACTGTATACATACGCTATGCTACATCGATGTTGGAGCATGAAAAGGTAAATGTAAAAAACTAGTATGTCCATTGTGTAACATTGAGCGGTAAGGAGGTGGACGCATGTGCTGAGAGGAGCGAGATTTAATAGGGGCAAATCCAAAACCAGGGTCGTTTAGGCAGTCCAGGGTCACAGAGCCGACATGGAGAGTACTGGGATACATTACAAAACAAAAACACACGAAGGCAAACCAGGGAAGAAGGCTATAACTAAGGCAGGGGAAAACTCAGGGCTAGGAAACACGAAGGCTAAGATAAACACAGGCACGGAATACAAAGAAACAACCATCAAACATTATTTCAAACAATCAAACCAGAAAACAGCGAAACAAACAACGAACAGCCA
This sequence comes from Electrophorus electricus, assembly GCF_041902795.1. Taxonomy (NCBI): domain Eukaryota; kingdom Metazoa; phylum Chordata; class Actinopteri; order Gymnotiformes; family Gymnotidae; genus Electrophorus; species Electrophorus electricus. Next base: position 14,304,163 of record NC_137500.1, on the reverse strand, counting down.
CGACCAAGGCACACAACAGGGTTTAAATACATAAACTCAAAACGAGGGACAGGTGTGCGCAATCAAACAATGTGAGGAGAAAACGAAACTACGGAACGGAACTGCACATGACAGGCAAAACACGGAACATGGAAGGGACCGATCGTGACAGTGTCAATTCACAAAGAAGATAACAGGTGAGAGAAAGGAGATCTCACTCAGGTCGGGGATGGGTGAAGAACCGTAACTCTAAACATGTCCTTCAAGGAATGTCCTGGCTATTGAAGCACAGGTCCTGCTGATGTGCTAGTGACTTCAGGAGTCATCATAAAACAACAGTCTTGGATTACATGTCCACTACAAAGTTAATTTTTTAGTTCACAGGGCCTATAAAAGATTGTCCAGTCCATTGCATTTCTTCTATCTGGAGCATGGTTGTTTTTTTAATGTCTGCCGCAAGTTGTTTTTCCCTCGAGAGAGAGAGGGAGCAAATGTAAGAGAAAAAATGGGGCAAAACACACAAGTCCAGCCCTGTGATTGTACCTGAAATAAAGCCTCATCGATCCCTCTGTATTGTTAATTTGCCAGTGAAGGTGGGCTTTTGAGCTTGCTTGAGCATGTGTATGTGTGTGGGGGTAAGAGTATATATGTGCGTGCGTGTGTGTGCTTCAGAGAGTGCCCTTCAAAGAGTCAAATGGAGCTTTAGTCCCTCAACAGTCAGTAAAATTAAAGGAAGGAAAATCTTGGGCTTAAAAGCCCTGTACAGTTGTTTTTTATATCTGTGTAAAATAAATATTTCTGCAAACGTTATGTATTCCTGTTACCTTCCAAAAAACATTAAAACTACATTAAAAGGAGTGCTTAAATTTTCTTTTTCTCTGTCACCATTTACCATTTGGCCGTGTGGGCGCAGACCCCAGCAGATTGATGAACAGCCTCAGTGTCAAATGTAACCCCCCATTTAGTCAGTATGTAGCAGCTTGGAAACTGGATCACTTCAACTCACTTGTCTTACTTGTCTGGACCTGAAGAGGTAAAAGGCTGTTAGGGGTCTCAGTCAACAGCAGAATCAGTGCTGTGTTGAAATACAGGCTAAGCAAATTCTCTGGTTAAAATAGAGGACACCACAGTTAATATTTTAAGAATGTATATTAAGTGCTATAATTGGTTTCTTACATGTTGGTCACCTTTTACTTTAAAGCTATTAGCTAAAGTTAGCTAGCATTAGCTAACTAGCTTATAATCGGATAGTTAACCAGGTCTGGCTAACCGGTTTGACTATACATGGTGGGAGCTAAAAGTGACTACCAACAATTTTCAAAATGTCAGCTTGCACATTTTGTCACATTCTCATTGGTTGCTATATATATTCAATAAAGTATCAAATGAAATCAGTGACTGTTAAATAATAAAGAGGTTATCCTCATTGCCTCCAGCACGTGTCGGGAAAGCTGTTGCTCTTGTATTTGGTGTCACTTCAACCCCAGGAAGAAATCCTGAGCCATTCCGACTTGATCTCATTTTCTGGAATAAAATGTAAAGAGTACCCTTCCACCTGTTTTCATCCAAAAACTGAAAATGTGCAGGCAAGTGTTATCTCTCAAACAGAGTGATGCGGAGTTAGTGAAATGTGGAAGGGTCAGTTGATTTCATAGTTGATTTCACAGTTCATGAATATGAAATATAAGATAGCTTATGATATATTGCTATATTCAATTAGTGATCTAGGATGTCAAAGATAACGGCAAATACAATATTATTTCTAAGCAGTTGTTAGGGGACAGAATATCAAAAACAAAGCTTCCTGCTAATATAACCTTTTGAGTAAGGAGGGAAAATACTGTGCAGGGCCTATGATTAGTCAAACACAAAAGGACAGCATAAGCGAGAGAGAGAGAGAGAGAGAGAGAGAGAGAGAGAGAGAGAGAGAGAGAGAGAGAGAGAGAGAGAGAGAGAGAGAGAGAAGGAGAAAGTAAGAGGAAAACTAAATACACCGGCGATAAAATCAATGATTGCCAAGCAAGTGACTGGTTGCTGGTTGGAACAATCGACAGTAGAAGCTTGTAGCTGAATTGCAGGCTTTGAGGATAGCTATAGCTATACAATTTAGCTCTATATACGCTCTACAATAATTATAGCATATTAATTACACTCAATTTCTAGTACAATAAAATATATAAAATGTGATGCACCTTTAAGTTACATAGCTAACAGATCTACTAGCCTGCTGTAACCCAGGTTAAAATGCTTGCACATCCCATAAATGTTCAGTGATTTAGGACAATTAAACTAACAGACAAAGAAATTGGTTATTATTGCAGCTTTAAAACTATTCAGTTAATCAGACTGCATGCAATGTAAAATAAAGGTATCCCGTCCGTTTAAGAAGCGCTATGATCTAAAAAAAAAACAAAAAAACGGAAAACTCTTAAGAGAAAAAAAGAAGATGGGAACAGAAAAATGTAGTTCAGTTGAGTCAGACAAAAGAGAGAGGTAGTGAGGGAAAGTACAAAAGAGCATATTTTTCTAAAGAAAACAAGTACGTGAAGATAAAATGTTTTCATTAGTCATCGAATGATTTGGTGATTCTAAACTATTAGACTAAAAAGTACAAATCAATTCGCTAGGTTAACTTAACCGTAAAACTGACATTGAACGTGGGTAGAAAGGGTATTTAAAAAGTATGTTGTATTAAATTGAGTACACTATGTATTGTGAGTTAGCCATTAAAAGTTTCGTGAGAAAATGTTTGGTGAGAACTAGCCTGTAGTAATTGCTTGCTATCTCGCCACCATTTTGTCAGTATTACAGAGAATGTATCCTGAATGTAGCTTTCAGTTATTAGTATGAGGTGATTTTGGTAATTACTGCTTTTGTGTTACAACGATTGTACAATGAAAAGATATATTAATAGAGTTATTTTGTGCCTTCATGACCTGCAATACAGGTCAGGATATTTCCCCTTGATCCATTCCGCCGTGTGAGTTGCACAGAGGAGTTGAGTGACGGACATTACAGATACAAGACGGCGAACCAACCCGCAAACAGCATGCTTACTGAATGTATGCTACCCAGATCCTCCAGTATGGTAGGATTGTACCATGTTGTTAGGATTGAGCCATTTTTCTTTTTGAGTTGGAGGGAAACAGATTCTGATTATTTATTTATTTTTTGCCATTTCTTCCCTTTTCCTACAAAGGAATATTCCTGGGCAGATCTGAGTTAGAATAATGAAATAAAGTAGGAAATAAACCCCATCAAGTACAACAAGGAAGGATAGAATGCTTTTTTTTTTTTTTTTTTTAACTTTTATGTTGCTGTAAATATTGTGTTCATAAAAGTGAACTGAATTGAGTTAAGGTGACTTCTCATATTGAGTTCCACTGTATTAATAGCCTGATAAAACAAGTGAAAAGAGGTTAGCATTCACAATACTAGTTTTACTGAAGGAAGCAATTATTCTAATTATTATAAAAAACTGTAATACTCATACAAGTAATATATATACCTTGACTGTGACCCAAAACAGACCTGGAAACTTGATTACATTAAATAGGCAGCAGAATTATACATTTGAATAATTATATTTGTGACGAGGAGGCTGAGCATGCTGCGGGGACGAGTTCGTAGAACAAACACATTTATTTAGACACTTCAACACGAGCATAGAACGCAGGCTATTGGGTTCATCGACCCACACAGACTCAAACACAAGATTTATATACACGCACCTAACACAACACAATGAGGAGCAGGTGTGAAACACGAGGAGGGCGTGGCCATACAGACAAACACACACACACACACACACACACACACACACACACACACACACACACACACACAGGGAGACGTTTGGGGGGAGGGGCATACCGTGACAATATTAAATAGGCATAGCCCTAAAATTAAAAAGACAAAAACCTAATTTCACCGCTTAATCGCACAGCCCTAAAATCAAGAACCTAATTTCAAAGCGTAACTAAATAGCCCAAAATTAAACTGAGACAGGTATAAGCCATAAACTTTAACTATAGTAGATTGGCAAACCCTGGAAAGATCACTGCAGGTATGAGTACTGGATGTCATAGGTTTTTATCTTGAATACCGCCTGTAAAACCACTGTCCACCAGTGTATGATGTTTGTACACATAAAATGCTGCACTAAACTCCCAAGTAACCTCTTAAGCTTGTGTCTCTGGTTAATTCATTCAACCACTCCTTACGCACCTAAGACTGGCCCAGATACACATTCTGGAGAGGGATTCCTGGCACGCAGGTGGTACCCGTTACGCCGCCTATTTTAAATTGTTTTCTAGTTGGCGTAACATTTAAAAATATGCAAACAACTACTTCAACTTACCCAGTACCCAACATTGCCAACACTTTAATCCATGCCACGTTTCTTTCTATTTTTTTTTTTTTTCGACATAGGGGTTGAGGTCCCTGGAAAACCCAGACACCGGAACCATGTAAATAGTAGAAATATGTATTAAGGTCAGTGTAGCATGTTTCTGGGGATGTGAGAACATCTTTTCTGATTGGATATTGGCATTGCATGTCACAGCTCATTTGCATAGAGTTGAGTAGCGCTGAACGTTTTAGCATTGCTCAGATCGATTGCTTCATATTGCCTATGGTTGCATCGCTGCTCAACATGTAGCGACAGCTACCACTTATTGAAAATTAATCACTTCTGTCTGCTTCGTCGCTTCCATTGCTACTGGGGTGCACATACAGTTAGAATGGAATGGATAAAATTACTGAAACTGAAAATGTACAGAAGGTCTGCAGTATTGCACTGAATACGTTAAGATTCAGATTCAGAGTCAAAATAACTTTACTGGCATGACTGTTGTGAGAACAATATTGCCAAAGCATTAAACAAGAAAGGTTAACAAAAAAGCAACAATAATTACAAAATAGGTGAATACAAATAATGTTAAATAAAAGGTTTGGCAATATTTACAAAAATATATTTATAAAATATATAAATATACTTTATAAATGTACCTATATGTAGTATATGCATACATACACTGCCTCTCAGGCAGTGACATTCTGATACCCACTGTGTGGCGAGGGGGGTTCTGTGTCTCACTCCCAGAATTATCTGTAATTTCTCCAGCTCACTGAGTGTTCCTTTGTTTGGAATCAGCTGTTTAAATCCGTCTGTGAAATGATCTCTAGTTTATTTGAATTTTTGACAGAGAAAGAGGAAGTGCATTTCTGTCTCTACCTCACCATTCTCACAGTGACTTTCTCCTCTAGGAAGGATTTTATATACCTGCTCTTTTCTACAGCCAGGCTGTGGTCGCTGAGCCGGTATTTGGTCAGGAGCCGTCTCTGCTGTGGATCTCTGATGCTCAGAAGATATGGCTCCAGTCTGTATTCTTATTTTATGGCACAGAAGCATTCTAATTTATTTTGAGCCTGGAATTTGGTTCTCCCAGTGCTCTAGATATCTGTTCTCTCTGTTTGTGATGAGCTGGTTGGTATTTAGTTGGGGGCTTGGACAGTGCTGTGCTGCATGTTGGAGCCTGTTTGAGGGACAGAAAGTCTCAGAACCAACTGACTGAGAAGACTCTTCTCAGGGGTTTGCTCTTAGGTGTGTAATGCTTTAAACTGCGAGGTTTCTTCAGGGCTGGAATTTAGATGCACCCAGAAATTTGGGGATCTTTATTGTATGTTTATAGTGGGAGGTAATTGGCCTAATTCTGCCCTGCAGACATTAGTTGGTGTTTTCCTTTGGAATTTATGGATCAATCTGCAGAATGCAGCATGTTGGGTTACTGTTGAATGCATGTCCCATTTAGCGTACCTGTGCTCAATGAGTAGACTCCATACCTCTTTTCCATACAGCGCAATGGGTTGGCTCAAACTGACAAATAATTTACATGAGATTGGGATGGGAATGTCAATATTATAAAATTTCCTGCTGATTGCAAACAGTGCTCTGCAAGCTTTTTCTTTTAGTGCCTTCACTGCCAGACTGAAGTTCCTGGATGCGGTAATGATGTGCTCCAGAACAGTGCTTCAAAACAGTGCTCCAGAACAGTACTACCCACACTGAACTGGTACCTGTGTTCCTGACATCTGGGCTTTTTCTGGAAAACCATATTTGTCTTCTTGAGGTTGACTGCCAGGGCCCAGTTCTGGCAGTACTGCTCCAGCCAGCCCAGGTGCTCTTGGGGACAGCAGCAGCAGGTCATCTGCGTAGAGCAGGAGCTTTACTTCCCCATCCTGCAGAGCGAGACTATTCCAGCTGTACCGCCAACTCATTAATGTAAATGTTATACAGTGTTGGACTCAGGTTACAGCCCTGCCTCACTGCTCTTTTCTGGGTGTATGTTTGTCACCAGTTCTTACAGCATATTTGTTTTCAAAGTATGTTTATTTGATGACATCATACATTTAACCCCTGACTCCACTCTGTAGGAGAGTGAAATACAGCCCCTCATGCCTAATAGAGTCAAAGATCTTCTTGAAATCTACAAAAGAGGCAAAGACCTTTCCATGTTTGGTTTGAAGAACATGTTGTTTGATCACTGTGTGTAAAGTGTAGATTTGGTCAGTAGTTTGATGATTTGGAAGGAAACCAATTTTGACTCGTGTTCATTTAAGAATGACAGAATTCTCTTGTTTAAAATGCTGTTAAAAGCTTTCCCCAGATTACTGCTCACACAGATGCCTCTGTAAATGTTCAGGTACAATTTGTCTCCACTCTTGGATTGGTGTAATATGTCCTTGGCTCCAGATGTCAGGAAAACAGCCTGAAGTCAGGGACAGGTTGAATAGTTTGAGCACTGCCCTCTGCAACTCAGAAGTGCTACATTTAAGCATTTAGTTTCTGATATTGCCAGGACCACAGGCTTTTTGGGATTTAAAAAATTTGAGTTGTTATGCCAGTTCTTTCTGTAATATGGGATAAGTGAGCGGATTTTGATTGTCTTACGGAGCATTCTAGCAAGTGTAATTTATATTTGATCAAAATGTGATTTCCAAATTTCTCTGTTTTCTAAAGGTATAGCCTGTGGTTTTGTTGTGCCCAAACTATTTCATAGTTCCCAGAACTGATTTTGTTTAAAGTAACAAATTATAATTTAAATTAATGCTAAATTAACTCAGGTTTTAACACAGGTTTTTACAACCTGACTTAGTGACTATGGCATCTTCCCCACCCCCAACAAATACAAAAACTTGCAAGCTTTCACATGTGCGTGCACACACACACACACACACACACACACACACACACACACACACACACAAACAAACATTGACTCTTATGGACAATAGCAGGTAATTACAGCCACTTTTTGTCTTGATGTCATAGTGTCACCTGCAGCATGTGCCTTCCACATTTACACCACACACACACACACACACACACACACACACACACAGACACACACACGCACACACACACACACAGACACACACACACACACACACGCGCACACACACACACACGCACACACACACACACACACACACACACACACAGACGCACGCACACACGCGCACACACACACACAGATAAGTCTTTGTCATCCTCTCAGGTGGCTGCTGGAGCTTTGACAGTATGTTGAACAGCATGACACTGGCTCCTGCTCACCATGGCAACTTAGCCTGTTTGTTTTGTATAACTGAAAGTGCTGCTTGCTGTTACATCTATTTCACTCCAAGCAGGGAAGCGCACACACATGCGCGCCCCGCCACACACACACACACGCACACACCCTGCTGAGACATACGGATGAGCCTCTGGGTCACTTTATCAACCTGTGAGCATCTGTTATTGAGCAGAGAAATTTCATCCGATCACTAAGGAAGGCTCAAACTGGTATTTATCTCCTCATACACACATGCACACATGCTGGGACCTATCTCTCTCTCTCTCTCTCTCTCTCTCTCTCTCTCTCTCTCTCCATTCACCTTAGTCCTATCTTCATGGATGTGCAAATTACATCACATGCAGTGCTGTAACCTTGCAGTGTTTCCATGACCTTGGAATGTGTCTTTTACAAATTTCATGCTTTATGCATATAAAACAGTATTTTAGTTGCACAAAGACACAACCCATGCATTATAAGATGTTTATGTGACTGAACTTGGTACATGAAAATTAGAACACATATTTTGAGTTACAATTGTGGAGCTGCGACAGCACAATCATTCTCTTATAGTGGCGTTTTTCAAAGAGGCCGATTAATGCAATTGCAGCTATCTTTTACCCCGCTCACTTGACAGCTGCTAAAACTCTGCCCACTTCGAACTTCTAATAATCCTGGCCTGTCCTCAATGGCTTGCTCCAACTGTTCTTGCTCATTTCAAATTAAAAACCCTGAAGGTCAGTCTAGTGTAATAACATCACACTGCGGATATATGCTTTATATGACTGTTAACATTATTTTAGGCTGTTATGTAAGCGCATTAGCCTTACTCTCCTGCACTGCAAAAGGAATGTGTGGTGATGACACCTCCCTATTCACTCACATCATTAAAACCAGAGAACGAGATATATATATATATATATATATATATATATATATATATATATATATATATATATATATATATGTATATGTATATATATATATATATATATATATATATATATATATAGAGAGAGAGAGAGAGAGAGAGAGAGAGAGAGAGAGAGAGAGATATTTGATCATTGTGCAGAGGTGCCATGTATCCAGTTCTGATGTTTCAGTGTTTCTGCTCACAGGTTCAGCTCTCAGCTGTGCCACATGGTCACCCATGTCCAGATGATACTATTAAATGTAACTTACTGTGTTTTTATTGTAAAGGGAGGAGAGCAGAAACATCTACATGGCCACATATGGAATGCTTACCACTGTCTTCTGATCGCATTATATTTGAGATATTTGAGAAGCTTTAAATAGTTTAATAAAAATACATAATAATGATGATGATCATAAATCCTCTGTTAATATGTGTAGGCATGTGGATTCACTATACCAGTCCTTGTATCAATTATAAGCTTTGATCGGTGGATCCACAGAGTGCACTTATGTCAGTACCTTATTCACCTTTAGAGTGCTTAGGACTAAACATTTAGGCCTCACTGATGGGTTTGATTCAGCAAATGACCTTTTCTGTTCTACTGCTCGGTTTTTGAGTCATTAGCAATGCTGGAATAGCAGCTGTCAACCAGGCAAACCATGGTCAGTCCACAGACCGCCTACAGCTCATAGCTATTTGAAGAGATATACCTTGGAGACAAGGCCCACTAGAGTAGCTATCCTAATTGTTTCACCTTATGCTTTATTTTTCACAACAACCCTAAAAATGTTTCTTCTTTTGTTCCCTTAAGCCAGCATTGATTGCAGGGGAGAGGATCTCTCTCTCTCTCTCACTCTCACTCTCTCTCTCTCTCACACACACACACACACCACACACACTCACACACTCTCTCTCTCTCTCTCTCTCTCTCTCTCTCTCTCACACCTCACACAAACACACACACACACACACACACACACACACACACACAAACACACACACACACACACACTCACAGAGAATGAACTAATGTAATGTTTTATGAGGCTGCCCTGTGAGAAACTGAGCAATCGTCTGAGGATAAAATATTGCTCCTAAAGCAGATCCAGAATAAAAAGAAAGAAAAAATAAACTGCCTCTTGATTTCTTTCATACATACATGCACACACACCATCTCTAATTGCTGCAGAGGACTGTCAAAGCAACAGTTTCTAATCTTTCTGCTCTTCCCCATTACCCAATACTTTCCTTAAATGAATCCCCCACAAAAAGGGGCACTGATCCATCCCAAAGTTTTGTTCCAGCTTTTTAACTAAGGTCACATTACTAGATCGTAAAACTAGAGACCCAGAGGGTTGTAAGTGACATTTGACAAAATTGAAATTTAAATGAATTAATTTCCTGTCTTTATTTATTAACATATATATTAATATTTATATTTAAAAATTGGTTTAATATCAGTATCTGATCTCTTTGCCATTAGATCTCATCAACAGCTTTAATTTGATATTTATGTTTTCACCCAAAATGTCACTCACACCCTTCTGTTTCCAAGCACATTTTTGGTGTCCAACCTAAATAGCATGGAACCAAAGGTTTACAATCACCAAGCTTCTTACTACTATGCTTCTTCTGTGGCTAAATTAAGCATTTTTATATGGTCTTTCCTGAAATAACCTTTGGGTTGTGTGGTGATGTGTTCCATTGAGGAGCTGTAGGCAGCCTGATTAAAGAACTTATTAGGCATGCCGAGGCAGTCGGGAATGGGCGCATGCAGTATGGCATTATGTTTGTTCCCAGCTGTGCCAAACTCTCATTACTTTGGGCATCTAGAAAATGCAAAGTCACTCGTGATTTTTGTTTGTTTGTTTGTTTTTATACTTCCAGCCCTCCCTGCAAGTCTCAGACTCTTAACACCCAGAACTCTCTCTGGTATCTTCAGAGGTGTGCTCTCCAATCAAACGCATCACCAGCGACACAGTCATAATATCTCCACAGGGAAGGAGGATGGGATGGGAAATGAGGAAGGGGGATTAGAGAAGGCTCGCAAATCGATCCGGATACATACTATAGAACGTCCCGATTCCTCACCAGTGAAATATGTAGCCTTCACATATGTCTATCCAACTCTACTGTGGGCTCCATCCTGACGCACCCTGCCAATATGTTATACATTTAGCATCCATAAAGACAAATGATTAAAGTCTTCTAGACCCTTAAAAGTGAAGTCTATTTATGACTTAATATTTCTATTGACTGGCACAGTTTATAGTCTTAATTAACAGTGGTACGTGATGTTGCTTGAATTATGGTGAATTGGCTGGGTGAAATGTTTAGGATATGTCTGAATGGGAAACGTCACCGTAGGCTGGCCATCCAGCAGGAGAGAAACGGCCTCTCATGTAGATACCCACTCACAGCACCTGCCCGGTCCCAGACACCAGCCTATTAATTCTACTCACCTGTTCCTTATTTCCTTGTTTCTCTGTCCTTATTTACGTTGCTGCACAATGTCAGACTGCCGAGCTACCTACTGCTCTTCCTAATCGTGCAAGCCTATGTCCTAATTGTATGTTTTCTTTTTACTGCTGCGTTGCAGCCTGTTGCCTTGTATTATTTGAATCATAGAGAATAAAGACTACTTTACTTTAAACTCACCTCTTACTCCCTCTGTGCCTCCAGCATCACAGAATGTGAAAGCCTACTGGGAGTGAAGCAAGCAGCGCTAAATGGGCAGGCCTGTTTGCTGTTCAAATGGCTGTGCTTGAACAGCAAATGCAGGAACTTGGCGAACTCCGTTCCATGGTGCGAGACCTAGGCCAGTGCATGCAAAGCCTTTCCACGAGTTCAGAGAATAGAGTGGCTGGACCTGTTCTTCCTCCAGTTCCAGAAGGGGTGAAGTGTCTAATCGCTACCCTGGAGGTGTACGGAGGAGATCCTGGAAGTTGTGAAGGATTCATGGTCTAGTGTGAACCTTTTTTATTTCACGACTCATAGGAAGGCCTCGCACTTATAGCTGCACTATTATCTCACTCATCTCCACTGCTTGCTAACTACCCAGAGTTCATTAAAGAGCTCAAGGCGGTTTTCCATCATCCAAGGTTACATCAGTCCCTCCACCTCAGCTGGCTCAGGTAGCGTCTTCTTTGTAAACAAAGACGGCGGGCTGAGGCCATGCATAGATTATAGAGGTCTTAATGAGTTGCTGTTTAAATACCTGTACCCACTCCTGTTCGTTCCAGCTGCTCTTGAGCATCTTAGGGGAGCATGGTACTCGCTCTAGAATGGTACTGGACATGGTACTGGACTATAATCTGATCCAGGTAAAGGAGGGTGACAAAGTGATAATGACCTTCAGTACGGCCTCTTCATATTATGAATACTTCATTCTACCTTATGGTCTAGCCACGGGCCCCTCCGTATACCAGGCATACATCAACAAAGTCTTAAGGGAGTTTTTGGGTAGATCTACTTCCTTTGACCGACATGTGCATGATGTATGCACAGTCCTCCGCGCCCTCCTGCATAACCAGCTCTACTTTATGTTGGAGAAGTGCGAATTCCACAGCACTGAGGTGAGCTTCCTGGGGTACATCATTTGGGAGGGCTCCGTATACATGCAAGGTGGAGCAGGGGGAGGCGGTGACTGGACGGCTGAGATCCCAGATGTGTCCTTAGCTCCAGTGGTTCCTGTGGAATGCCAAGTACCATCGGCGGTTTATCCCGTCCTTTAGTACCCTGGCCAGGCCTATCACTGACCTGCTGCATGGACAAATGAAGCAGCTAAAGTGGACTCCCAAGGCTGAAAAGGCACTGAGTATCTAAAAAGAGCATTTTACATTGCTCCGGTACTGCAGCAACCAGGTCCCACCAAGCCATTCATCACTGAGGTCAACGCTTCGGACGTGGGAGTTGGTGAAGTATTATCCTAATGCACAGGTAATGCCTACTACTCCCATAAGGTGAGCCCTTCTGAGTGCAATTACAGAGTCAGCTCACCTTTGAGGAGTGGAGGCACCAGCTGGAAGGAGCATGGCACCCCCTCATGGTAATCCCTGACCAAAAAAACCTTGAGTACATCCAGACAGCAAAACGTTTCAACTCCTGGCAGGGTCGTTGGCCTCTCTTTTTCTCCTGGTTTGTTTTCTGGATCACCTTCAGATGGGAGGAGACAAACATGGGAGTGGATGTGCTCTCAAGGCAGTACACCACCAAGACACAGTCCACTAGTCAGCAGCTAGTTCCTTCCCCCTCTTGCTTCTTGACAGCTGTGTGATTGGATTTGGATTGCAGCATGGAGGCGGCTAATCCCTATCAGCACTGCCCACTGCATCGTATCTACATTCCACCTAGACACCGCACACCCCTCATCACATGGGCACACACTTCATTGGGCACAGGACATGTTGGGTTGACACACACTGCCCAACTATTGAATGCACGCTATCGGTGGCCGGAAATGCACAAGGACATTGTGCAGACTGTTCCCACAGCATAATATCACGTACTCTGCCCGCAGATAAGATGCTCCCCTTACCCACTCCACAACGCCCCTGGTCTCACATGGCCGTCAATTTTGTAACTAGCCTTCCTGCTTTCGAGGGAAACGCGGTCATCCTCGTTGCAATAGACAGGTTCTCCAAAATGGTAAGGTTCTGGAGACTGCTGATCTGCTATTTCGCCACATCTTCAGACAGTTTGCGTTGCCTGAGGACATCATATCCGACGGGGGGGTTCAGTTTACGTCACAGATATGGTGAGAACTGCTGGGAAAGCTCAACATCACTGTGAGCTTAACATCTGGATACCACCCCCATCGAACATTTAGTGACAATATCAAAAGTCTCTTAAGATATAATGAGATGTAGTAGAGTCCAAACCTATTGGTATGTTCATATAACAAAAACTGATACAAGGCTTTACTCCTTTCATACTTGGAATATAGGAATTCACTATTTAAAGTTAAAACAAATATTTATTTATTTTAAAACATTTTTAGAAAACATTAAAAGATATATAAACATCCTGTTTGCACATTTAATGAACAACATACTTTATTAAAATTACAATATTGTTAGCAGCTTATGTCTAATAATAATGTTAACTGATGGAGTCTGGCAAATGTAGCACTTTAGCTTTGAAGTAGGACTTCATCAAGACCGACTTGTTCTGCTGAGAATTCTAAAACTGTCCCCAATAAACCTCCACATGAACTCCTTTTTGTACTAACACATGGCAGAACCTAAAGGCAGCAGTAATTTAGGTCTGTATGTGCTGACCTCAACATACTGATATCCACCACAGGAAAATGATCCCACCTGTTTGTATGTTCTGGATGTCTTTGGAGAAGGGAAAGCATTAGCTGAAGAGCACTACTAGTCTTCTTCTAACGTGACTTCCATGAAATAATTATTTCAGCCTGACATGCCATCAAACCTAATAACAGAGCTCTCAAAGGCACTCATATGATTATGATTGTTCCATGGCGATCCCAGAGCATGCCAAAATGAAGTAATGAGCAAACTGGAATGTGGATTGGTGGTTCAGAACTGGTCACAAACTCACACAGTGCTGATAACCACAGGCAGAAGTGTTCGATTAGGCTTGAGACGTGAAGGACCGTGGACTGTTTCGTTCTTTTTTTTCCTTAAACTTTCAGATCTCCTTCGACCTTCCTCATTCTCAGACGTCCATCAGTAAATATTTTATCTCCAGTCAATAAAGTTGATTTACTGTATATGTGAGTAGGGTCAGGCAAAGCAGGAATTTTGGGCTATGTGAATTTATTGATTGCTGGAGTTTTCTGTGCTTTCTCTGTGGTCAGCGCTTGGTTCTTCTTGTCATAGCATTATGGAGATTTCAGTGGTAAATGGCTGAATGAATCTCTGCTCTGCTTTTCATGTCAAATAAATCCATCTGAAAGTGGAAAGGAATGAAAGAGAAAGAGCAGAAAGAGGGAAATGAGGGAGAAAAAAATCAGATGAGGAAGTAGGGGGTGTGCGAAGGACAGAAAGGTGAAATGGTCTTTTCTGTCAGCAGAAGGCCTCATAAATATTGTAATCATTTAGTTGTAGAAGGAGAAGAGATTGACAAAGGTGAGCAGAATAAGGCTCTTTTTGAGCAAAAGAACATGAACAACTGATAGAAGAAAACGGACCAGTGAATAAGGTATATGACATATATGTTATTGTATGGCATATTTCCTGAAAAATGCATATAAAGCATCTTCCCTCCTGCTTAAAAACCCTATACCGCTATAAGTGTCCCTGTAGTTTGGCTCATCTATGGCTGTATATTGCTCTTTTTACTTATATTTCCTTCATAACATCAACTGTCAGTATTCCTCAATATTCTACATCATTTCATACTTCTCTTGTCTGTATATTTTGGACATTTTTTTTAACACCCATCCATACTGCTGTTTATTTCTTCAAACTGTTGTAAAGTGTTCTTCTCAGTGCCATCTCACACCCTGTAAACATCCTCATTCGAGCGAGGCTCCCCTTATCCGATCTCTTGAGCCTGGTCCTTTGTTTGTGTGCGTCAGTGTTCCAGAGCTGTCTGAGGATGAGGGGATGTGGGCAGGGTCTGCAGCATACCCTCGGGCTTCACTCTTAATCACAACGGCGAGGTAGTGTCGGCCGCCGGCCGCCTGCAGAGCTCAAGGCCCAAGTAAGGCAGTGACGGAGAATTTAATCTGATGGGGAGTTTAATCTGACGGGGAGTTTAATCTGAGGCGTGGGACCATGACCCCACTCGGCAGCTGACGATGCTTAACACTCCAGCACTCTCACGAGCCACGGCATGAAGTGTACCTTTCGTCTCTTTGAAAATGTATTGATTCGTAGCTTTTTTTCCGTCCTCACCTCTGGTCTTTGTCCTGGTCTGTGGAAACTGATTTTTCTTTTTTAATATTATTCCTTTACTGCCATTCTTCCATAAAAAGAAAAGGCTTCTTTGGGGCCAGTGAATGAAAGGGCTATTTCAGGAAGATTGCTCCTTTTATTTAAGATTTATTTGTTGTTTTTTTCCTCATTTATTTTTCAGTTCTCAACAGAGTTTTCGTCAAAGATAACAGGCGATGTTAAGTGCACCCGTATACAGAAAAAATAGGAAAGTGAGTGAAACTGTGGCTACAGGCTGCCATAATTAATTAGAAGAGCATTAGAGAGAGAATTTTGTTCTCTTGAAGTTTGTTCATGGAAGTTTTGTGAACGTTACAGAATATGACAGAATGATTTCTACAGACTGACTTTAAAAAGCAGTTATTGGAACAGTTTAATATCCACTCTAGAGCTTATAATTGTATTTGAGATGTTTGCTTATTAAGATTCCATATCTCACATCTTTGCCCTAATGAAAGCCAATTTCTAAAAATATTAACAAATTATCTTATTAATATTTAAAATGTTATTTCTTTTTATACATGTTTTTTTGCCACTTTAAGTACACAGAGGAGTTGTTAGATTTGCAGTGGTATGACTTGGGTAGTGAAGGTTTGTGATGTTTAAATTTTTAATAGAATGCTGGCTCATGTATGATGCATTCTGATGTCTCAGCTGCTCTGCCACACACTCGCTCCAAGATCTTTGTCTACTTTGGACATTTAAACAGAAGGAAGCTATTGTTGCATGATGTTTACGTGGCAACGGCTTGTAAGGAACTGCTGCGTTGGCCTGGACCTCCCGGAATTCCTGAGGTTTACACTGCACCCCAAGAGCTAAGAATCCACTTCTCCCCAGTTACGGTTATATTATGATTGGCTGTGGTGGAGGAGAGATTGTCTGTGACAGACATGCAACATGATAATTAAATGCTGTGGAGAAGCAATATCAATTTGTAATGAAGTAATACAAGGGATTCCCTCTGGTGAGAGGGAAATGCTTGACCCTGATTTGCTGTCTACTCTGTGCTTAGTGCATTAGGACCAATCTGGAGAAAAGCAGCATTTGTAATTGGTGAGGATAAAACCGTCCTGTTATTACAGATATCAGTTTCTGGTACTTTTCACTGAAATTTCGCTGAAATTTATGAAAGATAGTTCCAGCTGCTTTTCAGTATCACAGTCATGTCTAACACCAGGTTGATTGGCTTGTATTTTTAAACTCTGTGGTTTTTTTTAGAATCAGTATCTGTTTATTGGAACAGAGTACATATCCACATACAAGGAATTAGATTTTGAAATGGGTGCATGTCATTTAAAATAAAGACAGAAAAGAGAATGCAATAGAAAAAAATATATAGTAGATAAATAAAATTATACAATATATATGCATACAAAGAATAATGGAAGATAAATTGTCCAGATTGAAGAGCTCAGAGGAGTGCAAGTAAAAAATGTAATAGATAAAAGATATAGTCCCAGTACACAGATGGTGTTAGCAGTATGAGGTGCTAGCAGTATGCCGTGTAAGTAAGTAGTGCTGTTGTGTAATGTTAGTATGTTGAATGCATGTGGATGCGTACCAAAAACAGAAGCATAAATAGTCTTAACAGTAGGCTTAGCAGTAGCCTTTCCTCCCTAACCTTTGTATTACACTGTTTAGGTGGCTAAAGTTGATTCTGATTGGTAGAAATCTAGAAACCGCTCTTCAGTCCCGTAGGCATTCAGAGCTTCTGTAACTAGCTCAGTGGAAGAAGAATGTTGTCGGGCAGTTTGATGGTTGCCAACTGTGATTGTTCTGAAAGCTCACTTACCCTTTTAGTAGAATCCCAATGAGTTCGACGAGATGTAACGTACAAGCCTAATTGCCTCGAGTCAGTTTGAGGCAAACTGTGTGTGCATGAGTGTGTGCGTAAGAGAGAGAAAGAGAGCAAGAGAGAGATGGGGGGACAGACAGACAGAGAGAGTGAGATAGATGGATGGATAGATGGCATGTTTTAATGTGGTTTAAAAATGTATGCGCTAACTACTGAAAATCATAGCATGTTTCACATGTTTAGCAAGAATATAGATTGTTTGTTTTGACACAAGAGCTCACACATATTTGCTGGAATTGCTGTGGTGCTGTTGAAAGCAGTGTGATTATAATAGCATCATCTACAAACATTTCTGGAGGGAAAAGGCTACTCTAAGATAACCATTATACAGAAATGATTAAAAGAAAATCTCTAGTATTACATTACTTTTTATACTTCAGCCAACCACTTAAAGTAGTGTTCAGGAAATCAGATTTCAGGTGTGAACAAGTAAGCAGTTATCCAGGTGCTTGTGTGTGTTCATTTGCGCAAATGGTGGCAGCATTTAATGCTACTTTGAGTTTCCATATGCATTTGGTGTTAAATGACTCTGATCACAATCATCATTATTTTCTTTCCTAAATAATTAGCATATTTAGTTTTAACTCAGACTCAACCCATTCAGAATGTGAATCTCTCTAACGCACACACACACACACACACACACACATCATCTGTAATGGTTTGAGAGCTTTAAAGATATTTTTGATGTAAGACCTGAGATGAACTCTCCTACAGCCATTCCCTTATGACCGTTAGAACTCTAATCTGCTTCACCTTTGACTCTGAATACTACTCACAAATTAGAGGAGTTAGTATGGGTACTAAAACGGGACCATCCTATGCTAACCTCTTTGTTGAGAAACATTTCTGAAAAAATTTAAAAAAAAAACAAAAAACTGGACACATAAACAATATTTCTGACATACAATGCTGACTTTTTGGTGGTGTTACATGCATATTTGAAGTTCCATTCACATATGGAAAATACATAGAATATAGCACATATTGGCATGAGGCTAACCTTCTTAGATGTTTCAGTTAAGACTAAAAATTCTGGTTTAAATACCACCATCTATCATAAACCTCATGTAACTCTTAACATTCCTAGACCTGTACAAACTCCATCCCTTGCTCACCTCATGCCTTAACTGCATTTGTAGTGAGAATAAAGACTCCAAAAAGGTTTGTGTGAATACTCTGGCTTTCCTAAGGACATCATAAATGATGCCTTTGCTCATGTTTCACTTGTTCAGAGAATGGATGCACTGATCTGTAAACAATCTACATTTATGGCATTGAGCTGACACTTTTATCCAAAGCAATTTACAGTTATGACTGAATACAACTTGAGCAGCTGAGGGTGAAGGGCTTTGCTCAGGGGCCCAACAGTGGCAACTTGACAGTGGTGGGACTTGAACTAGCAACCTTCCAATTACTAATTAAGTACCTTAAACACTGACCTACCACTGCCCACCAATCTACTGTTACAACAACAAGAATTCCTTTGGTACTTACTTATCATCCTACAAATAAAACAGTGGCTAATGTTATATTTAAACACTTCAGAGTCCTCCAGGATGATGCAGAGACCACAACCCTTTTTAAGGATCTTTCACTAATGAGATAAATGACCATTAGAGAATAGAGCTGTGGTACTGCAACCGCTCTAGATGTGCCACATGTTAAATTATTAACACAGCCACTAAAACTAACTACCTAGCAAGAAATGGTCATTTGTTATCACCCATTGCTCCTTATAGTTTACATTACACATTACAAATTTACATTACAGAACTAAGAGAAGACTTGCTGATAATTTGTTGAACATCCTTGGAACAAATTAAGAATTAAGTTTGTTGTGGCAAGGCATTTATATACTAATGAACATTCCATTATTGACATATCTGTTTCAATTGCCAGTTGTTGCAATGGGAGCAATGGAATTAGGACACTCAAAGAAAAAGAACTGATCTACTCTTTTGAAACAATGGTTTAAATTTGTTTGAAAAAATCATGGGGAAAAATCTGAAAAATAGCTTCTATAGGCTACAAACTTAGTGTGACCCCTCCCCAACCTTACACTTGAGCAATAGCAGGAAAAGCGCCGAAATCTAAAGAAGAACTCTGGGAAGTGCTGGAAGAAGCCTGGTATAATATACCAGAAGATTACTTCAGAAAACTTCAGGAGAGTCTCCCCAAGAGTTCAGGATGTGCTTAGTGCCAAGGGAGGTCACTCTAAATACTGACTTTTGCCTGTAGAATCCATTTTTTTGGTAATGCGGAGCGACTGAGAGGCAGACACAAATGCTGAGAAGGGTGAGATTTATTCTGAGCTTCTGAGGACGGGAGGACAACAGACACCACACAGCATGGAGACACGGATTCAGGTCACAGTGCTCTTATTCCATGCAGGGACTTCATCGTTTTCTCTCATTGCAAAGTGTGCGCTTTTTCCCCCGTCAAATTATTACACAAAAAGCAGAGAACCAGTGTTCCATATTGCAGCCAGGCTGTGAGTTTTGAGCATGTTCCACCTGAGACTGGAACTTACAGCAGGGACCCTTTCAAAATCGAGTTCTTACTTCTTCTTTTGCCCTCGGAATCAGCCGTTTGTTCTTTTTCTTGCACTCAGATACAAACACCTTAATTGCTGTATTTCTGAAATTGAACTCGAAGTGAAAAATTCCATAGGGGTGAGAAAAAGATCATTCACAAGGACTACTAACTGACTTCTTCGGGTTCCGAAATCGGCTTGGAGAAATTCACAGAATTGTTTTTTATATGTTTCAAATTCCAAAGAATTTTAAATGAAATGCCATGCTACCTTAATAATGCATTTGACAGAGGGCAGGAGAGAGGTCACCCTGCATTTCTGTGCATTGGGTCAAGTGTCAGAGACATTTACAGCAAAAAAAAAAAGAGAGAAAGATTTGAGAATGCCATTTTAACTGATCATATTTCATTTTCTTTCAGAGGTTCATGAGCACTGCAGTCTTGCAAACGTTGATTTGCCTTTGTTAAAACCTAACCTGCTTAGATACACTAAAGTTCTTCCTTGCCTATTTTTAGAGGAGTTAACAGAGTACAACATGAAGTCCCTACCCTAAGGTATTCACAACAGAGTCATTCTCCCCTTTAATATCAGCAGTCCCATGCTGTAGGACTGGCACTAGATAGCAACAGGCACTAGAGGGAAGGCAAGGCAGCAAAATAAAGAGAGAAAACGGCACAAGCGTCTTCCCTTGGGTGTTTATATGGGAGGGCCAACTCCTCTGCTGTCTTTGATGCCACATAATCTGAACAGTTGACCTCTGCAC
Source organism: Electrophorus electricus (assembly GCF_041902795.1). Taxonomy (NCBI): domain Eukaryota; kingdom Metazoa; phylum Chordata; class Actinopteri; order Gymnotiformes; family Gymnotidae; genus Electrophorus; species Electrophorus electricus. The sequence goes on along the minus strand of NC_137500.1, from coordinate 14,283,596 downwards.
CCTCTCTATCCTGCCCACATTAATGTTTTCATTCGTGGAGGAAGCTTCTACAGCCATACATTCACACATTTGACCTGGAGGAGAGGAGGGAGAGAATGCCCGTGTGACTCAAACATTGAAAGTGGTGTCATCCCTGAACAAATTACTTGAAGAAAAATGATCACCGTTTAATTGTTTCCTCCCCATTTGCGAAGCACATTTCATGCTAATCACACCTTAATTGATATACCGTTGATATGCGTCTCTGTAAAACAGCGTTGGGAAACTGATTGGGATCTGATGCCTTGGCGGGAAGTTTTAGCAGGCTGCTGCAGCAGGCGTGTGCAGCAGCTGTTTGGGGACTGTCGTTTTCACCCTCCTGGTGCTCCTGAATGCAGAAGATTGGGCCTTTGCAGAGAACCAGCTGGTGCTGCCCTCGACTCGGACCGCAGCTCAGTGCTCGTAGTCTCCTCCTCCTGTGCAGAAATGACCATTCAGCAGGGAGGCAGATCAAAGGCAGTTTAGTCCCCATTACATAATGGGAAAAAAATGACCGATGGAGAGATAGAGGGGGGTGTCGGTGCGGCTCGACTTTGGTGTGGTAAAATCAGATCCGTAACTCTGCAGCCAAAGCTTACCATCAGGGGTGATGTATTATGTGTTTATCTGGTTTTCAGTGTGGGGGACTTTGGGGCTTATTTCAGGCCCGAGTTCCTTTTGATATCGCGGATGAAAATCACACGGCTATTGTCCTTCAGGGCTGGATCGTTCGGTAAACAGATGCTATAGAGCATTGTGTGGATACATAAGCACTAGTGCTTATCAGGATCTCTGCTGCAGCCATGACAAAGACATGATGTGAGGAGTCATTACTTATCTAATTGCTGATGAATGTGCTAATGTCCAACCAACGATAAAAAGGGAAAGTGGGAAGTGAGAGAGAGCGAGAGTGAGAGACCTTTTTGTAAATAGAGCTGAGTAATGGTGCTGTCATTAAAATTGAGGTGATTAAATGTTAGCATATGCTTTTTTGCATCATACAGTGCTTAAAGGGTATGCATGTGGCAAAGAGGAGTGAGTGCACACTCTATCATGCAACCATTTTATTGCTTTTATGATAGAAAGATATCACAGAATGAAGATCATTTATTGTCTTAATAGTGTCACTTTGGGTTCTCTGGTGGCCTTGTTCACGGTCTAGTTGGAAACTTTTAAATAGATTTGCACCAGACTTGGAGTTTACGAAATTAAAATAATATTAAAAGCAAGTACAGCCAATAATTCAGACACGTTCCTTGACATAGTTTGCAAAAAATGCTAATCACTTAGCAATGGACCAGGGTTGGAAACCCAGATGATGATAATGACACATAACCAAAGTACATAACAAATGTTTAAAAAAAAAAAAAAAAAAAAGCCATGAAAACTAAATACGGAGGCAGAAATAGCCAAGAAATTAACAGGCTACAAGCTATACAAACATAACACAGACAACAAACGCAAAGGCAGGCTTATCAAAGAGACAGAATGTGGTACAGTGATGAACTAAGTAACGCAGGAAGCACAGGTCTTAAATACTATGACTAACTAAGGTAAACTGGAAACAGGTGAAACCAATATGAAATTAAGAACGAAACATAGAGACGGAACAAACCGAATAAAAACAAAAAAGCATGAGGCAAGGTTGCAGAGAGGACCGCGACGCTACCGGAGGGGAAGCATGACATTATGAATCATTTATAAATGGGAAATTCATCAAAGTAGACAATGTTCCTCATATTGGATTGTGAAACTAACGTTAGCCATGGTAACCAAGTCATTAAAAGTAATGAATTAATTAAAATGTAAAAAGCCTTTAGTATAGTTGCATGTCATCTGGGTTTATACCCACTGCTAATAACTATTTGAGGAAAAAGTTAATTCTCTAGCAAAAGCTAAATTACCCTCCACCAAATCGTATTTTTATGCCAGTTTGTAGCAATGTCATCCACACCAAGTTAAAAAAGCAAATGTTGTCAAAATGGCTTGTACTGCAGGGACTGTAAATAACTGCACTGGTTGGAATTGCTTTTCTACTAGTTCCAATGAAGCCAGCCATCATACACTCTGCAGTTGCACCTAGATTTGTTACAGTTCACTTGGGAGGGAGTAGAGTGATCTGATAAGTTGCGTATTACATGTGGTGGAATAAGATAGTCTTTGCAGTTATTTGATTTGCAGAGAAAATAAATGACTGGCTGGTAATTGTAACAATACTGATTCATCACATTCCATCAATCAGCAAATGTGTGGGTGATATAGTCACTGGGAAACATCCACAGCACAATGAAGTCTTGCAATGAAGTCTCCCACAAACTATGTATAACGAGCAAAATTCCTCAGCCTAGTCTTATTCAGTTCTAGCAAATCTACAGCTAAAGCTTATGCTGAGCGTGCACAAAGAGCACCCACAAACACACACATACACAACCATATACATACATGCATACACACACGCGCGCACACACACACACACACACACACACGCGTGCGCACACAGACAGAGTGATAGAAAGATAGAGACAAGTTAAATTAATCTATAACTGTTGAGGGTCATTCCTCTAGCCAAAGAGGGTCCCAAATCAGATATTGTCCGGCGATGAAAGCCTTTGAAGGAATTTCAATAGCCTCCACCTTCCTGTGGCTATTTCTCTGTCCTCCTAGCTCAGTAGAGTGCACTGCCAGACTCCATTTGTCTTCTCAGAGTAATGTGACATTAGCATGAGAGCTCGCGATTCACTTCCTATCTCCTCACTAGGGGGCTAAAGTGCTTTTCTTTTCTTGGGCCTTTTATGTGCAATACTTTGTGGCCTTTTTCAAATAGGCTTTGATCACATGCTCGCGCACACACACACACGCACACACGCACACACACACACACACACACGCACACACGCACGCACACGCACGCGCACACGCACGCACACGCACACACACACACGCACGCACGCACACGCACACACACACTCACACACACACACACACGCACACACACTCACACACACTCACACACACACACACACACGCACGCACACGCACACACACACTCACACTCACGCACACGCACACACCATCTACTATTCTTTTGCAGGTAGAGAGCTAAAGCGGACGGAGGGCATCCCCGGCTCTAGCTAAAAAGCTAGGAGCTCTGTGGTTATGCAACAGGCCTGACACCACTGTTATGAGCTTTTTTGCTAACTAGCAGGGGTGCTATTAGGCCTACTTAGGCCTGCCCCAAGACAACCAGACATGCCAGGTGTAAACGTCACACAAAAGTGCAGAAATGTGAGGATGTCACCTAGAACAGCTTATGATCCTGCTTTGATCTATATAAATCATCAAAGGAATATTACAGAGATCTAATCATACATATACTACAGGATTCCTTTATTACAAAGGAATAATCCCAGTAGATTTGTAAGAGCAAAAAAGTATTTCTAATCAAGCAAAATTCAATATCCAGACTCCTGTTTTTCAAGTGTTTTAAAGGTGTTAGGTTAATAATATCTAGTTTAATAACTATGTCTGGATTGCAGTGCCTGCACTAGTGATAATCTTTAGTATTAATTTCACTGCAATGAGTGCAATAATAACGTTACACAACTGGATCTTCACCTGCTCTTCTGAATGAGGTTGCCTTTAATTACAATGCATGTTTGATTGCGGCCTACTCATAGCTCTAGGGTAAGAGTTGCTTATAGTCTTCATTACTGTAATAACTGTTGAGAGATTTATTATGGGCTGGAGAGCGAGAGCGAGAGAGAGAGAGAGAGAGAGAGTGTGTGTGTGTGTGTGTGTGTGTGTGTGTGCGTGTGTGCGTGTGCGCGTGTGCGCGTGTGTGTGTGTGTCTGTGTGTGCGTGCGTGTGTGTGTCTGTGTGTGTGCGTGTGCGTGCGTGCGTGTGTCTGTGTGTGTGTGTGTGTGTGCGTGCGTGTGTGCGTGCGTGTGTGTGTGCGTGTGCGTGTCTGTGTGTGTGTGTGTGCGTGTGCGGGTCTGTGTGTGCGTGTCTGTGTGTGTGTGTCTGTGTGTGTGCGTGTGTGTGTGTGTGTGTGTGTGTGTGTGTGTGTGTGTGTGTGTGGACTCTGTACTACTGTCATTTTAAACCCCTGTGTTTAACCTGTGTCAGATCCCTTTTATGCCAATCGGACAGCCAGTGTTATTTCCCAGTCAGAGCCATTTATACCGGGGCTGGGTCCGTCAAATCTTGATCTGGCAGTCACATAATTGATAGGATCTGGTTCACTGGTAGCTCTTAAGCCCTGTTCCTGAGCAGGCTCCATACCTGAACTTTCTTCAGTTGTCTTAGGCTTGTGTCTGATCAATTACTGGAAATGTGGGAGTGTGTCATGGCTCTTAGCAAAATCAACTCCTGCATTCAGTGGTATTTTTGTATTGTATTTTACCTCAGTTTTAAGCTGAATAAATGGAATTTTGTCAGCTGCAATCAACACTACACACTAAATGTTTGCATGTTCGCTGCTGACATCATTAAAAGGAGACATGGTTGCAGCTTGGTAGCTGGATCATTAAAAGTGGTTGTGGCCTTTGCTACTAGCTCCATACACAACCAAAACCTAATTCTGTTATAGGTTGAAAGCTCGGTTTAAAAAGGAATATTATTTCATACACCACAACACTGTTCTGGTGTAATGGCCCAAGTGCCTCAGGGCGAGGAACAGGACACACAGACTCCGTCGATGTAGACAAACATTTATTAGAAAAGACAGAAGACAATGGCACTCACATATAACATAAACGATAAACATGATCATGGTGAAAACGGACAAACACGTTTAACAGTAACCTTGTGAATAACACTTAAACAACACAAACTTGAACAAAGGAAAACATGGACAATGACCGACAATACTGCACGCACCAGCCTGGGTTTAAATGCATACATAATAAGACTTAACTCGGTACAGGTGTGTGCAGGTGTGGTTACAAACAAGATACACAAACAAGACCCTCCCACTGCGCGCAGTGGGCCAAACCATGTGACTCGTGGGAGAAGAGCGTTCTGTGGCATTTGGACATATGTTATGAGCTCTAAAGCTGAGGTGTGTCGTATTCCATGAACAAAGATTTCTTGTAGTCATGTAATTCTTATAGAAAGGTTTTCCAACTGTTCACTATGTACCACTCTCACTAATGAGGTTCTTCTTCAACATCTAAGTAAGCTATGTGTTTTGCAGGGATCAGCTTTAGTAAAGCTGTTAGGGTCTCTGTAGGGACCAAATCTATCACAGATAATCAAATCCCATTTTTGCCAGGCAATGTCTCATTGTTGAGGTGCTGGAAGATGACGAGCAGTTTTGGCAGGCATCTGGCAGACCTAAGTGTGTTAAAGTACTCATCACCCTGACTGATGATATGAAATTCATTACAGAGAGAAAAGGAACTTACTGGCCCAGTCACCTGATAATGTGGATGGTCTAAGTGATGTTCTTAGTGGTGATTGTAAATCTTTTGGGAGCCTGATGACCTGGTTCCCCAATAAAGTAATGTGTTTAGGGGTGATTGTGTTATTAGGTGGGATAGAGCTATGCGATTCTGCTGAGAAAGCAGGTTTAGTTTGGTGAAGGCACCAGTCAGCAGACACAGCATATAACATTGGAAATAGTCCTCCAGTTCGCTACTTTTTGAGATGCGCAAGAACTGGCGTGTGTGTGTGTGTGTGTGTGTGTGTGTGTGTATCTGTGCAGTGTGTGGGTAGGCGGGTATATTTACATACAGCTACAGGGAAGACTGTTAGCGCTTCAACCATAGGGACATCACGCACAGCAGCAAATGCTTGAGAAGGCCAATGCCCATTTAGAACAACAGTGCCCTGGGGAAACACTCTCTCCTGTGCTCAAACAGAAAACCACCAACCAGACCAGACTGATTCCAGAAATGTCCTTATGTATACTAAGCACTGCTTTGCTTTATGGACTCAAATGTATTCCATTTTATGGGGTATTCCACTTCATGTAAACAGACATTACCATTTCGATTGTGCGTGCATGGAAGAAGCTACTACTGGTGGGAGTGAGTATGACAGAGAGGATGACACTTTATGTGAACAGTGTTAATGGAAGTATTGAGTGAGTTAAGAATAATATGGTACAGAATGTAATGAAGTGACTTTACCGTAACAATGGACACAATTTATTAGAGTGTTACAGCCAATTACCAGTTTGTAAGCTATAAACCAGTTCATTGTGACAGAACAAACAAAAAATAAATGCCTGTCAGCTGAACATCATATCCCATTTAAAATAATCTATGTCTGGTGTGAAAGCAGATGTATGTGTGTATGTGTGTGTGTGTGTGTGTGTGTGTGTGTGTGTGTGTGTGCATGCATGATTGCATAATAGTATGACTTAGATAGTAGATATAAACAATTATAGGTTTAAAAATGTAAACACACAGACACAAGCATGGCACAGAATATTGCCCAAAGTACTTCTGTTATTTGTTGTCACGGTTTTACTCGCTAAAAGTGTTCCTTGTTCTCAGGCACACACAGGGCTGAGAGCTGCTAATGGGCTTTAATCGCTGTGCTTGTATAGCTCGCTCTCCCAGCGAGTAGGTGCTGCTTTGGCCTGCTCTCTCTCTCTCTGACACCACCATGTAGACACTTCCTCAGACTGAAGCCCAACCGGGGATGATCTGGACTGCTCACACACTGTACTGGTCAAGTTTGATTCAATTACGAAAAGCTTAATGTGCTTTATGTATCTCTGTAAGACAAGAGGCAACCATCTCCTTCTTGCGCACGTCCCTCTGCGTTTGTGCCTATCTGCCTGTCTCTCCTAGGGCTTTGCTTTAATGTCTTTGTTTTTGCAGTCGCCATTCTTGTTGTTAATCTGCTCCTTTCCACTCCTTTTCTATCCCTTCCCATCTCTCTCTCTCTCCCTCTCTCTCCCTAACTCACCCACACCCACCCCCTCTTTTCTCTCTCATTCTCGCCCTGCTTTCTCTATTTTAACGTTTTTTCTTTCTTTTTCTGTCCGTCTTATCATCAATGAAAAGGTAAAGATTCACAGAAGGAAAGTTAAAGACAGAATGAAATAGAAAGGGAGCACAGAACAACTCTTCCAGGCTTTGTGGGCGTCAGTGCAGTTCTCTGGTGCATCTGTTCCACAGTCACCCCGTGTAATTAAAAGGCATATCAGAGCAGTCCTTGAACCTCCATATCACGGCCTGCTTGTTGCCATGGCAGTCTGGGCAAGAAGAAACAACATACAGTGCTTTTAGTCCTTTTCAATCAAAGCAAGGGCACATTGGCTGCCAGTAACAGTGTGTGAGATCTCTCTTGGCATTTGGAACTTGTTGATCTTTCCAGTTCTTTTAAATGCCAGGAACTTTATGAAACTGCTATTCTGTGTTCCATGATAAATGCTGCTTTCGCCGTCTTATGCAAAAAGCCAGGGCAATGACGCAGTGCTCAGACATGGAAAGATAGGACCTACAGTGTTGTAGGTGTGCCTGAAACACAGCCATTCAGAGAGGACGCAGAGGTTTAAAGGGCCACTGGGATCACTGACAAGATGGAATCAAGCCCTTTCTCTCATATCATTTTCCTACATTTTACAGGGCTTGGATTAGAAGGCATTTTGTTTTTCGCACAGATGGACCCGCAATAAAAAATAAATTGAAGGCCACAAACTGATTCAGAACTGGATCATAATTCCAATGCTGTTTTTGAACCTTCAAGCAGCCTTTCTCTTAAGGCAGCTTCCTCCTGGCCTCTGCGTCTCCCGACTCCTCTCTCCTCTGTACTCTCTCCTCCCGGGCCTCCCAACGTTGTCTGTGACTGGACTCTGTGGGCTAAGCCTAAGGATGTTAATTGAAAGCAGGGCACATATTCTCCCTGGCCACCTCTCCATTCTGCACTCTTCATTATTGCCACACCATTTGTCTGGCTTCCTGGCTCAGTGTTGTAAATCCTTATCTGTGTGCGTGTGTGTGTGTGTGTGTGTGTGTGTGTGCAGCTCCTTTGCGCCGTTGCAGAGATAGGGGGTGTAACTGAGCTGGATGTGGAGGCCTCAGCGTTAGAATGAGTGTCAAGAGAGGGCCAGATTGGATGGGATATATGTGACGACGTACATCATTCTGACTGCCCGGGATGTGTGAGTGGTAAAGAAGAAACTGATGAGAGATTAAGCAGTGGGAAGAGAGAAAGACAGAAAGATGGTAAAAAAGAGGAATGGGTATGTTCATGTGATGGAAAGGAGAGTGATTGCTTTATGGAGGCAGTACAGCTTGAAGGAGGAGGAATGTTTGTAAGATGTTTTTTTTCTTCTCCAGCAGTCTATTGTTCTGCTCAGGCTGTCAATTTGTTTTTTTCATCCTTCTGTCCCGCTTGACGGCCCCTACCCTGGGATCTCTTATCACCAATCTCTCGGCAACATCTCTGCCAATGCCACACGACTTCAGAGTTTGTGCTCCCCTACCTGGGCGAAAAGAGCAATAAACCTCGTCTCCTTGTGCTGTGCAGCTTGACGTATTTTTGCTCAAACAGTAGCTCCACTTAAAGCCAGTCACAGGCACTGGCGTGGGCTATTGATACTGTCATATCCCTTTCTGGCACCGGGTGCATGACAGCATGCGTGCGTGTGTACATGTGCATGTCAGGGAGCGCGGGTAGTTTGCTAATGTGTAATAGCTCTCTCCTGGAGGCTGGACGCAGTGCCGTGTTCTGCAGAAGGAGCAGGTGTGCTTTGGGGATGGCATTCAGTCACAGCATGGCGAGTGTCGAACACTGGCCCTTCTACGTGCTGCGGGAGACAGCAGGTTCAGCAAACGACATTGTACTGGCAATCCATCGCACTTTCAGCAACCTGTTGCTTTAAGAGTCTTCTGCCTCAAGATGAATGCGTCTGCCTCGCCCCATGCAGAAACAGGTGTACCATCACCTTGCTTGGTGGAGGGTGCAGTTATAAAGGGGAGAAGGTTACAGGCTCTGTCCTCACTACCTGGGTCTGCATGCGCTGGGGTTTTCAAGATGCACTTACGGCCTGGCCTTTCTCTCATCCATTACTTTTAAGAGCACTTACTTTGTCACTTTATGCCTCTAAAGCTCAGAGGAGTCCAGATCCTCCTTAGCCCTTACTGTCATGCCCATACCCCACTGCCATATCTCTCAACCATCGTTGTGCTTGCAGAGCTTCATCTCAGGCACTTGCCAAAAGTGCAAAACCTCCCAGACCTCAGTAAGACCTCAACCTCTAATCCATAGCTAGACAGGAGAAAATCGGCTGGAGTTCCACAATGCAAAAGCGAAGTTCAAGTCCCTGGCCAATGGTATGGATTTCTCCTTCCACTGAAAGACTAGCAGTACGCTGTCACAATGGGTCAATTGGTGAAACAATTTACCTTAACTGTGATACATTGGTATATGCTATAAGATGCCATTAGCTGATGTACTCTGTGTATTGATCCGTATAGGTTATTGCATTATGCCATGTGAAAACAGTTGTTTTGAAGCAAGAGAGGCTGTATGAGCAGGATGACTATGTGAAATTGATATGGCTTTTAGCATAGATTTGAGATATAGGGCCTTATACCACACAATAAAAGCAACTGACTTGTGTTATTTCTTGTAGAACCTAATGTGTATCCCACAATATCTTGTCAGTGTGTAAACATATCAGTGAAAGCTTACAATTCTACTTCATTTTATAGTATACAGACATGTATTTTGAGTTAGGGGAATGTGCAGGAAGTAGAAGTATGAATGGCATAAAGTGACACAGGCAGGCAAGGATGTCAAGTCAATAAAAACAACCTTTAACAACTGCCTGGGACATGCTGCTATGTGTTCCTGTCACTCAGCTGCCGAAATGTTCACCTCAGATGTGACAGACAAATCCCAAAATCTTATGACTCGTTAAAAGTCCTTCAAGAGAAATAAGCAAGTCTCAAAAGAACCCTAGATGATCCTAATATGAGAAGCTCCAGTCAATAAGAACATTAAAAGGAGGGATATTTTTTTCCGCATAGGGTTGGGTAGTAATTGCATAGTTGGGTATGTTATACCACCTGCTTAAACTTAACATTTTTTCGGTGAAAATTTTCTCTTATATGCATGTTACACATACTACATATGAGTGTCCATACATGTTTTGTAGCTTATAGCAGAGAACTTAGATAAGTATATAGATTTGAATCATAATTAGTTCATTTGGGGCAAGTGGTATAACTAAATAAAGCAAATGCATAACATTCAGTGTTAAATAATGTATAGGCCCTTAAACTGCATGCATGCTCTAGAATTAAGTCCTTTTGTTGAGGCACTTTAGTGAGATTACTGGGTTCGCTGTTTGTCCTTGGCTTCACTGTCTTGTGTCTATAAAAGGTTTGTGAACGCTGCTCCACTGAATTAATATAGTATGGGATCTATGTGAGTGCCACTATGGAACAAATCAATACTCCTGCGTCATGACTTACAGGATCTTGGAGCCAAGGATAGATCAAAATGCTTTTCAACCCGTGTGGTACGTTGTATTCATAGTTCATATGGGGCCCTTTATTGTTTTCTATATTTTCAGATCAATATGAGATGGAGTCAAAGTAAGAGTTCGGAATGACTTAACTATCGCTAAATAAAGAACCCGAAGGGAATGTAGGTCATGAGAATAGTTTGTACTGTTTGACTACAGTATGCTATCATATAATTTTGACAAAGAAAAATTACTTGTTCAGGTTTTCAACTGTATCTTTTGACTGTATCAAATTTATACAAAAGCCTAAAAAAAGGTTGGCCACTCCCAACAACAGAAACATTTTGCTGGGGGATAATTTTACAGTGCTCTGGAGAAACATTTGTTCCTGAACTGCCTCACTAAGCTCCTTTGACATTTCTACGCTGTTATACCTGCTATAAACATTTTTCCTGCAGTAGTCCGTCAGCATTCAAACAGTCATAACAGTGATGACAACACACAGACAACCATACTATTGTAAATGAGTTAGTCCCTGTTGTTAAGAGACAACAATTAAGATTGTGTGTTACCATTTGAATTGTGTTATATACATTCACAACCTTCTTTAAATGTGACTGTGTGAAGGATATGCAGATATATTTCAGTTTAGAATATTAAATGTCTAAAATAGCTAATAAATAAAAGTATCCTTAAATAATATAGCTTCCTCAATTGATTATGCACATTGACCAAAAATAATCATCATAAGATCAAATAATATTTCTGCAAATACAATACAAATACAATCACCTGGTAACATTCAGTGTACTAAAACAGTAAATCAGCTTTCACCTCAGCAGACAGTCAAATTTTCTACAACATCACAAGGTTAAAGAACACTTCAGCACAGAAAAAAAATAGAACAATAAGGTACATCAAGAGCAAAAGATAGAAGAAAATGACATATGTCAAATGTAATAAGTGCCATTCTGAGTGCTGACACACTCAACCACAGAATGAGTGTGCAGGAAGAAGCACAGAGAAAGTAGTCTAATGTGATGATTCAACAGGACTAGACAGGTAAATTTCACCTGCAGGTGCCTTTTTGATTCTCACAGCAACAAGATGACTGCATATTGTCAACGAGTTCACATTATATCGGCAGCTAGTTGGTGTTGTCAGCAAGGTGCTGGAAGATAATGGCCAAAGACTTAGGGAAATCCAAAGTCATAAAGGATAGTAGAATGTTTCAGAATATACATCATAGCTTCATATTCACCACTGATCACTCACTTTGAAGGCACAGAATGTCCGTGAAGCCAATAGACCACTGTGTACCATTGAAGTAAGAGTTAACATGTGAAAATGATGCACTACTTGGATGTGTAGGTTAGATGTGTTCCAAATAATTCTACTGTAGTATGCAGCTGGCTTACACAAGGCTTTGGGGACTATTGTAATAAGTGTCAAGATCCTGAGTACTGTTTGTACATAATTAAGATTATGTTTTTATATTTTTAGCTTTGAGAATTTGTTTCACAGCTGCAGTTCCACCTTGAGTGTGGGAAAGGCAGTATATAAATAAAAGTGATGATGATGATGATGATGATGATGATGATGATGATGATGATGATGATGATGTGTTTACTCAGACCCTCCTGGAACTTGGTTCAAACTGCACAAACTGAGTACATCTATGTTGATGAATCATACCCTTATGAGGACATATGGGAGCACTGGTGTAGGTCCTGGGTTATGCTGCACTCAGTCAGCAAGAGCTGACCAGTGGCTTGCAGCTCAAGGGCTTTATATCTGCACACACTTGCTGCAATACCTTTTGCTTTCAGATCTGAGCCGGTATTGCTTAATTTGACACACTGGACAATGGAAGCTATGAAAGTGCTGCATCAGTCAGAGAACAGTCACTTTCAAATCCCAATCTTCTTCCTTCAGTCATACTTTTCATTCAGTTCAGTCAGTGTTGTGAAGCAGGATATACAACCCAGAACTCATCGAAGGAAGGAAATCATTGTCCTCAAGACAATGGAACAAGCCTGTGATGATGTTAGCAGAGACCTTAGCCAACCATGCATCCAACACTGAGGTTTAGCACCTGCTGCTCAGCCAGGGAAACCCATCAGCTAGAAATGTAGATGAAAACCTGTGGCCAAATCGATTAGACAGACAGGACAATATTTTTTGCCATGTTGTGTTCAACAGTTTACTATGTTTTTATTGATTTACAAAAACTATGTAATGGGCTTTTATTTATTTATTTTCCTTAAAAAGTAGATCATGTGGATATTTTGTCAGTTTTTTTCCATATTGCTTTTGCTATTGGCTTTTATTGCTTTACAACATTAATTTTTCTTTTTTGATAAAAAAATCAATGTTTTACAGTTTGTGTCATTTGCAAACTTAATATAATGGCGAGGGAGGTGAGTGGAGACTAAATGAAACAAAACAAAATACATGACATTACTGCCATGGAAACTGATAGCGTTACACATTCTGTGACTACATGAATGCACCAAGTAATCAGTTATTCATGCTAACATCCCAGAATCCTATACGGTGTTGTCATGTTAATAAACACATTCTTATTACCTTAACCCAGCTTCCAGCTCTCCTGCACTTTGTGTTCAAAATACACATTTCTCGTCACTCCAGCCTACTCTGTGCAGTCAGTTCTTCTTGTTGCCTCCAATAAATAAAGTAAAAAAAAAAGATGCAATAATATATGGAAAAATGGGAAGAGCTTCGAGACAAGGGGTTATAGCTTGGCTTACAGTACCTTTTCGTATTCACTGTGGACACTGTTCCTATAACATCACGTCCTTATCAAAAGAGTCGTTGAGCTCGATGCAAAGGCTGACCCAGTCACTGTTGTTGAGGCCAGAAGTTTAGTCAAAAAAAAGCATTGCAGGGGAAGGAACATCACTGGACAGACGGCAACGGTGGAGGTCACTGTCTAAATGGGGGTGAACATAAGTTAGGATGCTGTCATCACTCCTCATTGGCCGATCCCCAGTGTCATCTTCCAGTGTGTTGGGGTCATCAGGGAAGCGTTAACCTCCCACCCATACATACAAATGATCTTAATTTTACCACACTCCACATGTAGTGTTTCCTCTAATGTTTTTAGAGTCAGGATGTCTGCCCTATTGCAAACCTACAACTAATTATAGCCCCACCCACCATTTGGCAAATGGGACACTTCACAGCTCCGTGTCTGGGACAAATTAACATCAACTGACAAATCGCCTAGAATATCTGGAGCCTCATTTCACACCTGACCATAATACCTCTGATTAGAACTGAGTAAAGACTCATGCTGGGTAGTCATCAACACAGAATAGCACCACAGACAACCTGGAATGCTGGTGCTGGTTTCAATATTAGGCAATGAAATCTGCAAATAAACTATCAGTCTTCGAGGTGTCAATGTTCACTGAAAAATTTGAGAGTTAATCTCTGACGGTCTCTGATCTAACTTTTTAGATCATGGCAAAGGAAGGAATATGATCAAACTCCTTACAAACAAATAAGTTATCTTGATGCAGTGCAGCAGCCTACAATGATATCACTTCAGCAGCAGCATGGATAGGGTCTCCATTTCAGGTTACATTTGCCCCGCTGTGAATACAAGCTGTGGTGTAGATGGGAATGTGTGTCCATCTCTCTAGGCGTGGTAGGACAACCCTGAGCTCTTAGGGTCTTCTGTTGTATTGCATGCTATTGTACTTTGTCCTTTTTTACTGTACAGCAGAAGCAAAAAACATAGTCTGCATGTTGTACCTGCCCACACGTTAATGAGTCAGTTAGATAAAAAGCAAGATGAATGAACTAGAAAAGCAAGTAAAAGAAAAAAAAAACTTGAATAGTATGCATCATTCATATTTAGGTTTCTATCGATGCCAGACACTGTGCAATGTGTTGGAATAATCTCTGTGTCGAGGAAAGGTAAGGTGGATTATGAAGTCTCAGTGTTGCAGCATAATGCACACCAGCATATTTCTTCTGGGAAATAAACCACAAACCTGTTTGTTTAATTTGCTCCCAGCAAGTGGCAGTGCACCAATGAAAAAGTAATATCCGAAAGCACTATGTAACCAAACGCACGACCAGTATATTAGCTATGTTTATTGTTTTAAAGTTAAAGGACTAGCAAGTAATAACATGCATATCTTACTGTATTTAAACATCCCAATTCTAGAAACATTGGGACACTTTATAAAAAATACAATAAAAACTAAAAACTCATTTATTAAAATCATGAACTTTTATCTAACTGATAAAAGTACAAAGAAAACATTTTCGGTCTTTTCACTGACAAACCTAATTGTATTTTGTAAATATCAAAAACAATATAATGTAATGCCTGCAACAAACTCCAAAAAATTGGGACAAGCAAAATGAGACTAAGTTATAGAAGTAACACTGTTCTGGAAGGTTCCACAATTAGCAGTTTAACTGGTAACAGGTGAGGTCAAGATTGTGTATAAAAGGAGCATCCAACAAATGCTGAGTCTTTGCAAGCAAAGATGAGTCATAGTTCATCACTTTGTGCCAAACTTCATAAGAGATTTGTCAGTCAGTTCAAAGACAATGTTTTGCAGAACAAGATTGCAAATATTTAGATCTTTCACCAGCTACATAATATCAAAAAAAGATTCAGGGAGTCAGGAGAAAAGGCCAAGGATGGAAACCTCTGCTGAATGTGAGCAACCATCAAGCACTCAGGTGGTATTGTTTGAGAAGCAGTTGCTATCTTGACGTGAATGAAAGGCTACATGAAGCCATATTATGCAAAGAGAAGACCATATATTTATTTTGTGCAGAAACACCAGCAAGTTCTCTGGACTTAAAGTCACCTGAGATAGACCAAAAGATGAATACGTGTTTTGCCTTGTTTTGGGGGGAAAATGGCCATCAGATCCTATGTGCCAAAGATGAAAAACTGTTACCAATTAGAAGCGCAAAAAACCCCCAGCATTTGTGACTGTCATGGGTGATCTGCATATATGTGAAGGTACCATTGATGTGGAGGCTTCTACTGATTACTTTAGAAAGACACATGCTTTTCCTAGGAGCTCCATGTCTATTTCAGCAGGACGATGCCAGGCCTCATTCTGCAGGAGTTACAACAGGGTGGCTTCAGACATGGAGTGCTTGTGCTTGGCTGGTCTGTCTGCAGTCCAGATCTGACTCCTTTTGAAAATGAATGGAGCATCTTGAAGAGGAGAACCGGACAATGGCGACAATTGACTATTGAGCGGCCCTTGTTGTATACTGCAAAAATCTACAAAATTTTTACTTGAAAATGGTAACATTTGTATCTTCCCAAACAATTAACTTCATCCAAAAGAAAAGGTGATGTTACCCATTGGAAAACGTGCCTTGGTCACAGCTTTTTTGGAGTATGCTGCAGAAATTAATGTCATTGTTTTATATTTAACCAAAAGAACTGTCATTGAAAGCAATGAAAGTCCTGAAAGAACTACAAGTCATTTTTGTCTGTTGAATTAACAAAGTTTGTTTTTATTGCATTTTTAGAAAGTGTTCCAACTTTGTCTGATATTGGGTTTGTATATGAATAGGCCAGGCATTAATACCAATTTATAGAAACTCACACATTAAATGGTCTGCACCAAAATATCCAATAACCTACATGGCCACCATCCCCAAATGAGCTTGCCTTCATTGCTGTATGTAACCTGCATGTCCCTCCTCTCCGATCAGACTCGGTAAGACTAGGTGTGTAACACTAAGGAGGAATATGGACCAGAGTTCTAGGTTCTAGGAGCAGAATGTGCAAACTGGTATGGCTGAAGAGACTCCAAACCCAAATACCAAATAAAATCTACGGTGTTGTATTTTAATCACAGCAATTAGGACCTTATGATCTTTGAGAAAAAAATGTAAAATAAAAAACCTTTTTAAAAACGTGACACCTCAGAATGAATTTCTTCAATGTTGTATTAACCCTGTTTCCTTTACTTTTGAATTCTTCCAAATTTTATAGTTTTGTTAAGTAGTGCTAAGTCCCACTAATTAGTGTCACTATTATCAGCACCTTCCTATATTTACGATTTGGAAAAGTGGGCTATTTAATTCTTATTTTGGCAGATCATTTTTATTTCACTATTTAACGTTTGATTTACTATTTAATCCTTAATTATACCAATTCTACTTTAATTCCCAATATGCTAATAGTTTGTTGGTACAACGTTTATAACTATTATGTTTTAAGCTCTTTAAATTTCTGTGATTATACCACAACCCTTTTAATGTATCCCTGGAAGTAGAATATTCCCTTTAACAATAACACAACATCAACCCTCAATACTCTCAATACATTAGCATTGGTCTGACCTCGGGACAGTTCACTCTCAATACATTCGCTGTTGTTCTCTAAAGATTTTCCCGAGCTCTTGGGTGCCTTCGCCTGTGTCTTGGCCCTCTTGTATCGACGAATGTCCATATGTGCAGCCAAGAAGAGGTAAAAAACCTGACCTGTTTTTAAACAGCATCGTGTTAGAAAGTGACCTGAAATATCTAATTACAAGTTATATACATCGATTACAAATGAGCCATTTCAATTCTCAGGTTCAAATCCAACAAACAATAGCATTGTGCGTAGTTTTCCCACACATCCAATATGGAAGCTCCATTACACAAAAAATCAAAATTTATTCCAGTTCAGCTAATGTATTCTGTACCAATAAAAATCACAAAATAACTAAATTAGCATATATTTGGTCTCTTAACCAAAGCAGAACATCTTGTAACCTGTAACCTCCACATTTATCCCAGCAGATACGTTTCTACTACGTTTCGCTATGAATAGCTAGCATTAACCATCTGATTTTATTTTAAACTCTCCATTCCTTCTTAATGATGTCGCCAAACCATCTTAGAACGATACTATGTCAAAACTATATTTAAGTGTCAATACATTAGCAACTTCATTAGCTAATAAAATCTATTTTTAATCTCGCTTTTTTAAAACTGCTTCTCAACGTAATGCTTACGTAATGCTTATGAAGGGCGAGGCTATGCTAAATCTGTCAATAACTCGTGATTGCATCCTATGTTAAAGAGATAATAACCTATTCTCACTCGTAGGTTAAAGTAAGCCTGGGTTATATGTACATAGTATGTATGCGACATTTTTTGAGTGAAGGCGTGAGGCGAGAGTGAGTTTAAACAAAAATGAAGTTTAATAAATAAAGAAAATGAATGAACTGAGGGCAAAAATATAAGAAAACAAGTGCATAAGAAGGAAAAGGGCAAACGAAACACTGAGTAATCTTGGAGTCTGTAGGCTTGTGAGATGTCCACATGAAGGAGAAGGTCAATGAAAAACACCCTGTGGGCTTAAGTAAGGAACATGTAATGAGATGCATGTATATGTGATCATTAATAAATAAGTTATCGTAAACGTGGAAGTGGTTGTGTGTCATGATTGGAGGAGGAACTGATGATTGACATGTTGGAGGATGGTGAATGGGGCTGTGTGTGTTTGGTTGGGTGTGGGCCAGAGCATGACAATAGGAAATGCATTGTTTTATAGTACATAGCATGCTGGTCACACACCTAATATTAAAAATGTATTTGGTTCTGTTGTTTTCCTTTTGTGGATGACTTCAAAATGTTTTTTTAATTGTTCGTGATCACCACCCAGGGAGCTTTTCTTTACTGGCTTCCTCATCAGGGATCTGGACCCAAACATGTGTAAAGCTGCTTTGTGATGATACAAGTTGTAAAATAAACAAAAAAACACACTATATGAATAAATTTGATTTTGACTGATATCCTTTTCCCCTAAATAATTTTGTATTTTGGTGAGAAAGTGTTGTGTGTTATCTTTTTCAGTGTTCAGTGTCAGCTTCTGTGTCCAGTCCTTGGAGACCCCCAGAAAGATCAGGTTTTAGTTCCATCCCAGCTCCTTCTATGCCTGAGCCAGCAAATTAAGATTAGAAGAGTTCATGATTATATTAGTTGTGTTGGGAACTGAAACAAACCACATATGGGCTGGGGAGCAGACAAATTCTATGATTTGTGTGTATGTGTGTGGGATGACTTATTTTGGTTTTGGGAACTTCCACCTAATTCTTTTGGTTATGAGGTTGAGTTAATATTGACTCCTTGAATGAAAATGAAGAATTGCTATCTTTTTAAATAGCATACTTACTAAAAGAAAACATGGGGCCTCATTCATCAACTGCTCCTAAGGAGAAATTTCTTTTTAAAACCAAGTTTTGACAAAGATTCTGACATTTACCAATGTTTTCTTATTTTAGATTTTTGATGAGATTGAGGTAAGAACAGAATCTACACACACACACGCACACACACACGCACACACACACGCACACACACACACACACACACACACACACACACACACACACACATTTGAGTTCTGACATGTTTGTGCAAAATAAATGCATTGATTGATGCATTTTCTTAAGTTTAACAGTTGTATATTATAGGATTCAAGTTACATAATAATTCAATCATTAATATTTAAATGATTAATATTTTTACAACAAATTGAGATATTTCAAGAATATATGGAATGTGGAAAGTCAGGCTCATACGACGACGACTTGATCATTCCAACAATATGGGTATGTCAAGAAACTAAAGACGTATTCAACTTGCTAATCTTGGTGGCTCAAGCCATACTTGGCTAAAATCACTCCACAGAGTTGTATTACGGGGATGTATAGAGTATCTTATGAATGCAAATTCGACGTAGATCACTTTTACAACAATAGCGATAACTGAACATTTGCATTTAGCTAGCTTGCTATTGTCATTAATAGCTCAGTGCTAAGTTTCTATTGTTCGTAATTTAGCTAACCTACATTTCCCATAATGATCCAGTGTCTTTCTAAGCACGAGTGGTTAACACTGTCAGTTTATTTTAGTTTTTTACAATGTACGAAGTTGGCACTAGAAATTCACTCAAGTCAGCCATGCACAAGAGAAGGTAATGTTGATGCACACAAGGCCAGACACATATGATTAACCTACCAAAAACATATTAAACCACTAAAACAAATGCAGTAGCGAGCAAGCTTAGCTAAGACATTGGTTATTCGCAAAATGGAGCACTGCTATCTAGTTAGTTAGGTAGCTAGATACATGACAAGCTAGTAAAATGATAAATATAACCAGTAGCTAGCTAGCTAGCTAATTAAATGCCCCTGCTATAAATCACTGTTAATGGACAAGATTATCTCCAGAACCTGAAGAATCAGCACTGGAAAATTTGCAGTTGAAGTCAGTCATAATGGTGTTTGATCGCAGAGTTGTTCAATGTTTTTCACTAGTGACGTCACTCAGCAACTTTATGGAATTTCCAGAGCGACATTAGGTTTTTCCAATGTACTTGAATTTTTAAAGAAATTAACATGTTATTTTCATTTTAATTCACATATACGTTTTTGTCAGTAGCTAAGA
Organism: Electrophorus electricus; assembly: GCF_041902795.1. Lineage (NCBI taxonomy): Eukaryota > Metazoa > Chordata > Actinopteri > Gymnotiformes > Gymnotidae > Electrophorus > Electrophorus electricus. The sequence goes on along the minus strand of NC_137500.1, from coordinate 14,263,693 downwards.
TAATGTGAAATCTTCAGGGAGGGCCATTAGGTGGTGCTTAGCCTTTAAGAAAACATTGGGATTCATCGTTAAAAGGATGCAGTTATTATGGAAAGCAGTTTTAACATTTATTGATCTGAACAGATTTACTTTACAGATATCTGTAATTCATTTACAACTAGACATAATGCTGATTCAAGATGTCATTCATTCTAGCCAAAATGTAAGAGATATCACGTTTGCAGTTGATTTGTACAGGAGCTTTGAATCAAGATATCTGAAATTCGTTATATGCAATATAAATTTAAGATATCCAAAATGATATTGTCACTAGTCGTAAAGCATCTTATCCACATATATATGTCCACTTTGTTTCTGATTAGTCATTAGTCCAATTAAAGGTATTGTAAATTTCTTCATGATTTAAGATATCTTAAACTTTGCACCCTATCTTACGATTGTACTTTGCTGGTACAACTGGTTGCAGACATTGGGATGTCTACTCTACGGATATAGCAATTTTATCTGCTATGCAAAATGACCCATGAAATTGTGTATTCTAAGTTTTTATACACTGCCTGGCCAAAAAAAAAGGTCGCACACTGTAATATTTCATTGGATAACCTTTAGCTTTGATTACGGCATGCATTCGCTGTGGCATTGTTTCCACAAGCTTCTGCAGAGTTACATTGATTTTCCCCCAAGATCTTGTATTGATGATGGAAGATTTGAACCACTATGCAAAGTCCTCCAGCACATCCCAAAGATTCTCAATGGGGTCTGGATTCTGTGGTGGCCAGTCCATGTGTGAAAATGATGTGTCATGCTCCCTGAACTACTCTTTCACAATTTCAGCCTGATGAATCCTGGCATTGTCATCTTGGAATATGCTCGTGCCATCGAGGTATAAAAATTCCATTGATGGAATAACCCGGTCATTCAGTATATTCAGGTAGTCAGCTGACTTCATTCTTTGAGCACATAACGTTGCTGAACCTAGATCTGACCAACTGCAGCAACCCCAGATCATAGCACTGTCCCCACAGGCTTGTACGGTAGGCACTAGGCATGATGGGTGCATCACTTCAGCCACTTCTCTTCTTACCCTGATGCACCCATCACTCTGGTACAGGGTAAATCTGGACTCATCAGACCACATGACCTTCTTCCATTGCTCCTGAGTCCAATCTTTATGCTCCCTAGTAAATTGAAGCCATTTCTGCCGGTTAGCCTCACTGACAAGTGGTTTTCTTAAGGCTATACAGCTGTTTAGTCCCAGCCCCTTGAGTTCCCTTCACATTGTGCATGTGGAAATGCTCTTACTGTCACTATTAAACATATCTCTGAGTTCTACTGTTGTTTGTCTACGATTTGATTTCACCACACATTTAATTGATCGCCGATCACAATCATTCAAGATTTTTTTTCTGACCACATTCCTTCCTTGAAGATGATGTTTCCCCCTGTCCTTCCACTTTTTCATAATGCGTTGGACATCATTGGGTGGGAGGCTCTTACCTATTTGCTTAGTTAAATCCAGGTGGTGACCTTTTTTTTTTTTTTGGCCAGGCAGTGTATGTAATATTAATAATGGTAAAATAGGATTAAGGTTGGACTAAAAAACATTTTTTGGGGGTACTATTATTTCCTTACAATGCCCTGGCCTATTGACTTTTACATTGGAAGACATCATCTTTTTTAGCTACAGTCACACAAGAATACTAAAGATTAAATGTTGTTTGGAGCTGGGTTATTGGCCAGGGACAGAGAGACCAGGGAGGAGCGTGGCACCTACCAGCTGCTTGTAAATGAATTAAAAATTAATGTTAATTATGTCTGTTAAGTGGTTGTAAATGGTCAAATTTGTGTGGTATGTTTATCTTAATCAATGACGTCCTTGTCCTGTCTGTCTTTTCAGTTACCTTACCCTGCTTTTCTGTCAGTTTGAGTCTTCCTCTGTTTTAATAAAGCAGCATGCTTTTTACATTGAAAAAGTGTTATTTGGCTAAGCTTCTATGCCGACACAGCAATGTGCATCTAATAATTCAATAGTTCTACAATATTTTCCCATAAATGGGTTTCTTGTAACTAAAATATAATTTCAGAAATTATTATGCTGTATGACTCCAAGTGGTAGGAGTGCCAATTCTGTCACAACTGAAATTGTTTGTGAGGCTGTATGTGACTTTACAGTAGAAATGTAAATGAAAAACAGTAACAATTTACACTTTGTACTTTTCTTTTTTGATGTACTGCGAATCAGGTTTATTGCAATTTACTCAGCAAATCACTCATTCATGTCAAACCAGGGAATATAATTCACACAATGTTTTCCCTAGGAATGCACTGGGCGAAGATTATTATGAAAATTGAATCCAATGCTGTCATATATGCCATAATGTCGCCACAATAATCTTCCATGAATTGCAGGAGTATTACCCTGTCATACAAATTGCAGTCAAACATTTTCCACAGGTAGGAGACATCTCCATTAAAATTATAGAAATTGTGAACAAGGTAGGAGGAACACCATTTTGAAGTGTGTATATTTATCAACCCATTTACAGACTACTACTGAATGGTAGAATTGGGTATTGTCTCAAACCATCTCAAAGCACCTCATGTTGGGATGTCTTTGGCCTTTGTCTTTTGCTGGAGACAGGATTTAATTGAAGTAATTCAGTCTGACTATACTGAATGGTCCCAGTAAAGAACTGGGCCACAACTCCATTCACTGATATCGCAGTACCGATGGTAAATTTGTCTCCACCTCGATCTGGAACTTTAATGGGAGTATGTTGACCAATGGCATTCCCCAATGGCATCTTCTCTTTTTTGTTGTGATTGAAGCCAGGCATTGCTGTTGGACTGCCATCTATATCTAAAATCCTCTGGAAAGAAGGTGAAACAAAAGTCATTTTGCTAATAAAACACAATACACAGAATATGTTAAGTAAGGTAATAATATTTGTAATGAAATGTAAAAACATCCTTACTTATGGGTTTACTTAACATAAGTTAAATTTGAGCTGTACACAAAGATCTTGGTGATGGAAGATTAGGCCACAGAAAGGCTCAAGTTAATGTAAGTATTTACTTTTCATTAGGCAAGGCAAGTGTAACGGTATGAGGGAGACAGGATGCAGAGGCAAGTCTCTGTGAAAATGATTTATTTAAACACAAAACAAACACAAGGAATATACATTTAATGAACAAATGAAATGCCACCAACAGTTTAGTCTTCTACACGGATGTGGGGGGAGGAGTTGAGGAGAAGACTGATGCAGTAGCCTCCCCTGAAGGTGTGACTCCCGGCATGCCAGCCTATCGGACCACGGCCCCCAGGCCAACAACAAGTGGTGAGGCTTGACGGCTCAATGGGATGAAACAGGATAGGTGGGAGGAGAATGGTGGTCTAGGGGAGACAGGTCAGTCCCAGAAGGACCTGGTCTGGGAGTTCCTGCCCACTCCAAAAAAATCCCAGGGGAGCCTTCCTCCTCTAGGTAGGGATGAACTGTGCCAATTTGGAAAAAGGGCTCTACTCTGTGGTCAGGGTAGGGGCTGCTGTGTCTTTTCTTTCTTTTCCTCTTTGGTAGGAGGTGTGTCAGGCTTGTTGAGAGAGGCGATAGCAGGAGAGAGTGGGTGCGGAGGAGAGGTAAGGAACTGAACTGCCTAACACTCCCCCAGAAGTCCAGATAAGTTCCCAGACAGGGAGGCCAGTCAGTCTTTTCCCTCACCTCTGGAGTCCTTCTGGAGCTATTCTGGTAGCGTACCCTCTACAAAATTCCCTCAGTGGAGAATCACAGCATCCCTAGGCATTCAGTGTTTCTGGTGTGAGATAGGCAGGAGGTTGGAGCGAGTCTCTGTGAATACAACAATTTATTTAAAAACAAAAACAAAACAAACAAGGAATATATGCATAACGAACAAACAAAACACCAGCAACAGTTAACAACAGATATGAAATGAATAAAAACATAATGATTAAAAATTATTCAGGCATAAAGAAAAATAAAAGCATTATAACATTCCTTAGATCTAGCACCTCAGAAAGGCTTTTGCAAAGACAGTTAAAATTTGACATGAAATTAAAACAAAGGACATAAAGGAGTACAAAAGCATCATTAAAAGGAAATATAAAAGTGCAAAGTAGAATTAATGTAAAAAACAAAATTAATTTATAAAAAATAAAGTGCAGTAAGAATATGGTAATGCATGACAATAAATATAATAAGATTCTTACTGAGGGTTAAGTGCAGTGAAAATAGAGTGCAAATATTGGAGCTTAATCATAGGCACATAAGGGTTTTTAACCTGGTTTTAAAAATTTCCACATTTGGCATCTTCTGGCAGTTTGTTCCTTTTATATGCACTATAACAGCTAAATGCTGCTTTACCACATTTAGCTTGGACTCTGGGCTGGACTAGCTGACCTGAGACCATAGAGCTAAGAGAGCTACTTGATATATATTCAAATCTGAGATGTATTCTAGGCCAAAACCATTCAGTGATTTATATACTAGTAGCAACACTTTTAAACTGACTGGAAACTTGTGTAAACATTTTAAGACTGGGTTAATATACTCTGTTCTCTTAGTCCTACTTAAAACTCTAGCAGCAGCATTCTGAATTGGCTGTAGCTGTTTAATGGTTTTTGGCTTTTTGGGAAATCCAGTTAAAAGACCATTAAAATAGTCCACCCTACTGGAGATAAATGCATGGATGAGCTTCTCTAGATATTGCTGGGACACCAGACCCTTGATTCTGGCTATATTTCTGAGATGGCTGTTTTCATGATGGCAGCATATAGAAATTGAACAGAAGAGGTCAGAGGATTAATACCTGGGGTATTCCACACTCATAGCCACCCTCAGATCTAATCGGGCCTCTCATGTAGAGTAGGATTGCGTAGCACAGGAGGTAGGTGCCTGTGGGCTATATATAGTTCAGATAATTTACTGATCAGTATTCTGGTGATTCGGAATGGGATGGGTGCAGTGTGTGTGTGTGTGTGTGTGTGTGTGTGTGTGTGTGTGTGCGTGTGTGCGTGTGTCAGTGGGCATGTCCCTCTGGCTGGATGCCCAGCACACCGTGACAGAAAGAATGTAGCCATATGAACACTTTAATAAATTGTCAGTCAGAATTGATAAGATTAACTGAGGCACCACCCTGATGAACAAGGAAAATGTATTCATTTGTATTAATTTAGTAATGATTCATTAATTCAGTTTCAACCTATGAAAGTTGCAAATTCAACAATGTGATTATTTTTGAGTGTGAACAAAAATGAAAAAAAAAAAAACTGTTTAAGGAACTGAGTGATTGATTAACCAGACAGAGCAGGCTACTTATCAAACCAAACAACAATCAACAAGAATTAGAATTTATTAACCATACAAGATTCGTGGTGAAACGAGCATGACTAAAAACAAGAAGACTTGTATAAAAAGAAAAGACTGTTGTGAGGCAACCTGAGGAGAAACTAATTAGAACTGAGTAGTCTGCTTAGCAGGTTGGGGGAAGGAGTTGATCCAATTTTGCTGTATAAACATTAAAATGACTAATAATATAACTATTAATATAACTAATAACTAACGTAAAAAAGGAAAGGGCAGTCCTTATGAATCATCGGGATCAACCATGTCAAACCATCTAGACAGCCCTGAGAGAGTCTGTTTTCCATCGCATTGCTGGCTGGGCCCTGTGTGATGTAGGCAGATCACGAAACGCCCTGGTTTCTTGATCCGCAGGATTGGATTGCTGAAGCTCGCTTGGTTAGAGAATCAGAGGCCTTTTCGAATAGTCTTTTCAGAAGCAGGAGTGTTGGTATTAGTAGTTGAGAGGCCCATTCTTGTTTTTGATGATGCTTTTAGAATAATTGAGTGCTGGCCACACAATTTAACTTCAGTCTCAAGCAATATAACAAAGCGAGTTTCACAAGTATAAGGTGTGATGAGTTAATTCCAATGAACATGAACCAGAGATAAGTAAACAAAACAAACAACCTTAAAAATAAATAAAATTAAATCAGAATCTGTTTGAGAGGTTATTGTCTTAGTTTCAAAAAGAAAATGTAAGTATTGATTTCTTCTTGCAGAAGCTTTTCTGCAGATAACTTGCAGGCTAAGTTTAACACCCTCCTTCACTGTGTACCTTTCCCTCTCATCTCCCCTCTGTTCTAGCCAGGGGGAGTTGAACATTTATCAGGTATGCTTCAAAGAAAAGGATGCCTTGGTTCATGTACACCAACAGCCTTTGTTTTCACAATAGGGAGAATGAATTGCTGTATGGCATTATAGTAAGGTTCAGCACAAATCAGTTAATCAGAAGAAAAGCATACATTTCTTCAATTTATACCTCAAGGTCTTCACCCTAGGATGGGTGAAGCGCTTGGACAGTGAATTTCAATCCTTTCCTACTTTCTTGAACTTACAAACTACTGACTTTATTATATTTTGTTGAATTGGTTCATACAAGGTTTCTACTAAGAACAGTTAGGTGTAGTTAATCATTACAATAGACATGAGGTAAGTAACGTACAAGTGAATTGATTAGGATGTATAATGCAAATTAAGGAACAAGTATTGAAGAGAATAATGGACAATTATCCAATAATGGAAGCAAACATTACAGTTTCAAGATTATATTAAGATATTACTGGCCATTTGAAATAGTAGCCTAGTAACACAATAGCAAGTTATTACTTTGTAAAGCTGTGGGAAAGAAACATCTGTGAAGTATATCTCTGCGAGATAGAAAAATTGGTTCGTCCTGGTAGGTTTTGAGTCTGAAGGACTTTAGGGTCATAGTTTCTTGTGGTATAAACAGACTCTTAGAGGGATAATGCACTGCAAATCTGTGAATTTATGACTTGTAAGAAGTCCTGGAAGAAATGGGTGGAAGATCAGATGGTCAGCAAGAGTGATTAGCCATCAGATAGGCCATTTTATGGCCTTGTTGCTGGGCATTGTGGTACCAAAGGGATTGTGGTCTGTGGGCCGGGGGTGAGAGTGCTCACCCTGACCAGACCAAATTTTTGTTAGAACAATATGTTGTAGATTGTCTTCACTACAAGAGGTTCTGGTGCGATCCATCTTGGGGGGTTTGTAAGCTTGTCAGCCATGATGAATAGAGTATGGGTGTTGATGATGTTCCTCTTAATAATGTTGGAGAAATGCAGCTGTCTAGCCCTGAAGGCTTTGTCTATAGAGGTCCTAGTGGATTTGAAGTTTAAATTCACTTACACTCAGCTCTCCTGTACAGTTACTACCTTCGCTGTGTTTCGCCATGGTGTTTTCTGTTTACTCAAGAGTTTTCCTGAGATTTACCAGTGCAACAACATTCATGACAGTCAAATTTTCAAGTTAAAATTATCCAGGAGTACATCAACTGACTCTGCACTTATGGCTGGTGAAATAGCTATGGCCTCCATAAACTGAGCACTAGTACTCTCATTTATGTACCATTTCTTACTAGAAACAGAGCTTGTTTGAGCATCCAGAATGATAAATAAATCAAAGAAGACACAGAAGTGATCAGAAAGGGCCAAGTCCTGGACCATAGCAGATGAAATGTCGAAACCTTTTGAAGTAACTAGTCCCAAAATATGGCCCTGGGTGCATGTAGGGTTTTTCACATGTTGCGACAGAATATAAGAGTCAAATAGTGCACTAAATTTTTTAGTATTATTATCCATGTTATTACCTCTGGGGATGTTAAAATCCCCATTTATGAAAAAAAAAAGTACTGACTGTATTTCAGCAAATTCATCAAAAAAAAAAATGAATTCACATCGTGGAGGTCTGTAAATTTTTAAAAATAGAATTTAGGGGTGCCCTTCAAAATGAAACAGAGGTATTCAAAAGAAATAAAATTGCCAAGTACAATCTCTTTATGCTGGAAAGCATCTTTAAATAAGGCAGCTATTCCTCCTCCTTTCTTACCAGTTCAGCACACGTTCATAAAAAAGTGAGTAACACTCACTGAACATTCTGTTCTTTGTGCTGCCAGAGGAGATGAACGTTAAGGCTGCTGCTAACTGTGTTCAAGCGGCCTCAGAGATCGAGTTAGGGGACAGGGATGGAGGAAGGCTTGCCCTGCACTTTTTGCGTAAAACCTGTGAACTGCTTGAGATGGAGATGGAGATTGAAAGTATAGTCCGAACACACACTGGTTCCTCCACTTTTGCTGAGAAATCTACATGTGGAGGAGATGCTGTTGAGGAAGAGAGGGTGGAGGATGAGAGAGACCGTGGTGACTCTGGCAGACGATCATCATAACTCTCGCTCGGTGTCAGAGACCCTGCAGTCAACACCAGAAACTCCGCCTGTGTCATGTTCTCCAGTGGCGGGGATTGTAGTTACCTTGTGCCACCTGTATTCTGTGTGTCCACTTGTGGTGAGATGTTTGATGGTCCTTCATCCTGGTCAAGGGCATCTGTGGTGTTGAGTCAGTGCAAGGGGCAGATGGATAGTGCTTTCAATCTGGTCCTGCTTAGGTGAACAGCATCTGGGTTTGTAGGTTTACAATATACAGAGGCACTACACCCAATATAGCCTTCTTCCAGATTTAGTGCCTCTAGGGAGAAAGTTCCATTGGTTCAGCTGATGTAATATGTTGCTGGTTATCATATGCTCTCAGCCCCAGACATCATTACAGCTACAGTGTTAAACAAATTATATATAATTTAGATTTCTAAAACCCAGTTTGAATACACTTGCTCGAAGAAACTGAAATTGCAGTTCCTTCAGCCTATCAGAGTTCTTCTCAAAGGGTACTTGATGCACTTGCTTTGTGTGTACAGCATTTTGCTTTAGGAAACAATCAATTGTAGCCAGGGCTACACTGATGTATGTTGCAAAAGAACGCTCTTTGTTATTCTCTTCTCTCCGAGACAGATGGTATTATTTTTGTCAGCAGTGTCTACAACACTGTTCTCCTTAGTGAAGCTATCCACGTCTTCGCAATGGTGTTCTGTGATGCATTCTTGAGAATATGCAAGGAAAACATACATTTAATTCAAGGATAATCATTATAACAGTAGGGTTACTGTGTCCTACTTCACGTTAAAAATCCCAAAGATATACAGAACACTAGGTTGGTTTTTCTCTGGGATGATGAAATAATTGAATCAATAGAAAATTTGCCTGATAGGCTGGACTCTACATACCTTCGCTGAGGGAAAGCCTATGGTTGGAAACAAGGTCAGTTAGGGTGGCTCTCATCTCATTTGAAATCCTTCTTTTGCTTCCTCTTCTTCCGCCTCTTCCCCTTCGTCTCCCAGCTCCACCTCCTCAAACTCCCATGGCTTCTTCCACCTTCTCCGAGCACATTTAGTGATTTATAGTAACGTGCTGGCTTTCTATATAAATAGACCTGACAGATGTGGGATCTTAAAAATGGACTTGTATGTATGATTTATTTTCTAGTTGACTTCTGTTTGTTAAGAGGAATATATCACATGAATCTGGAAAAAACTGCAAACATTTTTGCAGTTGTGTAAATAGATTACAAAATGACATTAAAGGTTTGGATTTTTGTATCGAGGGTTTAGATGATTAACATGCACACTTTAGTTTGGTTTGTAAAATTTTGCTTCCAAATGAACCATGTAATTTGTGACCTCCCCTGAAACAACTGAACTATAAATGAGTTTTGCAGAATTTTGAGGTATTAAAATTGTTATTAAAGGTATTAAAACTTGTCTTAATTGTCCTGAGAACAATGACCTTGGTTTAAAGAAAAGTGGCATATTATTGGAAAGAACAACACCAGAAAATCAAACAAAGCATGCACGTATTCTAAAAGTAGAGGTACAAATATAGGTTACTTTGGGGCACAAAAAGTACAAAAAGGCCTGGGTTAAAGGTTTTGAGAGTGTGGTATTTGATAAAAAGCTTTATATACTTTGGAAAACTGTTGCAATACTTGAAAATGCACATATCTGAATAAAATAAAACTATTCAAGATGTAGCCTAAGCATATATTATGACAACATTATGAGCTGATGAGCTGTTCAGGAATGTTGACAAGTAGTATTGTGATATTACTGTACAGTTCTGAAGGTGACATGTAAAGAGGAAAACTACTACTAAGTTGACCCACTTGTATATTCTTGTCTTTGGCTTTTTTGGGGAATCTTGCTGGTTGCTAATGTAAGTGGCTTTATCCCCTGAACCTCCTAAGCAAATACAATCTCAAGCAGCACAACATTGATCTAATTATTATAAACTGGATATGGGCTGTGAAGTGTCTAATCTTAGTCAGTGTGATAAATGGTGTTATTATAAACGAGGGCGAAATTAGTCTTGCTGCATATGTGTGTGTGTGTGTGTGTGTGTGTGTGGGCGTGGGCATGTGTGTGTGCGTGTGTATCAAGTGTGCAGTCACTGAGGCCTGACATCACTGGGCTAAGCGAGGGGCCAGCCTCACCCCCTGTACGAGTGTATGTTGTGCTTTCTTTGGGGAGTATGCCACACGTCTTTTTTTTTTTTCTTACGATTGATGTACTGGGGGCTAATTATTCTCAAAGTGGGCACCAGAAGTCCATTTGTACTTGCAGCTGAACATGAGGCACCAGTTCTTCTCCTCTTCTCCCACTTCTGCTACCTCTTTGTGGGCCTGGTCTTAATTCTACGCCACATCTCATATTGCTGCGAACAGTAAATAAACCACTGCTATAATTTCATATGATAATTCTGTAACTGTGCATTTCCTCAGGGAATCATGTAAAAATTGTATTATATCAGTCTGTGGCTTAAAAGGATGCCTGTGCATGCTTGAAACTTGCATTTTTCCTATTTTCCATTAAGCTTATTTGCTTATAGTCTTGTAATTTCAGTAAATCAGCAAACAATGAGCAGACTCAGCATTTTGCTATGTGTAAATTAACACATTGATTTATCAAATGAAATTTATTTGCATTTGACAAAATATTGATTTCAGCCTGGAAATGTGTAAATCAATTGCATTGCGTATTTAATTGGACTATTGGATTGGTAGAATTTGATTATGTTGTATTCTGTTCCATTATGTGTCTAAGTTATAATGAGTCACTATGTGGTTGGTAGCTTATCCAGCTAATGAGACAGCACACAATCATTGTTCCCCTCAGACTGGCAATCTTTCTCATTACACTCTATTAAAGTGAAAGTAGAAACTTTGCTGTAAAATAGACTTTGTAGTTCTAATTGGTGTCCATTTACTGAAATTATGTCAATATAAGCATCATAATAAAGTTTAATGGCAGAATAAAGCTCAGCTATTTTTAAAAAAATCACTATTAAAATGTCTGTGTGGTGTGGGGCAGTTTGCAAAGTGGTCAACAAGATCCAGTCTGCAGCTGAAACAAGCAGACTTGCTACATCTTTTGCCACAGACTCCATCATCCCACACCAAGTGTCTGAGGTCATTCAGCTCAGCTGGAGGCCACCTAGTACCTGTAGGGGTGTGTACAATGGGAATGGAGGATGATAGATGCCAGCCTCTGATGGCTGACACAGCCTCACCGGCATCCTGTTAAAAGTTAATGGCTACGAGGAGGGAAAAAGCATGGATAGAAGAGACATCTCGGTCCCCCGAGACACCCTTCTCCTTCCCAGAGGCAGACATATCAGCAGCAAGCTAATGCACTTCCTCTGACATCTCTGCCATTTGGGTAATGCATTCCCATTAGTTATTGATGAACAGTTCCTTGGGAATGACAAGGAACTAGGGTAGAGAACAACTTGTTAGGCGCCGGGACCATGTAAGGCAGTGGCTAGCATGTTTTAAGCTCGCCATCCACTCACAAGTCAACATTGTATGATTTCTTATGCTAACTTCGAAATGCTGTCCACTTTGATTTCTTTATCTTAACGGGAACTTTGTGTTTGGAAGCTGTAGCATATATAATGTATGCCGTGCGGCCATACATCAATTTCTGGCTTGCCTGGATAGCTGGAATGATGAAAAGGGCAGTGAGTTATTTCCATAGTGAATGCACTGCTATCTTTTGGAATGCATCCTGGAGTATCTTGATGGTTTCTCATCAGCTGCCTGCCCACTCCTCTCCCAGGGAGATACCAACGAGATGGATCAGAGGAGATAACCTTTAAAGCCGGCCAGCCCGCGGGGCCTGTCACATCTGGGAGTCCGGCCAGGGCCAGGAAGCTGTTGGCAGGTTGCCTCCCTGGGGCGATACCCCGGCTCCTCCTTGACCTGGGCCTGGGCACTGGTCCAGGTCCACAGCATTGCCGATAAACAGGAGTTGGAGGATTTACATTCCAACTCCGCAGTGCCTCATGATGTAGCGTGCACAGGCACATGCACAGAAACGCATCTGCTTCAGCGTGCTTTCAAACAGAATGTGATAAGCATATACATATATGTAGGCATACTGTAACAATTAATTGGTGCAATCTTGTAGCATAATTGTTATTTTACAGCTGCCCTGGTTTCAAGGACCATTGTCTACTGCAGTGCTTACTATAAGACTTAAATCTAGCTTACACGGAGTTAAATTTCTAGTGAAAAGGGCTTGGATGCAAATCATGGCATTTAAAACAAGCTTTTATTACTGACATAATATCAATTACGGCTTAAATAATTTTCTTGCATACTGCATTATCCCAGCATGGATGTTAGAAAGGTGGACTTAGCAGGGGGATGCATTAGCCACGTTTGTGCTGAGGTCAAATCTGCTACAACCCTGCAAGTGCTTTGCTAACCTCAGGGCTCACCTGTAGTCATTCTACATGAAAAAAGAAAAGTAAGAAAACTTTAGTTGCTTTATTGCCTTATTTCTGAGAGCAAGTGCACACTGAGGATCAGACTGAAGGAGCGAGAGACATACACACCTACAAACCCACAAACACCCACACACTGATATGGTGTGTGTATCTTCTATTGAAACAGTGCTTTTGTGAGGGGGAAAACGATATTACCACCCAGTGGAAGGGTAGGTCGGTGGGTCATTCAGTATGTTGTGTAGCAAAAGTAATAACATATATACAGAATAAAACTAGTATATTACTCCTATATACTGTCTGTGTGTGTGTGTGTGTGTGTGTGTGTGTGTGTGTGTGTATAAATATATAACTCCTATTGTGTGTGCATATACTGTTCATACAGTATATTACTCATATATACAGATGTGGTGTCAAGGTCATGGATTCAATTCCCAGGGAGTAAGTCTTACTGATATATATCATACATGTAAGATGCTCTGAATAAAACAGTCTGCTGATTTGCTGAAAATGTATGCCTAATTATTTGATGGACCTCCATTGCAGGGCCTTTCGATCTGGGCCCTGTTTCCCAAAAGAGTTCTAGTGTTAAAATCTCATCTTAAATGAGAGAAAGAGTGTGTGATACTCACTCCATCTTTGTGTTACAATGATTTCAGGAAGCCCAGGTTTGTATAGACAGCTGGGCTTTTTTCATTGTTCTTTGGAAATAGAGATGCTATTATGGCTTTCTGAACAGGGCAGAAGTGCTAAGGGCCAGAAAAGATAATCAAACTTGTGGATGTCCAAGAACTCAAAGCTGGAGAGTGGATAGGGGACTGCCTCCAGACCCTGGGTCTCCTGTGGTCCATAGTGAGCTCTTTGGTCTTTTTGATGTTCATAGCCAGGTATTTGTAAGAGCACCATTCAGCCTGCCGATGTCCTTCCTCCCTGCAGGCAGACTCATCACTGTTACTGATGAGGTCTTCTACTGTAGTGCCATCTGCAAATGCATATGCAAATGCATTAGGGCCATGTTCATGTACGCAGTTATGGGTGAAGACTCCAATAGGAGTAAAATGTCAGTGAAGACTTTAGCCAGCTGCCATGCACATGTTCTCAGCATCCATCTAGAGATATCTTTAGGCACAGCATCCTTACTGGCATCCACCCTTCAGTGTGCCCAGCAGGTTTCAGAAATGGAGAGCGCGTGGGCTTGGTAATTGGGCTGTGGTGCTGTGGTTACAGGTCCATTGTTATCTTGGTCAAAACAAGCATACAAGTTGTGAGCTCATCCGGAAGGAAGGTATTGTTGAGTAAGGTAGTTGTATTGTTGGCTTTGTAGTCTGTTTTGTAGTCTGACCACTAGATGTGTCAATGGTCAGGTTTGTTGCAAAAGTCTTTTCTCAGTCTCACCATTTTACATGATTACTAAACTATCCAAACATTATCACACTGATCATTAGGAGTGAGAAATGTGTCGTTGCTAAAGTTCACAAAGAGAAGCATCACGGGGTCCAGAGAATAAATCAAGTACATATACTGTCGCATAATATAATAAAGATCTGTGACTGTCATGAAATGCACTTGTACATGACTGTATCAGGAACAAGAGCGAGACTGGGTTGATGTTAAATATGTAGGAGGTGTAAAAGCCTTAACAGTTCCAGTTTGCTATGTGAACAAAGTGACTTTCCTTGGCAAATGTAGAATAAAGGTTGAGTTTTTGTGGATTTAGAAAACACTTGGGCAGTTATTTTAAAAGTTGCTGAAATAAAATAACTATAATTAAAAGAATAAATTGAATCTGGATGCAGTAGAATTTAGCTTAAAGTCTGTGGGACTTCTGTGCACATCAGAATCTGACATAAGAGGGCACCTTTGTGTGCCTATACTGACAGCAAAGGATTCTGTAAACATATGACGAGTTTGGAATAAGAATGTGTTGCAGTAAAATACCATGAGGAGTTTGAGAAATTGTTTTGCCCTTGCAAAAACAGATTTTTTTTCTCCTGCAGATGATTTGATTCATCACATTAAGTGAAATTAACAATGCTTTAATTTTGTCCACTCATTCGGTGTTGTATTTGCTGAGTTAAAATGATTGAATTGATCTAGCCTCAAGAACATTGTGATTGCTCATTTCATACAGCGGATGCCATTCTGCTTTTTAAAAGCTTTGTAAATGGTTTTAATTCTGGTAGTTAGATACCCTGCTGTATAATGCATATCTAATTGATTAAAAAAGCATTAAACTCTTTCATTATTTAGTAATGCCTGAATGCCATCCTCATGGTTGGTGTGCAGCTACATGGACAAGGATCCTGATGGAAACATTATTTTGTGAGCCATTTTGGAAACTAAAACCAAATAAAGTGTGAACCACAGCAGCCTAGTCAGTGAAGGCTCATTATTGTGGTTTTATATTGTCTGTGGCCTTGATAGCCTTATCATAGTACAGTAATGATGACTTACCACACTCACTCACTCACTCCCTCCCTCCCTCAAGCAAGCAATGAGGAAAATAGGATGTGATCAGGGGTACTGCCATGGGAAGCTGAGAGATGCACAGTCCACACTAGGATGAGTTAGAAAACCTGTGTGTGTGTGTGTGTGTGTGTGTGTGTGTGTGTGTGTGTGTGGTCTGTGACATATTAATACGACTTTTCAAAGGCAATACTCAGGATGCAAGAATGTAAACCCTCAAGAAGCTTGATAAATAATGGCGGCTGTGTAAAGATCATAGTGGGTTGTAGTATATAATTCTGAGTAAAGAAAGGAGGCCAGATGTGCAAAGAGAAGCTGTTTGTGAACATCATGGATGCTTTGCCAGCGCATGCGATCATCTTTCCCCCAAACCAGTCTCAGAGATTCTTTATGGGTCACTAGGGGGTCATTCACTTGGATGTGTGGTTGTATCAGATTGGCTTCTTACCAACTCAATTAGTTAATTTCCAGTGTCATTGTGGAGTCAAACAACCACTCCCCACAACCCGCACCCCTTAACTTAATCTCACAGCCATGGCAGAACACTCATGAAAATGCCATCCAAGCTGTCCCCAAATCGTTAATTATGATCATGATGCACGACTTGGCGAGCGCTCGTGTAATACGGCATCTTCCAAACAAACAAAACCAACATCGTTACCTTTTTTCAGGCTTTTGGGATTCCAATGTTGACAGAGTTTACCGCAGACAGACGGCAGGTGTCTACCCTCGGCAGCCCCTCTTCATGCCAGCCAGCCCAATCTCTTATGGGAAATTAATGAGAGGCGTGAGTTAACAAACGGCCATATTTGTTTTCATATTTGTTCAATGAACCACTAAATGGTAATGCCGAGCCCTATCAATATCACTTTGGCGCGCTTGGGGTAGAGAGGCTCCGTAGCCGCTGGGCGCCTTGTGGCAGCAGGCCGTGCACAGAGCTCAGTGGTCGTCCTTTGTCATCTTAATCTTCGCTGGTTCTCATCTGCAGACTCGTTAGCCTGTGCCAACGTGAGTGAATGGCATCTGCGCTGCGTCGCGTGGAGTGGCCCGGGGTCCATTTATCAGGGAAGGCTGCTGTGTTTTCTGTGAGCTTCTGCCAGGGCTCATTTTCAGCCATCAAGTTTTAATCAGGTCGACGTGCAAGTTGTTCTGATCTCGGACTAACCGCGCTCACTCAGGGCCCACATCACATCGGGCCGGGGCCACGATCTGAGCGGTCCTACGCGTACTCTCTGCCTTCCCGCAGCTCGGGGACGAGAGGCGAGACGGCAAGAGTCGGAGCCTTTTTGTCGGGAGTGTTTGAGCGATTCTTTCCGCCCGGGTTTATACGCTCGCAGCGACAGCGGGTTGCGCGCTGGGTGGCGCCATATGCAGCGGTTCCCTCCAAGTGTTTCAACGCGTCAGTGATCCGCTTCAACCCTGCTGTTGCTCTCTCACTCTCTGTCTGCCCGCGATGGGGCCGATCATGCGAGAGAGGAACAGCTTGCGCTGCCGACTCTCCCGCTGAGGTTTCCAAACCACAGCTGCTCGTGCACGCGACTTGCCTTGCCTCGAAAAATTCCCTCGCCTTTTTCATCGCAACATTGCATGCTTTATTCTTTTTTCCCTTCTATCAGCTCTTTGGCTTCTCACTCTGTCACGCTCTCCTGTTTTGTACTGCAGTCTGAGGCAGGACTTTGTCTTTTGTTTCTCCTCTTATATGCCACCCTGCCATGTCCTCCCTTCTCCTCTTCAAAAGACAAAGCTGGATCAGTCAGTGATTAATAGCCCCATGCCACTTTGAATCCTTCCCCATTACTAAGCAACCTTCAGCAAAGGATATGTTATCATTTGGGCTGTTGGGAATTTGCTGTTGAAGGTGAAGCAGGTTTTGACTTAAAAATTAAAGTCAATTATGTGATGTATGTTTGTATGTATGTATATATATATATGCATGTATGTTTTATATCTGAACATTTTAGAGGCGATCGGGAATAAAATATTCATTCTAAAAAGATGACATTTATTTCTCCATTTTTTTCTGTTGAAAGAATATTTCAACAGTTGCTTAGACAGAGAAGCCATCGATGGTGGCCTTCGCTATGCAGCTATTACTCATAAGCACATTGACATTCATCTGCATAGGCTATTTATTTGACTCCATTTCAGTTGTCAATGCTTTGCAACTATCTGCAGACATCATACATAATGCTAATTATAGAGAACAGATGACATATAATGCTAATTACAGAGAACAGGTTTTTATAAGACTATCAAATCATAGTCTGCATTATCAATATGGCAGAGTTATAGTGTGTCAGAGTGTAAATACATATACATGCAATATGCAAAACTTTCAGAAAACAACCAATAGTCACAAAACACTGCCATACTTGTTGTGCATAACCTATTCGATTCATAAGAAATAGTCATAGTGTTGTAAGTTATTAATAACTGTGCTGGGGAATTTAGATTGCCTAGCTAGCTAACTAGCTCCTGGAGATATTATAATGGCTGGCTATCATGAGTGCAGAATCTGACCATAAAGTGCAGAAAATGACCCTCGTATCTTCTTCAAGGCTCTGAGGATGTTGTTGTGGTTCAGGTTCATATTCCAAATCAATGTTTTCTCTAGGCTAACTCATAGGCTGGGTCAGTGTGAAACACAAACTGGACTGGAATTTATAATGCTGTTTTCCTGAATATGCAGCACAGAAGAATGCCAAATGTCAAGAGAGAAAAGGGAAAAACAAAAATCATGCATTTAATGGCAATTTTTGGAAATGTGTTTAAAAGGTGATTAAAATGTATAATATTGTTTACCAGAATCTTTGTTTTTGACAGAAACTAAGAAACAGCTGTTAGGGGATTTGATTTTAATTGTGCTCTATTATTTTATTAAGTTCTGAAGTTAAATTGTAAGTGGGATCTTTTTGAGATAATCTTTTGCCATGCCCCACACCCATTTCTGACTTTTGTCAAGATGTATCCTGATAGTCTTGTGCGCTTTAATTGGTCGCCTTGTTCTATAAAAGAAGAGTAAATGACTACAGTATGTATGATATCAAATATGATTTGTCACCCCAGAAAGCCATAACATATTCAGGGGAAGTAATTCCACCAAGTGGTTAACTATGTTCTGTTGTATGCTGGTGTATTTGTCATCTTTTTATAGTTTGCCTTGACAAGATAATGAATTCGGTAATGGTACAATCCCAGCGTGTGCTGACGATTCTCTTTGTTGCCAAGTCTCGCGGCTCCCATTTTGTGCGTTAGTATTTCTTACAGCAGAAGGCTTTACATTAATTAAAAGAAGTGCATCTAAGATTAATGAGCTTTATAACAGGAAAAAGAACTAATGCACAAGAGCATAATAGGAAAGACTTGGAGGTTTCAAGGAGCCCCCCACTGGAAGAGCAAGACATGGTTAGCCATCACCCAGACCTAAGCAACCGCTCAGCATTTCATATCCTCCACTAGGAATGCTTTTAATGATTTAGAATCGGCCTGGGAAACCCGCATTTAATGGTCACAGAAACGGAACTAATGGCCGCAGGGTTTGGTGCCCAGGTGCAAGACAGATAGGCAGGCTACCGTGGCTGGTCCACATGGGGGAGCGCTGCAGGCTGCCAAACTGTTCAGAAGAATACACAGCGTCTCCTCCATAGCCCCTGCTCGTTGAGTGAGCAGGAAGTCTTTCCGAGGGCTTGATGTGTAGCCTCCACTGGAATGTGAGCTCAACAAGGTGGTGTTTTCTTGGGAGGTCAGATTAGTTGAAAGATGGGCATTCTTCAAAACTCCTTAATGGCTGCCCCTTACCTCTTAATCTGCCCTCCAGAGAAGGGACTGATTATTGTGCAGAGAGAAAGTTGGGCTTCCATTTATCAAAAGGGGTTCATAAAAAGTCCAAGGTCAGTTTAGTCATAGTAGTGCTGGGCTACTGTACAAAGTAATGCCAGGATGAAAATACATGATACTTTTATCTTTCGCGATGATCACTATGTCAGATTATAGCAATTATAGCTCCATAAATTCTCAGTGTGTCCTCGTCGAGAGACAGGCAGCATATGTTTGACACTAACCAGTCATCATTCACATCACTGCGAGTTCATAGGTCACCAGAGAGGATAGTCAAGAAATTGTCAATCATGGCTATAACCAGCTACGTACCAGGTTGCTGAAGTGTCTGCTATGTTGTGCCGAGATTTATCTTCTTGAACTCCACCGTGGAAATGTCAAAAAGGCAGGGCTGTGGTTGCCACAGCTCAACGAAACTTTCCTCAGTTTCACTGCTCCATTTGACAGCTGCAACAGCGGCATCTCTCTTTCTCTTTGCCATGGGTACATATGTGCGTCAGAGAGCACTCGGGAATTCTATTGCTCAATGTCAAGGAACAAGCCATAGGAGTTGTCGGAGAAGGAAATAAAAAAAAAAAAATTGGCACATTCTAGACTTTTTGTTGTGGTGTTGAGTGTGGCATACAGGACACCACGTTAACCTTTAATTGTTGCACTGCAAGGCCCTTTCCTTGTTTGCAATGTTCATATTCAGACCCAAAGACGGAAGCTAAAAAGTGAAGTGCTGCAGACTGGCATTCACCATGAATGCCTTCCCCACTGTTTTCTTAGCATTGTGTGTACAGCGCGTCTCACTTCCAAATGAACCATCATTACGTCTGTTTTCTCAATGGACTGTGTATATTGTGACTCCATTTTCAAGATCACATCTTTCTATATGCCATGCCAAAATAGCAAGCTTGTGATTGGTCGTTTTGCATGTCAGTCGAATTTCATTTTCCTTGGTTGTATGACATATATGTCCTATAAAGAGGACGTGCGCATATATACACACATCTTCCTTCATTCCCAGAGACTGCTTCTAAACAACATTCAAAATTTACAGTGTTTTTGATCCAGTAACACCAAATCCCCTGTAAATATGTAAACTGAACCATGTATGTTTAGATTATACTTTTATTCTATATATTTTTTATACTTGCACAAGCCATGTGAAATTTCATTGTACCTGAGGAACAGTTCAGTAATGATTCTTTTCTATTCTTGGCCATCTTAAGTGGCCAAAGGCAACAGACACTCCCTATACAGTCTGGCAATGCATAACTTGTCATGTAAAACCGAGGTTGAGACAAAAACAGAGACAATGTGGCTTGCAGTACTCTGACTCTCCACTACAAAATTGTCATAGGACTGTAGGAGTCATCATAACCAATCCTGCCCCTTTCCCAGTACTGGTATTCCATCTTGATGATAAAGTGGCTGCACATTTCATCACCCTCAGGACCTTCACTGCACCCTTCCTTCACATCAGACACTTCTACTTGTAAATCTGGGATTTTTCTGTATGATGTTTCAGACTGGGCTCACATAAAAGCTGCTGAGGTTGCAAGGTACCACAAGGTACTTCTCCACTTAATTTTAGAGATCTACTGATACCTTGTGTAACCAATACATTTGGTGGCTCATAAATCACCCTGTATGTGCAGCCAAATAAAATGCTAGTTTCAGAATTGCTGCCTGAAACAAATGGCAAAAAATGTTATCAACTTTTTAGCACAAAAGAAAACTTTTGTACTAATTGGTTAATAACAGATTTTGGATAATGCCTTTCAATAAAATCCTCTTGTGTTTCAGTCCAAGTTTAGTCAATTTAATAAACAAAATCTATGGATGCGTAAAGCTCCACTAAGATCATTGCAACTTGCTGCTATGATAACCAGTGTAAGAGCAAAACTGCATTGGCTTCAAACTGGAGCAATGCTACAAGACTGCACCTGCTCCACCATCTATTCACCAGCTTGGCATGCTCCCCCACTGACTGATCCAGGGAAACCACTGTCCATGGTGCTGAACCTTCACCGATCAGGTTTCAGCACCCATGTTTTGCACAGCCAACAGACTTGAACTGCCTGGAACAAGCTATGAGGTATAGGATATGAGGCGGGGCTGGCCTCAAGTGCTGTGTGGGGTCAGTTGTGGTGCTATTTTGGCCTTTGTGTAGTAGATAATCTGCCCTTATAAATGTTGCTTAACTCTCATCGTGGCCAACTAGATGATATGCTAATAGTGGACCAGTCCCACCTGCTGAAAGGCAATACATTGATTGGTTTTAGGATGAGGAATATGCCAGGATGTTACATTCTAGGTGTTTTTATTTCTTCATGTTTTTGAGGAAAAAAAAACAGCACTTGATTGCTAGGACTGTTCTACCATAGTGAGTCATAGTAGGACTCATAGTGAGTCATAATGTAGAAATGTGAGTGTCGCTGACTCACTTGGGCCAGTGACAGGTCATCGCTATGAGTGCCCAAGGATAGAAAATTGCCTACCTGTATGGAAAAACTGCACTGATGTGTGCAGTTCTATCGTGTCTGGAGGACATAAACGTTTCTTGTGGGCCAAATTGCCCTTTGGCTTTGCTATTACCTTTCCAAAACTTCAGCATGCCTTGAAGGAGTCATTACAGAACAGCAGGCTGGAAAAAAATCCCCACCAGATAATTACATTTTCCTTCCTCTCCATCTACAAAAATGAAAGCATGATTTCTTTAAAGCTCTGATAGGGGGCATTCAGGCCCCTGACTCTCAAAACCACCTCAGAGACTGTCAGTTGTTCATTAAACCACTATATCTTTCCAATTTTCTTTCTCCAGAATTTCCTCCGCCCTCCCCTGACACTCTGATGCAAATGTGATATGTCTGCATTCCAGACAATTGGGTCCAATTTGTAACTCCAACTGAACTTTATATCGGAATTACGTTCTGCTAATGGGCATAATTGCATTTAATAGATTGTATTTCATTATATACAAGGCACCAGTCAGCAATTAACTAACACAAAAGATCCAAAATGTCACCTCATTTTAACAAACGTGTTCCTAATGTTTAAACTCGTTTTCTAGTATATCTCATGTTTTTACTCAGGGCATGTACCACCTTGATATTGGCTCATCAAGGCTGATTGAAAATTAAAGGCAGCACAGTGTATTATATTCATTTGATGCTCATTTATTTATTTAATGAGATATTGAATATAAAGCTTAGATTGTTATAGATGATATTTTATATTTTGCTTGAAAGAGCTTCCCCATATCACAAATAAAGTTTTTTTTTTTAACCTAGCTCATTCACATTCATTTCAGCAACCACCACAAAGAGTTAATTATGAATGGCAGAGGTTTTCCTTCTAAAGGATGGCGGCAGACGCCTCAGACATGGAAGGCTGGTGATGGAGTCTGATGATTGAATTGCTTAAGACAGCGTTATAATGATGAGAAATATGACTCAGTGCTCCAGAGAAAGAAGTGGTGGGAATTTCCAGCCAAAAAGAAAATGTACTGAAAATGAGATGCCAGCATCTGTTTGAGAGATTTCCTTTCTCTGAGTTTTATCAGGTAAACAGAAGGCAGATGTTTAGTACTTTATTCCATGGCTTTTCTATATTTCAATCTGCAGAAGCTGTCTGTGGTCTTGCCAAAGTTGACTGTTTTAATGAGTGCTCATTGTCTCACCCCCCCCCCCCACCACACACACACACACACACACACACACACACACACACACACACACACACACACTTACTCTCTCACTCTCTCTCTCATTCTGACTCCCATTCACATTCTCTCTCTTTCTCTCTCTTGCACGCTCTCTCTCTCTCTCTCGCTCTCGCTCTGTTGCTCTGTCTATTTCTTGTGATGTTATTTTGGGCGTCAACAACACCACCAGAGGCAGTGGCAGTGCAGACAGGTGTGTTTTTCTACCAGGCTGAATGAAGCGCATTACCCGATTTCCACGCTTACATTAGCAGTGATAAAAAGAGCAGTATCGGAGGGTGCTGCGTGGCAGTAGATTCTGATGTTGACTTTCATATCTACTGTTAATATGTGCTGAGTTTACTGCTGCATTTTCCGCTTTCCCTGCCACATTGAAGCGCCCTCACCCATGTGCCTATATATCTTTGGGCTCTTCTTACAGCGCATAACTTTCATTTGGATTTCCGAAGATTACTAAAGCTAATTTAACATCCCAGCATATGATCACTCTGTGCATTATATGGCCAAGCTCAGAATAAACCAGTTGTATTCCAAGGGCCCACCAGTGAAAACAGTAAAAATAATAAGAACTTGAACTAACAGGTTGATCTTTCCTCTCATGTTTGCTTTAGTGCTGCAAAGCACTTAGTTCCCTGTCCAGACACGGACCAGGTTATGGGGACTGGCGAGGTATGCAGTGGGCCAGTTGTGAGCTGGGTTATGGGGCGTGGTGGGATATGTGGTAGGCCAGGTTATGGGGTGGGGCAGGGGGGTATTTATCCAGCTTAATCTGAATGAGCTAGGGTCACAGCCCCAGTCTAGATGAGCTCATTCTGGCTTAGTGCGGGTAGGGCCTCAGTAATCAAGTGCTTGATTGACGGGCGAAACTAAAGCATGGTGCTGGAGAGCTTCGACTGGCTCAGGGAGGTGATCAGACCTGTGCTGGAGCCAGGAATGATGGCCTCTCTGCTGATTACCCTCCCCGCCTTAACACAAGCTGTTGGGCCATGAGCCCACTGGATTAAAAGAGCAGGTATAGATGCGATGCCCTGCTTGGCAAAGATATTAATTGGAGATCTTCAAGGGCAAATAAATCTATTGTTAATCAATAAGGAAAGTTAGTTATTTTACAGAGTTTTTGTCTTTTAGTGATGACTGCCTATTTGATTAGTACATATTTAATCATATTTGATCAGTACATTTTTCTCATTGCAGACAGATGAAGGGCACTCACCAACAGCTCTGAACACAATAGTACCTTTTCCTATTGAATTGAATATGAACTTCAGTATAAGCAGTAATAATAAATAAGACCTGATCTCAGACCAGCTCTACTGTGATCATCTATAAGAAAAAAGAACTAGAGCTGGTCCCGAGCAAACGTTTAAATTTTTGTGATGGGACCAGTGCTAGATCTGCTCCCATAACCTGGTAAACTCAAAGCTCAGTCACTTCTCCATCTGCTCTAATACAGAAATACTGCACTATATAGCATGTCAGCAAATTTATAGTGTTTCAAGAGTAAATTTGACACCTTGCATAGTTCATTATCAAATACCCACAAGAACTCTGCAAATAATGTAATGCAATACAAAGATGTCTTATGAAAAAGTCACATCATCTGTGACATGTCCAGTAATGGCTCAAAATGGCAATTTTGTATACTAATGTAAATAATCAGTGTGATATAAGGCTAATCTTTCAACTTCTAAGAACATAAATGGTGATTTGTGTCAATTAATATATGATATTTTTAATATTATATATTGCCTTCAAGCGAACTATGTATGTTGCTAGCTGGCTGAAACCTTTCATTTGTCAAACGCGTAGCTCTATGGTATGTAGTGTCTGAAACTGCAGCAGCGTTGTTGTTACCATGCCAATCCAGCAGGTGGCATCACCATCAGCAACGCATCGAGCAAGCTTGCCTCAACAGAAAAAAAAAGAGGTTGTCTAAAGCACATGAAATTCAGGTGTTTTAAATGCCTTGACCAACAGAACCTTCCTGCAACAAGGTTAGACCTGAAAGAGGGGCTTCATCTCTCTCTTGGGTTCTTTTCTTCACTATGCACCATTTGGACAGTGAACAGCAAACGGCTAAACGCAAGATAGCGAAGGCGGTCCCGCGGCCTGGAATAAACGCGATCAGTTCCGTCCACGGTTTAACAAGAGGGAACTTGTATTCCTGGATTTTAACGCCAGAGGACGATTCCCAACATCATCATGTTTTATCAACAAAGAACCAGTGGTGCAATTTCCCTTCTAATTCTAGGGAAATTCAGTAAGGTTGACCCGCAGGGATAATCACCAAAAATCATGAACACATGAGACTTTAACATCTGGGCAAAGTTTATCTAAACTGTACCATTTCATTCACTGACATAGGTGAATAGTTGAAATGCTCTTTTAATGTTTCCAAGTTTGTTCCAGACATCTTTGTTTAGATATTCTTAAAATTGGTACACCATGGAAGTTCTTGCTCCTCTTTGCGTGCGATCGCTCTCTTTTTAACTATAAAAAACGTATCGTTATCTCTCTTACCTAGGCTCAGACACACTGACTTTGTTATTAGAACTAGCGCCATTATCCTTTGTTCTACGGTCATGTTAGAACAAGCCAGCTGAGCTAATAAACATACAACCACGTTGCTCTGCTGTCTCTTACTCTGCAACTCTTCTCAATAGAAGAACCAAGAAGTCCCACTTCCTTCTCATGAGAGTGTACAGACCTACACACACATTCACTTTCCTCCCCTTTTACATACACACACACGCACTTAGATTCTTTATGCTCTCTGTGATTTAGAGTAGCTGTGTTAATAAACGTGTCATTTATTCTCACCAAGTTGTCTGTCTTGCTATCATGCAGTTGGTGGTTGTTGCCAATATCAAATAAATCAGTTATTTAAATCCTTCAGGCATCAAATTATTAATGTTACTTTCTTTAGTTAAAAATTAAAGATTCTGACTGATTTAATGATAATGATTAATAATTGATGCATAGTAAATCTTATGTATTGTAAAGGGTTAGTAGGTGAAACCCCTACACTGGCCAGGTCCCTATATAATGGACTAAACAGTTTTTATATAGGGAATAGTAAGTGACTGAAGGAGTGGACCATTCTGAACACCTAACTCAAGGGTGAGCTGCTCCCCTGCAGAGATCAGTAGGAGGTTTTTAATTCAGACACACCTGACCCAGCTTAAGGTCTAATCACCCTAATCGCCAGGGCTTTTGTGAGGTGAACGGGGGCATTAGAGCATTTCTCGGTACGGTAGTCTTCTGGAATCTGAGCTAGATGCGGCCTGTTGTACGCTACCCAGCATCTGCCATTAAGTCTCCTGTGACAGTCAGGTCTGGCAAAGCTGTGTTTGACGGAGGTGACCTTGGGCGAGCATCGCCTGCAGTGCTGTGTCCATTGTCCGATTGGGGCTGGGTGCGTATCAATATATCCTGTTGGCAAAGAACTGCAGGCTACTGCAGCAAAAATGGATCCGGAATGCTCCAGACCTTAACCATGTAGTTGCAGAGATGGTGAGGGTGATTACAGACGAGTGTAAAAAAAGAAAAAGAAATGAGGAGCCCTGGAAGAATAACGTTTAGAACAAAAAAGAAGATCCTGTGCAGCTGATAGACTCAGAGCAGCACCACAGACCATCATAGACTATATGGTGCACCACAGACCATCATAGACTATCTGGTGCACCACACACCATCATAGACTATATGGTGCACCACAGACCATCATAGACTGGTACAACAAAGCTCAAAAACAGGTTCCTGAGAAAATCAAGTTTTCTACAGTTTCAGTTCCAAGACATTTATCTCACCCAGTTTTCTACTTGTAAAGCCAGGATGAATAGCTGCGGTTCACCTCCTCCAGTTTGTATCTTGACTAATACCTGTGGTTGCCAGGAGGAGGCAGTGTAATGAAGCTGGCAGGCGTGGCTAAGCGAAATGTGGATGTCTCTTGTTGCTCCCATCAAGTCCTGAGAGGCATCCATCTCTGGTTTGGACATGACACCCCATTATCCACGCTGAGGATAATTACAACACTCCTGTCTCCACCTTGGGCGATGGCGGCATACATTCAGTCTGCTTATGTGGCTGTCATATCTCCTCACCTGTACCATGGCCCTAGCATTTGTTATTTGTGGCATGATGCAATTAGCTCTGTCAAACTGCCTGTATTGATGATGCGCATGCAGATGGAGAATTCTCTCTCTCTTTGGAGCTCAACAAGGTTCAGTGTACACATACGCACACTACTTGTTCCTCTTTTTTGCATTTTTGTCCTCTTTCCATTCACATTGAATGGGAATCAAAAACTAAAATAATTGATTACACAAAAAGGGGAAATGCCTGATGTATGGTTTTTCACTGCAAGAACCCAAATAGTGTTTGTTACACCTTCAGATTTTCCCAGTGTTGCCAGGAAACAAAATCTGTAGTGCAACAAACACTAACAGTTTAATTCACTCACAACTGACACAACTGAGTTAACTCTTGGAAATAGTCTAATGTGTTGCATAGTCAACAAGTGCAACTTGACCCCAGAGTTCTTTCTGTAACTGGACTGAATCCCACATGTCAGCTTGACCTCTTAGACCAGACCTTGAACTTACTTCAGTGTGTGTGATGGTTTTGATGGTCAAAGCTGTTTTTTTACAGTGAGTAGTCATTAGCTTTTTTTTTTTCCAAGTAACATTCCTTGTGCCAGACTTTTGTACTGTTTATCCTATCCATCTGCAGTATGCTCTCTTGCGCTCTCTCTCTCTCTCTCTCTCTCTCTCTCTCTCTCTCTCTCTCTCTCTCTCTCTCTCTCTCTCACTGTCCATCTCAACGCTGGCAGATGAGAGTGGGAGGCTGTGATATTTAACCATTTGCCAAAGCTGCACCATTGCTCAGACACAAAGCACAATGATTTCTGCTCTCCAAATGGTGTCTTTTGTGTTCCTTCCCAATCCAGGGGGAAAAGAAAGAGTGTGTGTGTGTGTGTTTTAGAGAGAGAGCAAGCGAAAGAGAAAGAAAGGACTGAAGATTGAACGGGAGGAGAGGTCAGCGGTGGAAACGGAGGATTTAGTGGTGATTTATGGAGAGTTGCTGGCTGCTCATGCGCCAAAGTTCTGTTCATGTTCCTCATCTAAGCCACCTCGGCCAGATGTGTTTAAAGGTAATGGCAGCACCTGCTGTCTCCTTCAGGCCACACCTGTGTAATGAGGGGGGGGGGGGGGGTGAGACTCTCCTAGAGAGAATGATAAAGAAGGCAGTGGAGCAGCAGGAAGCTGAGCTGACTAGGTTAGAGAGGGGATGATGGGGATGTGTGAGGAATGGGCACGTGTGAGGGCACTGTACAGAATACTATATAAACAGGGAAGAGAGATGGAAAGGGAGATGAAGAGAGAAGACCAGCATGGTGAGGCTGAAGGGTAAAGAATGTTGGCAAAGCTCGAGGCTGATGTGAGAAATGCCAGAGCTCCTCATTGCCGAGTTTCTCTTTGCTGAGCACGTTTCTAATTCTCAGGGCTGAGGTGACACTGAACCCCTCTCAGTCTCTCCAGGATCTCACTCTCCTTTTGCCAGCTGTTTTGTTTGATTTGCTGGTGGCGAAATCAGAGAGTTATTGGGGATGAACATAAGTGAATAAATTGATGGCTGCAGCCTGCCAGGTGATTGTGTGTGTGTGTGTGTGTGTGTGTGTGTGTGTGTGTGTGTGTGTGTGTGTGTGTGTGTGTGTGTGTGTGTGTGTGTGTGTGTGCGCGCACACATGTCTGTGTGTTTGTTTGTTTGTCAGGAAGGCTGATTACTGCCTGCAGGAAGATAGGATGTGGTTTGTCACCTTCAGCTTGATATTGCTTCACAGACACACACACACACTGATCTAATCCTACATTGACATATCAGTAACTCAGTAAAATCTTTCATCACATTTTGACAGCATTCTCTAACATTCTGTAATGCTGCTGTATCACTCATTATTTCTGTTCAATCTATGAACACACATCCCATTTTCAGAACAGAGACACTCTAAGGTCGCCATGGTCTGCTTTATATTCCGCTTGGCATAATCTGTTAAAATACGAATGCAGATAAATGGGAGTAGCAAGTAGAAAGAGTAGGAAGAATCTAGCACAGTTCTAATTTGAGTGCATGCTCACCCTAATGGACCCTGTAGTGTGTTGAAACAGAAATGTGATTACTTCTAGCATATGCAGTGCACCTGCTATGATTGGTATTTGTTATTGAGCTACAAACCAGGGGAACAGAGCTCATGTTTCTTATTGTCCTCTCCATAAAGTCAAAGGCAACATCTATCGGACAATCTTCACAACTACATAGACAGGGGAGGGCAGGACGTGGAAGGAATCAGACAGAGATAGAGGCTGCAAACAGGCAATTTATCATCTTTGCAATCAGACAATTTATTGTCCACTTTTTAGTGTGAAGGGAGACGGAGAGAGCAAAAGACAGACAGCTAGACGGCGCGAGAGGAACGGAGAGTGGAAGCGTGCGATAGACGGAGGCAGAGTCCAGGCAGTCAGAGATGTGGCCGTGCTATTGTTGAAGAGTTGAGTCCCGCTGGTACTGCTCTTTCAGACAGCACACTGGGACCCTGATTGGCTGCTAATACCCAGCACGTCTGGCTGCTGTCCTTCAAGCGAAAGGCTTCTTTGTTGGGCAAAAAACTGAAGCATGGAGACAGCGGCAAAATCATATTCATGTGCCCATCCAGAACTCAGTCAAAGCGCCATGTGGGAATGCATCATTAATTCCCAGTCGAGTCAGGAAGAGAAAGAGGGAAAAACAGAGAGAGAGAGAGAGAGAGAGAGAGAGAGAGAGAGAGAGAGAGAGAGAGAGAGAGAGAAAGAAAGAAAGACATGCCAAGTTCAGTGCTTCATTTTTTTGGGAGGGCTGGAGGACAGATCTAATGGGCAATATTCAATATATTCAGTGATGCATACCCTGTTGCTGTGATGCACTTGCCATGGCAACAGCAGCCTCTGCATCACACGGGCTGCTGTGGGAGCACCGCCCAGTCTGACCTTCATGTGGAGAGCTGTCCGGCCCTGCCCTCCAATGTGCCGCCAATTCACATGCCGAGCACAGAGATGGCAAAAGCGCCTAATGCAGAGTCGCGTGACGATGAGCTCCGGGGCTTTTGCGGCAGGAGAAAGCAGGGCTGAACCATCTTAGCGTCTGCTCTCTTCCATCACCCTGGCGACCTCAGGAGCACTGGAGCAGGAGGCGGAGTCACCCGGTGGGTGGGAAAATGCAGACGTGCGCCGGCAGTCCCTGGTGTAAATTTGGGGGTGCTTGAGAAGAGCGTTTCTCGCCATCGCCACGTATCGCTAATGCTCCTGGGGCCGGCGCACACTGAGTCCTTTGGAGCAGCCAATGTCAGGCCATGTTTGCAGACAGAACAGATCCGCTCGAAGCCCCTGACATGGCTGCAGCCTGCTTCGACTCTCTCTATCGCTCTCCCATTCCCTCGCTCTCCCTTTCCCTATCTCATTTCCCTGATATTGAAACAAAATACTTTTTGACCAGAAAATGGAAGAAAACAAGGAAACAAAGATTTGCTCTGAGCTTCTGGAGGACGAGAGACGAGGCCACTGGGATTAAAGATAAAATCTGGCAAGAACAAACGATGCCAGAGATGAGAGGAGATTTTGGCAGAGTAGAGCAAGAATTTAAGTGTTACTTGTTTGTTATCAGGGTCTTTTACTGTGGGAAGGAGAAATAAACAGTGACCCAGGAGTATAAAAAAATGTGACGTACAGTAACATCACATCTTTAAGCACCTTCGGTATTGAACACATTGTTATCTGCTTCTGCAGCAGACTAGCAATCTCGTTACAGAATACTTCCCCAGCTCAGTTCTTTCCCCGGTCTTGACCTGTATTGATGGAGGTAGCCAAATGAACTCTTCCAGATTTGGGTTGAGGTGGACCTCAGTGAATGCAGCAGCTTCTAATTCAGCTCTGGGGAATTTGCTAGGGAGCAGCTGAGAAAAATGCTCCCCTTTAATCCACGTTATGCATGAAACATTAATTGTGAGCTTTTCTGAAATCCACTCTGACAACACAAACGCATTTGGCTATTAAACTCCGCAAGCCTTGGAAGCAAATTTTTGTCTTTTGAAGTGTTTTGAAGTCAAACATTTGCCTCTATATTTTCATTAATTAAGGGTTCAGATCGGTGAGGATTTCTTTCCTCAGAACCCCGCTGTCGGGAAAAACTCAAGTTTGTTTAATCCAAGTGTCATACTGTCACAGTTATTCCAAAACAAATCAAATCAAATTAAAGAACCCATGCAGGGGAGATGAACAAAAACAATCGAGGTGATCTGACGCCGCTCACTACCCCTGCAGCTGCCACGGGCATGCACTCCCCGATCGCCCATGGAGACGCATAAGGGACACGTGCAAAGAGAGCCTTCAGCGCAGACACGTCCTCCACTGGGTGTTCTATAGCCTAACGAACACATCAGTGGACTCACGAGGGACTGCTGGCTTTTAACAGTCAGTCTAAAATCACTTTGACCTTGTTGAAGGCATCACAACAACGTGTTTAAGAAGCCTGCTCCCATTTCAGATTGTTTATTCAAATGGAATGCTTTTGTTGTGCTTTCAAGGGCACACATCACCTTGTAAACAGTAGCGTGTCATGCACCTTACTACACGATATCATTCTTAAACAAAGCAGGTCTTTCCCTGGCGGTTAATCCTGTGTGCCCTGTTGATTTTCTGACTTCTTGTTGTGCAAGTATATGTTACTTTATCATCCACAATTATCTCTCAGAGCTCAGTGAGTGATAACATGTCCACCAAGCTTTATTGATACATCGGTTCCCTAAAGTCCTGAGTAAGTCTTTGTGGTTGAGTACATCAATGTATGTGTGTGTATGTGTATGTGTGTGTGTGTGTGTGTGTGTGTGTGTGTGTGTGTGTGTGTGTGTGTGTGTGTGTGTGTGTGTGCGTATATGGAGTAGATTGTAGTATCGTTCATCTCATCCATTCCAGACTGCTCCTATCGGATCAAAGCACTGAGCCTCAGTGGGGCAGAGATAAAACCCTCATTATCTAAGCGAGTGAATTGAAATAGCTGGCGTGGGCATTTAGGGGCCAGGACTTCAGCATACATCTCCCTGCACTCCCCTGCACTCCCCCTGCACTCTCCCTGCACTCTCCCTGCACTCTCCCTGCACTCTCCCTGCACTCCCCCTGCACTCCCCTGCACTCTCCCTGCACTCCCCCTGCACTCTCCCTGCACTCTCCTGCACTCTCCTGCACTCCCCCTGCACTCTCCCTGCACTCTCCCTGCACTCCCCCTGCACTCTCCCTGCACTCCCCTGCACTCTCCCTGCACTCTCCCTGCACTCTCCCTGCACTCCCCCTGCACTCCCCCTGCACTCTCCCTGCACTCCCCTGCACTCTCCTGCACTCCCCCTGCACTCTCCCTGCACTCCCCCTGCACTCCCCTGCACTCTCCCTGCACTCTCCCTGCACTCCCCCTGCACTCTCCTGCACTCTCCCTGCACTCCCCTGCACTCTCCCTGCACTCCCCTGCACTCCCCTGCACTCCCCTGCACTCTTGTCTCATTTAGCCTAGTGCATGCCACACTGTAGCATATCAACCCTGGGGATTTTGCTGTGTGTGCATGGATTATTGTGTGTGTTGGGGGGTGGGGAAGAGATTGTGCAGGACAAGCAAAGTTATTAAATTCATAGCATTAATATCTGGATTTTCCTGCGCATATGAGAGACTATATGAAGAATTCCTTCATGAGACCTTCTGTGCATTTATAACCTGAACTCTGCAGGCATGTGTGTTGGTGGGGGTGTGTACGTGGGGGCATGGGTGTGTGCCTGTGGGTTTGGGTGTGTGTGGGTGGGGATATGTTGGCAGGGGAAATTTATCTTGCACATGGAACAGCCATTGTTTATTCATGCCTTCTAAATTGAAGTGTGCCTTCTCTGTATTGTCCTTAGTCCTTTCCCATGTGGATACAGAGAGAAAGTGAGATAGAAAGACAAACAGAGATAGAGATGAGAGGGTTAACAGGGTGCCCAGAAAGACAAGAGGAAGGAGAAGCAGAGAGGCAAAAAGGAGAAAAGACCTGAATATGTTTTTTCCCCCCTTAGGGCCCTCATGTTGCTCTATTGTGCACAGAGAGGATAATGAGACCCATTTGTCCATATTAAAGAAAGTGAGGGGGGCCTCTCCACTCTTAAGAAAAATCCAATCTCTGCTTTAAAGTGCAAGCCAAAACCTTAATGAGCTCTGCTGCTCACTGCTCTTTCTCACTGAGACACAGAGACAGAGTGGCACAGAGGAAGACAGAGAGAGAGAGAGACTGCTCAGAGCTTTAACACAGTGACATACAGATAAAGAGCACGCACGGACAAGATTGGTCAGATGAGAAAAACCAAAGCCAGAGAGAAGGAAGGAAACAAGGGTGGGGGGGGGGGGGGGCGGCTCTGGATAACCGAATTCTAGAGTCCTGCTGTGCAGCACGATGGACACGTAAAACAATTCACAGAGGGAAAGATCACCCGTAGCAACGGGGGCCGACCACGGGAGACATGGGAAGAGGGCAGGGCGATGAAACCGCAGCCCAGAGGTGGCACAGTGACGTGCCAGTCAACCACAGAGCACTGGGAGGCCATTGAGGCTTTGCGCTGAACAGTGCAAACCCGGTCCTCCGTCGATGTGGGTCAGTGGGGACGGGTCCGCTCGTGGCCGTATATTGGACCCCGCAGCGTAAATTGCCTTCTCTGGCACACACGACCACCAGGCAATGAAACCGGGCCATTACTTAACACTCCTGTCAGGCTAAACAGCCTGCTAAAACAGGTGTAAAAGCACAGGGTTTCATGACTTGTTCTGTTCCAACGAGTTCACTTCCACCTTTTTCCAATTAGGAGCTTTTGTGCTGTGTTGTCATGTGGCCAGAATGTCACAGTAACATGTACAAAAGTAGTAGGAGATAACTGTATACCCCTCCAATCTATAGACTTTGCATTCAGGTTAAAATTAGGTATTAAATCATTTCTGTCTGCTGGCATATATCAGTTTGGAAAAGATAGCTTTTAATTAGATGAGTCACCTCAAATCTCAGTTTCCTGAAAGCACACAGAAAGACGGGTGTGTGTGTGTTTGGGGGGGTGTGTATTTGTGTGTATGTGCACTTCTTTATATCACCATCCTTGTCTAATTTGGAAAAATGCTTTTATTTGTTAGTGACAGCAGCATTTGCCAAACGTAAGGGTCACAACTCACTTTCGTGTAGGTCTTAGTAATGCAACCTGGTGGAAATAACAAAATATTTCATAGAAATGCCCTGCAAAAGCATTCAATGCCTTTAAAAGCCATTAGATTCGTCATCAGATTCGTTTGGATTACAAATGACTGTTCCAGCCAGGATTTGTATTGCAAACCAATATGCTCTTATAGTACATTTTCAAAGTCAGATTTCACTATGTCACCAGATCTTTAAAAAAAAGAAAACTCCTTTGAGTATTTAGCTCTTTCACACTAGTACCAACTTTTACTGCAGTAACAGATTTAAAACCATTAAGCTGAGTTTCTTTCAACTTTGGAAGAAGGCTTCTGATGATCCAGAATGCAGAGCCACTAATTTGGGAATGACGTTCACCAAATCCTTCTTTAGGTTTGTTGAATGACCTAACAAATTTAAAATACTGTCATAGATTCTTTGTTGGATTGAGACCTAAACTTTGACTTCTCCACTACAAAACATTCACCTCTTTGTTGTGCTCTTTGGCATCCCTTCTGTCTGTCTTTGGCCTTGCGATTCGAATCACTGTCCTGTTGAACGATGAATCTCCCCCCAAGCTTTAGTTTTTTTTAGCATACTGAAGCAGGTTGTCTTGCAGTAGCTTCCTGTATTTTTCACTATCCATCCATCCATCATTTAATTTTAATAAGCTGCCCAGACACTGCTGCAGAAAAGCAACCTCACAGCATGATGCTGCCCTCCCTCCGTTACCCAACACATACGTCACTGCTGGAATGGTTATTTCTTGAGGAATGGTTAGTGCTATGTTTAAGACAAACATATCATTTTGAATTTTGGCCAAAAATCTCAAGTTTTGCGATAAGACCGCATCCCATATTTTAGCTGGGTCAACCTAATACTTTCTGGTAAACTCCAGATGTGCTTGGGTGTGTTTTTCTTCAATAATGGCTTCTTTCTAGCTGCCGTCTCATATAGGCCATTTGTATGCAGAGATCTTGATATCATTGACTGATGGACCTTCACTCCTGTCTCAGTCAATTAACTTCTTTAAAACAATTGTTGGTTTATGTGGGGCTTCCCTTACAAGTGAATGTGTATACTCAGTAATTCAGTAATGATTCACTAATTTTTATCAAAGACTATTTTCTAACATAATCACTTCTTAAAGTAAAATATCAGTGATATATGCTTTCTAGGAATATCCTCATAAGGCTTCTCATACCACTTCTATACTGATATGCAATAAATCTTCTCCTTCATGCCCTCAAATGGCTATTTCTTTCCAGAGATAGTTATCTCAAGACTAGACTGCTGCAACTCACACTTGGCAGGCCTTCCTGCACACAAGGCCATGCCACTAGACCCTTGCAGCTGATCCCGAATGCAGCTGCAGGACTCCCATTCAATCTTCCCAAGTTCATACATCTCACTCAACGTCTGCGATGGAATGAATCTGTCAGTACATCAGTCTTTTGCTGTCTTCAAACGACAGACTAAAGAGCTATCTCTACAACAGGCACTTGAATGATCCATAGTCATTTCAGTGCACATGAAAAATCACCATCCCTTCACGTACTTCTCTACTGAAAAAAAGTTCTTTCTTTGTGTGTTTTCCCTCTCACAGGGTTCTTGTCCTTAGATTAAGGCCTAATATAAGAGCATAAGGATTTCATCAGTGGAGACAACTACGCACTATTATAAGTCTCTCTGGACAAGAGCATCTCCCAAATGCTGGAAATATAAATATACATGTTTTCCAAGATCAGCTGCATTGGGATCAGTGTTACTGCCACTTTTTTAAACATTGTATTGCCAGTGTTATAAACACATGCATTGATGAAGATGTCATGGATGTGATGCATTCTGTCTCCGCTTGTACAGAATGCTTTTGCTTCCAAATAGCTCCAGTGGAAAACCAAGGACTTAGCTTATATACAAATGGCCAAATCCAAAATGTATCCTTTTCTGATGGGTCACAAGCACCAAAATGTTGTTGTATAATTTGTGCTGGACGTGTTTGGAAAATCAAAACTTTCCAGTAGGCTGGCAAGGGTTAGGGCAGTTGCTGCTGTGTCACCCTCGCCTTCACTGAGCCGTCCGAAAGATGGATGACGAGGAGCATTCTGGGTAGAAGACATACAGGATGTTGACATCAAAGTTCAGCTACTAAAATATGTCCAATGGATGTTCTCTGTTCAGAGATAATGGGAGTAGATTGTAGCTTGCAGAGTT